>NC_050579.1:145017098-145329598 GCF_011100635.1 Trichosurus vulpecula | reverse complement strand
TTCATTTGTTCTTAGGACAAACACAAACATGGATTCCCCTACCTATACTTCCCAATAATTTAAGTCTCTTAGACAAGAACCTCTAGGAATCCATACAGTTTTATAAGAAGTAAGAACAGGAGAGTATACCAATACTGGTATCACAATCTTAAATCCCTGATCCGACTTCAAATTATCATTCTTGAAGAACACTTAAATAACTCTCCTATATATTTTGAATCAGCAGAAATATGCGACTGCTACAATAATTCCAGGGCCAGCATTTTTCTGACATTGTTCCTCATATGCTGAACTCCAAACACTACCCTGGGGCTAAATCTAGGGCAGTTGACTCTAGGCTACTAGCCAACATTTTCCTTGTCCTTATGTATTGGTTATGAGATGCTGTTTATTTGCATTTTTGGTATAATTTCTTAACCCCAAATAAATAACAATTTTCCTGTTGGAAAAGGGATGTGCCAGCTGGATGGCATGAGTATTCTGGTCTATTTGTCAAGTTAAATTTTTCTTTTTAAATTACCAATTGTCATTACAGTTTGTGAATGAGTTTCTCATTTGTTTGGTAAGCTAAAATCAATTCAGTATAGTGCAATCATTCCTTGGTCAAATGATAGACTGTAGACATGTAGTGACTCCACCAAGGCATATATAGCAATCCTAAGAGGATTCACTTAAAATAGCTACCTGCCTTAGTTCAGTTTATTAAGGAAGTTTATCTGACATAGCTAAAGTTTCCATTGCTTTTTATCAGATAATTTTTGAGAACGTTTTGGTGTGTGTGTGTGTGTGTGTGTGTGTGTGTGTATAGGCATGTTGTTCTAAATCACTGAAAAGGCTTAATGTGGTTATTCTGGATGGAATTTATCATATTCTGTAGGTCTGTAACCCTCCTTGACTCCTCTAAAAACTGGAAAGCTAAAATACTCTTGGTGGGATTATTAATTATCAGGTTCCACCAACTAGCCAACTCTGGGCTGGGTATGCTGTAGAACACAGCTATACTTTCTAGATAATGATGACCAGATCTTAACTCCAACTTAGTGCAATCCAGTTTAAGCATTTATCATCCATAATGTGCAAAAGCACTGGGAATACATGAATGTGAATAAGAAATGGTCCTTGACCTCAAGAAGCTTATAATTCAGCAAATCGTCTAAGGTAGATACACAAATATCAGTTAGAGTGTGATAAATGATATAACAGAACGCAGAAGAGAAATGTTATCTAGGCCCTGGGACTTTCATAGAGGAGCTACCACTTGCGTTGAGTCAAGACTGGGGATACTTTTAATAGGTAGATACAGAGAAGAGGACATTCCATGCCTCAGGGATAGTCTGAGCAAAGACAAGGAAGCAGGAAAGATGAGTGCACGATGGGGAATAGCATAATATAATGCTAGAAAGTATGCTTCGAATAGGTTAATGAGTCTGGATGATATTTAGTAGTATATTTTTTAGAACATGGGAATGACCAAATCAGAGCTGTGCATTAGGAAGATTTTTCTGATGCTAGTTTGTAGGACAGACATTGTAGAAAGGGCAACCCTTGAGAAGGCTAATACAATAACATGGGTGAGAAATAATGAAGATTTAAACTCTAGCATAGGAATTAGAAACAGAAAGAATGTGAGAGACAATCTGAGTTTAGAACTGAGGGAACTTTGAAAGTGAAATTGAATATAGGTGCTGAGGAGAGGGGAGAGATTACTGATATTCAAAGATCAGATAAAAAAACATTTGAGTAGCCACTGCGGAAGAACAAATTTTAAATGATGCTAAAGGCTCTGCCCTCAAAGAGCTAACAATCTAATAGAAGAAAATGCCAACACAAATATTATGAGTATGGGTGATTGAGACAATGCTGATATATTGGGCAGAAATAGGGAAGCTATGGAGAAGGAAGCTATTTAGAGAAAAATGATTAATTCTGATTTGAAACAGTGAATCTGGGGTGCCAGTGGAACTTCTAGTGGAAGATACCTAACAAGCAGATAGAAATGCAGATTTGGAGCTCAAGGGAAGATACTGAGTCTAGAAATCTTGTTTTTTATCATTTGCATAGTGGTGAGATCTAGAACCAAGCAAGTAGATGAGACTGAAAAATGAAGAGTACATTTATACAGAGGAGGGGAGAGAATAGACTCCTTGGGGGAAGGGTATTTGATGCTGGCATTTAGGAGTCATAAAGAGGAAGAAGAGTAAAGAAGGCAAAGAAGGAATAGATAGCTTATCAATAGCAAAAATAGAGAGTACAAGAGTCCAGAAGGATGAGGAGCTCTGAGGTCAAAGGATATCATGAAGTTGATAATGAAGTTATTAAGGATAAGATTGGGATGAGGAAGAAGAATGAACTGCCTCACCAAATAATTGATGAATAAGGATAGTGTGTCTTGGAGTTCAGTATATGGCACCGACAAAGCTAGGGAGTATGCTTAGTGGCAAGAACACATTTGAGAAGAGGTTTCTCGGTGGTAGAATAAATTCTATAAGAAACCAAAAGCATATCCACTCCTCCTGGTCTATGAAGTTGGAGAGAGAGACAGGATGAAGTTATCATTACGGTGAATTGTGAGAGATACTATGTTCCCAAGGGAAGACAATGTTTCAGTTAATGTGAGATGGGCAGAGTGGAAGAAGAAAATATCAAGGGTGGTAAGGGAAATTTTTTTATCTATACTAGAATGGGTCTTCTAAAGGGCACAATGGAAAGGGATAACAGAACAGATAGAGAAGAATCAAGACTAGATTAGGTAAAGCTCATCTGGATAGGGTTAGGAATAAAGGAAAAAAATGATAGAGGAGTTAAATAATACTTATAACTAAGGTGGTAATTTTGGATGGCAGGAATTTATTTAGAGAAGCAGGAGTCTGGGGGCAGATTGGAGGGGTAGGTTATTGAATGGGGATGAGTAACAAGTAGGTAGAATTAATGAATATGTTTCTTGAATTAATGAACCCTGAGATTCCAAACAGAAGAGTGGTAAAATGTAATATAGCTGTAGCAGTTTTTATGTAGATTAGAGTTTCCTGGAGAATTCCCTGGAGCCTAGATCAAAAGTAATGGGGTGGTGAGGAAGAAAGAATGGGCAGAGAAGCTGTAGTATTAACCTCTATAAACTGGATTCTCCAAGTGATTCAGACTCCAGATAAAACTATCAACATATTACATCTTTTAACAAGAATACAGAATTTTCTAAAAATCAATTTAAATTCATTTTGTTAAGTTTAAAATAGTAGCTTTTGCCATTAATTGGAAAGTCATATTATAGCAATCATACCTTGCTTTATCTTTCTTAATGATAAATAAGCACCTATAAAGATAACTTATCAAGCTACCTTATATTAATAAATTACATGAATTTTGGAATGTATTTTACTTACTTTAGGGTCTCTGCCAGGAAGAAACTCTGCTGTACATCATCATAACTCTCTTGCTTTAGATAAACGTCCCTGAGGCCAGAATAGCCTCCATCTACCCGGCAGTGTTTTTCCAGTGCCTACATTTGAAAGAGAAAAAAAAATCACTCACATTTAAGCAAATGAACCTTCATTAATTTTTATTATTAGCTTGCCAGATCCAAATCCAATTACAATTCGAGTGGAATGAGAATCTCTTGTCACAGAGTTTTCAATAAGAATTAAAAAATGCAAACCAAAAAAGCTAAGCAGAAGTTTGACTTAAAATGTGACAATGTGTATCATCCTATATAAGAAGCATACTTAGAGATTGGCCTACAAATTGAAGGAACATTCTCAGTATGACATTTCTCAGGATTAAGACCACCATCATTAGGCTGTGTGGATTCATTTCACTATAGCTAGGTATACAGGACATAGATTTCACATACAAATAAAAGATACCAAACAACAAAAATTCTGGTTCTGTAGACTTATATGCTTAGGGGAGTAAGTATGGTATAATAGTAGAGAGACTGCTGCAGTAGAATTCAGAAGGCTTTTGTTTAAAATCTACCTCTGCGACTTGTAGTGTGATATTAATTCATGTCATTTAAGCCAAACAGGGTTTTGTTGTTGTTGTTCATTCTTTGTTCTCAGTGAGGACCAAGGATGTCTTGACTTGCATGTGAACTGGATTTGAGTAGGAGCTGGGAAAAGGCATCAGTCTTACTCCCTCCTCCAGTCAAAATCAAAATCCAGGGGCAAGACAAAAGCCAAGAAAACCAATGAGGGCCCATCATGCAGTGAGTAACCTTGGCCTTTTTATATTAAGGTCTTTTCCAGGAGGCAACATCCATTCAGTGACTAAAGGCTAGGGAAGATTTGAGACCAAAGATGGCCCAATTTATCATCACAAGAATAGCAATCTGGGAGGGGAAGACTCTCAGGGTTTCTGGCCAGAACAGAAAATAATTCCTATTTATATTCATTCTAAGTCATCAAAACCTAAACAATAAGCAACAGAGGCTTGGGACTGAGGCTATTATTGGTCATTCGATGAAAGTGGAAGAGATTTGGGTTTAAAGGCTAGTCAGGTAGCTCCATCTGAAACACAACAGGCTTATTTAAAAGAGCTATATTTCAAGAAATCATAAATGAAAATTGCACAGGACAAAAAATAAATTGTCCAAGCTTTGCAAACCTTAAAGCACCGAATAAGTTACTATTAAGTCAACTAAGCCTCAGTTTCTCCACATATAAAGTGATTATAATACTTGAGCTATCTACCTCATAGAAATGCTGTGAGAAAAGTGATATGCAAGCTTAAAAGAGCTATATAAGAGAAGTTACTACTATTAGTCCCAGTCTGACCTTTCTGCCACATCGAAAAGTCAAATAATCCCTCTGGGCTTCAGTTTCCATCTCTGGAAAATAAGGGGATTATATAATCTCTTTTTCTCCAAGTTCAAAATTATATATATATATATATATATATATATATATATATATATATATATATATATATATATATATATATACACACACACACACACACACACACACTCATTTTTCTCTCTATAGAGTTCCTTTGTTTTTGAATTGGTCACTGTATTATCAAGCTCTTTATAGACACAAAGAATACAAGCTCCCACAAATATCTAAACTAGCTGGATCCATTATATGAACTTACAAGAAGCTGTAACAATGCAAATCATAAACAGGAAAGCTGACTGACAAATAGCCGGAACATCTCACACCAATAAATAGAAATAGCCCTTTACAAAAAAGTAGTAACTTTTCCAACTTAATAATTTTAGGGATGTGGACTGGACTTTTGATTTCCCAGTTGAGGGAATTTTCTACCAATTTAGGTTGGCACTTTTTTTGGAAAATGTAGTCTTAGAGAAGTGCACAGAGCACTGAGAAATTAAGGAATCTGCCCCGAATCATATAAGCAGAGGCAGGAATTGAACCCAGGTCTTCTTGGCTTTGAGGCTAAGTACTTCTCAATTTAATTTAAGGATAATTTATGATTATTTTCTAGTTCCTCTTTTCTCTGAGATAATCCGCAGATGGCATCTACAATATTAATAATATTTACATAGCATTTACTGTGTGCCAGCATTGTGCTAAGTGCTCTGTAATTATTATCTCATGATCCTCACAATAACCCTGGGAGGTAGGTGATAAGATTATTCCTATTTTGCAGATGAGGAAGCTGGGACAGAGATTAATAAGATTTGCCTATGGTCACATAGCTAGTAGGTTTCTGAGGTTAGATTTGAACATTATTATTCATTACTATTATTATTAGACAATGGGTAAGCAAGCCCTGGGCAGAGTAGACCAAAAAGTAGGCCAGTATCCAGAAAAAAGGACTTCAACTTCTGATATGTTCTTGGAACAATGCTTGCTGATGCTGATAACAGAACTGAAAGAAGCAAAGGTTTTACTGGATAGTTCGATGAGTATTTTAATTGTAGTCCTGTGCTCATGACTCAGTAATGATTGCAGGTGAACCCATCAATGCTTAAAGGTGGGAAGTGTAGAGTGAGGGGTGGGGATGTAGCAGCTTATGGGAATGACTGTATTGGCCACCAACTGGAGGGAGATATTAATGTTACAACTGTCTAGTTATAATGAAGGCTCTGGAAATAGGAGCTTGGAGGATGTAGTATTTGGGTGTGAGACTAAAACTCACTAAGCTTTTCACTAGACACATTGCTTTGTCTGGTGACTATGGTTTTTTCTACCCAATACTTCCTTGGCTAGTTAAGTAGACAGGTTTGTATTTATACAAGGGACTTTAAATTTGGAATCAAGCATATCATCTTAATTTCACAGTTGAATAAAACATTTTCACTGTACATAGACGGTGACATCAGTAATCTGGTTTCAATTCTTAAAATATGGCAGGACAACATGAAAACATCAATACTTTCAACCAGGAGGCAGAAAACTTAAAAAAATCATAAAAAAATTAAAATTGTATTTTGTTTTGATGGTCTTAGGTCAAGTTATGTTCATTTTCAGTTTGTTCATAATGCCTATCTTTTATTTCAGATGTGCATGTCCAATCTAATGAGAACAAGGAATCAACACAACTAGTTATAAGGGAAATAAAAAAATCCTAATACTGAAGCACCGAATAAAAAAGACTGGGAGACCAAATGAGGAAGCTTTAAAATTTTTTTTTTTATTTAGAGAGTCATAGGACAAGGCATTATTTCCTTAGATTCGTGGCCAGAGAATATGTGGAAAGACATACATGGCCAAAACAGGGCATTAGGTCTACAGCCCTTCAGAAAGGTCAATGTAGAACATTTTCACTGGCCTGGCTTCCTACCCCCTGGAACTCAGGGCTGGGGAGAAGTAGATTCTGGAAGGCTGAGATTGTTTTGTTAAATGAATTCCCCAGCTAGGAGAGCAAGAACTCAGATACCTAATAGGATGGGATCAATCTGGAAAGAAGACAAGAGCTAAAAGAATAGGTAGTACTCTCTGTAGTTTGCATTTAGGACCAGGGTTAACTCATAAGGCAGCTATAACTTGTAAACCTTCTTTAATTTACTAAAAACCTCTCTCCTTCATACATGTAACACTATTAATAGCTAGAAATTATATAATACTTGAAGGTTTGTACATTTGTTATCTCATTTGATTCTTACAAAAACTCTGTAAGGTAGGTACTATAATTATCTCCATTTTACAGACAAGGAATCTGAGTTGAAAGAGGCCCAAGTCATAGCTAGTTAAATGTCTGAGGACAAATTTGAACTCAGGCTTTCCTGATTCTAAGTTCAGCTCTCTCTATCCCTGGCACCTAGCTGCTTGGTAGTAAATCCTTTGAAAAACAAAAAAAACAACAACCTCATAAATTTAAGGAAATTTGCATGACAGTGAGCCTTAGGTAGATGGCGGCAGTAGAAATCAATAGATAAAACAAGCACGCTAAATCCTTAGATTTGCTGAGGGAAAAAGAAAAAGTGGAATCATGTGGGGGTCTTGGGTCACTGGACACTCTACAGATTTAAAAAAAAAACTTTGGATTTGTTCATGTGCACGAAAAACCAGGTACTACCTGATCTACAGATTAACCAAAGTACAAATAATATCGAGCAGAGAGGTGTCAAATATGTAGCTCACAATATTCCCAAGTATGGCTCAAACATGATTAACATATAATCGGGAAATATTTGAACTGAGACAGAGTGAAAACAGCAGAACCATGAGAACAATGTACAATGACTGCAATAATGTTGGTAAGTAGTGAAAATGATACGAAAAAAGGTCTGTCACTAAACATTTTAAAAAATATTCAGGAGAGACTCAGATAGGCAAGCAGGCCAGTGTTGGTATTAGCATGCTAAATGTCATATATATTTAAAAACAACAACAAAAGAAATTCACGATTTAATACGTAAGCTTCTTTGTGTTCACTGTATATGGCAACATCCGTGTTTGCCAAATTTATAACAAAAAATGACAAAATACAACATAAATATACAGCAATTAAAATGAAGACAGTACCTCAACAGCTTCCCAGGCCCATTTTCTGTACTTTGGATCATGGGTTAATCTCCACATGTACATGTAAGTCTCAATCACTTCAGGTCTCAAGATGTAATATTTTTCACTCTGCCTTGTAGCAATGGCTTCCACTCCACCATCAAATCTGAAAGCTTCTGGTCCCAGTTTCATTGCTAAAGAGCATAAACGAGAGCAACGATGGTTAGTTAACACATTGGATTTTAGTTTTACAACTTACAAGAACTCAGAGATTGTCTTGACTATAATCAAGAAAAAGAGAGTAAATCAAAAACTCTGAAACTCCTCAGGTATGGCACGATTCTGTCAATTCCATTTAATACTTAATACTGACTAGATACCCTAGCTGAAGTTAGTCATAAATATATTTTAGAAAATGACAAAAGACCCTCACAAAACCCAAACCCAATTCACTTTCCACGTATTCATTCATCATGCATTTATTGAGCAGCTACTTTCTGTAGGCAAGGTACTGTGACGTATGGTATCCTAGCTAGCTCAGCACCAGATTGGAGGCTGGCTGAGAATTCTGATTGTGACCAAAGCAAATTATTTCTCTTGCCTGCTGCATTTCAGTTCCCTTGTATCTAAAAAGAAGACAGTACTAATGATGAAAAAGAGGCTGCTTGGCTTAGTGGAAAGACCACTGAACTTACAATCAGAAAACCTGGATTTGAGGCCACGTTTTCTCACTGACCAACATAAGGCTTTGGGCACAAGGCACTTAACCTCTTTAAGGCTCAGTTTCCTCACCTGCAAAATAAGTTTAATAATACTTATATTTCCCCCATGGGATTGTGGTGAGGAACGTGCTTTGTGCACTATAAAAGCATGATATGAAAATGAGTTTATAGAGATGAATGGAAGATCTCGATATTTGTTAACCTAGTGTCAAATGTGGCATATATAAGTTTTTAAGATTAAAACTTAAAAGAGGGGAAAGTATTATATAATTAACTATTTAGTTATCTATTTTTTAAGCTTAATGGTGTTGACATATTTAGGAAGTATAACTTAGAAAGACCTGAGTTGTTCTCAAAGGCTGTTCTCTTCCAATGAAAAAAAGTATAACCAGGTCCAAGTCTAAAGCTCAAAGGTTTTCAGTCTGGTTCCAGTATGTCTATTGTTCAAGGAACAAAAGAGCTAAATTCAAAGAAACTCATTACCTAGAGTTTACCCAAAAAATGATTTTTCTTTTCTGTCAGAGAAGTACACAAAGATTGCCTATTAAGGCAGTGAGGGATTTTGATCTATATCAAAGGCGGAAGTGGAGTGAATATATAGACCTAAGAAATCAAAGTCTTTGAAGCTCTAAAGTGTGAATTAGAACACCTCAAAGGTCTGTTAGTATACTTAAAAACAGTAATGAAACAGTTAATTTTTCTTATAATTAAGCAAAGCCACGTAAGAGGAATTCAAAGAGAAACATGGTACTTACCAGTGCGGTTATATGATTCATAACATGTGCGGGCGATTTCAGCGCCAAGTTCAATGTGATGCTGTGTTAGCTCTGGAGAAGCACAGGCTGCACCAAGCGCAAACATGCCTCCAGCAAAACAAGTCAGGTGACCCATTTTGTGTTCTAAAAGGCCACCTTTCCACTCTGCAATGTAGGTCAGACCACCACTGGATTTCCGGATTAAATGAGTCTCAATGGCCTAAAGAGGAGATTTCATTTTAAAGTTTTAAATTTAAATTTAAAGTTTCAAATTTTAAAGATTTCATTTTAAATCTTTGCCCACTTTCCCAACTACACGAATAAATAAATAAAATAAATCTCCAGGATTTTTTTAAAAAAGTATTGAATTATTGTTTTTGGCCCTTGTAATTTTTTGGATTCCAATGCAGCTACAATATCCAATTTAGTCAGCAACCCATCACAGTGAGTAGTCTGAGGCACATGGAAATTGTGACTTGTCCATGATCCTAAAGCTGGCTTAAGAGTCAAAAGCAAAATGGAACCCCAGTTTTCCAGACTATGTACCTAGTCTATTTACAACACCAATCTATTTCTGTGATATTAACAAAAGAATTTTAAAAACATGATCTGAAATTTTATATTGCTAGTTTACTTTGTTTCCAGTCAAAGGTGGTCAGAATATGGTGGGAATGTAGCCAAAGCTATGAGTTCAATCCTAGTTAATTTTGCTCCTGATCCCCAAGATGACCTGATCTTTCTAAGGAGAACCATTGACCATAGGGAGGTTTGTGTGTGTGTGTGAGATGGGACCCATGAAGAATGTTGATGGAGCAGTGCACATCCATCCCTAGGCTAGGAAAAAAGAAAAAACAACATTCAGTGCATAGGTCTTAATAGTGGTAGGTCAGCAGCATCTTCTCTGTATGTGAGATCCAGTATAATGTCATTACAATGAGAAAAAAAATTCGGAAGTTTCCATGTATAGTTCTCATATGTAACCATAGTTTTTAAAAATAAACTATGAGTTAAATTTCTTAACAGGAATATTTTGAGTTTAAAAGTAAATTATATAAATTGTTATAGCAGGCACTGCTTCTTTTTTAATCTTATATTCCTAGTGTCTATCACAGTAATTGGCATATAGTAGGTCTTCTAGTCCAATCCCTTCATTTTCCAGAGAAGGAAACTGAACTCTGAAGAGGCTGAGTAACCTGCCTAAGGTCATACCCATAATAAGTAAGTAGGTTTGGTATTCAAACAAAGGTCTTCTGACTTCCAATTCAGGGCTTTTCCCACTTACATTTCATTGTACTTTTTGTATGTTTAATTGAAATAGGACCTCAGAGAGAGAAAAAGAAAAAAAGAATCCTTGTTCTTAAGGAGGGCAAAATATTATAGAAGAAAAAAATACATACACACACAAACATATGTGTGTATATATATATAAATGCCTTTTGAGTGATGGACTGATGTCTCTATCCATTTATTTGTATATGTATTAATTTATTTACTTATTTATTCTGAACTTGACACCACCACCCCTGTGAATATTTCCATATACAAAGAACAGAAAAAGAGCATTCTGTATGTCAATCAATAAACAACTATTAAGTGCCTATTTCATGTCAGACACTACGCTAAACTCTGAGGATATAGAGTCAAAAGACAGTTTCTTGGCCTCAAAGAGATTACAGTCCAAATGGGGGAAGACAATAAGCAAACAAATATGTACAAACTATATACAGAATAAATAGGAAGAAAATAAGAGAGGGAAGGCACTAGAATTAAAAGAGTTTGGGAACGACTTCCTATAGAAGATGTGATTTTAGTTGGAACTTAAAGGAAGCCAGGGAAGACAGTAGGCAGATATGAAGAGCATTCTAGGCATGGTGGACATGAATCTCATTATGTATAGTTTTACATAAATACTTAAGTATGCATAAAGTATACACAAGGTACTTTTTTTTTTTGAGGAGAAGAAATTAACAGATGGGAGGATCAGGAAAGACATCATGTACGGGGTGACATCTGAGTTGGGCTGGACCTTCTAAGAGGAGGAGGAGGGGAGGAAGTGCATTTCAATAATGGGGAGCAGACAGTGCAAAGGCATGAAATGAGAGACAAATGTTCTGTGTGTGAGGAATAGCAAAGAGGCCAGTTTGGTTATAATTGAGAGTGTCTGAAAGGGTGGAACGTATACTAAACCTGGGGAGATTGGAGTTAGGTTGCCAAAAGCTTTAAGTGTCGGGATCTTGCATCTGACATGAATTCATAGGCAGTAATTCCACATCCAGAAAGCACCTCCTCACTTCTGTTTTTCATAATTATTATATTCCATTAAGTCTCAGCTTGGAGGACTCCTTTCCTACGATCCCAGCCCACCATCAATTTGCTGTTACCCTCTTTTCAAATTACTTTGTATTTATTTTTATCACTCAATTCCTTGTATTTAAGTTTTGTATTGTATCACCAAAATAGAATGTAGGATCCTTGAAGGCAAGGACTTTTTGCTTTTGTCTCTGTATCCCTACCTCATGGCAAACTACCTTGAACAAAAAAGATAAATGATTTAGAGCTGGACAAGATCATAAAGGTCTTCTAGTCCAAGCCTTTCATTTTCCAGAGAAGGAAACTGAACTCTGAAGAGGCTGAGTAACCTGCCTAAGGTCATACCCATAGTAAGTAAGTAGGTTTGGTATTCAAACACAGGTCTTCTGACTTCTAATTCAGGGCTTTTCCCACTTACATTTCATAGTACTTTTTGTATGTTTAATTGAAATAGGACCTTAGAGAGAGAAAAAAAAAGAATCCTTGTTCTTAAGGAGGGCAAAATATTATAGAAGAAAAAAATACACACACACATACATATGTGTGTGTATATATAAAAATAAAGATATAAAAATTTTACAACAAAGTGCTATGAAAGTCAAAAGGGAGAGAGTCTGTTAGAAGCATGGGGTGAGAGGAAATTAAGAAAGATTTCGCAGTGTAGGGGAGATTAGAGTTGGACCTTAAGAATGGGTAAGAAATGAAAAACAGAGATTGGGACGAGGGTTAGAGAGGTGACATGAGAGATGTCTGGAAGAGCATGAGGAAAAGGCACAGAGTGGGGAGTGTATGGAGTTGTGCTTCCTGAGTTAGCATATGGTTAAAAATGAGCAATAATGATGAGATAAGGGTGAAAAGAAGATTGGAACCTGAAAGTGAGGCTAAGATGCGAACATTATTTGTTAGACAATGGGGAGGCACTGAAGTGGATGGCTACAATCAGAGCTGAGTTAGGGAAGGCAGCCTGGAGGCAGGACTTTGCCCATAGTAATTGAGTAATTAATACTTTTTTAAAAAGTGTGAATTGAATTTTTACTTCTAGTCAATCAATCAATAAGTGCTTATAAAGGGGCCTACTATGTTCCAAATATTGTGCTAGGCTCTGGCAACACAGAGTCCAAAACAGTCTTGGTTCTCTAGGAAATTATATTTAATCAGAGCAGACAACATGAACACATATTAAGTTGATCCAAAACATATACAATGTAATTTGGAGGCAGTGACACTCAGAGGAGGGGATCAGGAAATGACTCATGTAGGAGGTAGCATCTGAGTTGAGCTTTGAAAGGCACCAGGGATTCTAAGAGGAGAGGAAGAGAGGGCATTCAAGACATGCATAGAGGTATGAAAAGAGAAGATGGAATGTTTTGTATAAAGGTGAAGAAGGCTGTTTATTATGTATCTCCGGGTCTATTTTCTTCATGCTGCACTTAAGTTCATTAAAATGGAATTGAGTTCATAATCAAGATTGGGTAGACACAGAGTAAGCTTATTCTATATTTCCAATTCCCTGACATTTTTATGTATGCCAAATCATAACTAAAATCAAAATGGCAGTGACTGAATGAACAATGCTTATGCTCATGAACTGTGGTTATTCTAATTTTATAGTGGGCTTAGTATTACATTAATATTTCATAGTCTCTTGATATAATGGAACATCTTAGCTGTTTACACTGCTCACAGCACAAACTGCAATAAAGTCCTTCAAGCAGAGACTTGTTCATCATCCAAGAAATTATTCTTTCTACGTAGCAACAGTAATCGCTTGAGCATGGATAGAGAGGCATTCTTGCCCTGTGATAGGTCCTCAGTAAAGTCCTATGCTATTTCTGCCATGATCTGCCATGATTCTGATCAAGTTACCAGGTCCAAAATCACAATGACACCACAACCACAACTGAATTCACAACTGAATCATTTTGTGTGGCCATGGTTTGAATTATTTGGGTCATCATATCATGAAGGTGATTCTGAGTTCTGCAAGGCTAAGGCAGAAGGACACAAACTGTGCTTTTAGCTAGGTTCACCCAGTTGAAAAGGGTCTGGTGACAAACTATGTTGCCTGGGAAGGCGCATCACCTGATGGTTGGCTACTAGATTAATTTTTTTTTTGGCTATGGTGACAAATGTAACAGGTAAAAATACAAAATGGCCCTTGGTCCTGGGTGGTTCCCTCCCACTTCTGCAGTGAGGGTGGTGGGATAGTAGAAAATGGTGGTAAGGGTCTACGAACGAAATAAAGCCCAAAAGAGAGACAAATGGGCATTAGTGATTCCTCACACATCCTGCATAAAAATTATAGGAAATTTATTTCAAATAAACAGATACCATGTATTTTGTGAGTGTATACTATTGTCTCCAGGGCGAAGGTTTTTAACCAAGGGTCCCATGTGTCTTGGAGTGGAAAAAAAATCCCTTTTATCCTGTATATATCACATGTGTACATAACTGTTGTGAGGTTCTTGATGGCAGGGACTATTTTTGCCTTTATTTAACTCCCAGTTAAATAAAGCAAGTTAGAGATGACTTCATTAACCTTTGGTTTCCTTTTTAATCATGTGTATTTTGTTTTATGCATTTAAAATATTATTTCGCGAAGGGATCCATAAGCTTCTTCAGACTGGCAAAGGGGTCCATGACACACGAAAAGGCTAAGAACCCTGCTCTAGGACAAAACACAAACTCTTTTTAACCACTAAATCCTTTTCCAATTTGCTTCAAGGCTATCTTTTCAGACATCAGTGATCAACTTAATGATTAAGTACCTACTATGTGTCTGTGCAAAACGGGCACCATGCTATATGGTAGATTCCCTCCCTTCACGCACCCTTTGTTTCAATCTTGCTGATCCCCATACATCCTATCTCCCATGTTATATCTTACAATTATTAGCTTCTTTCTAAATTTTGGCTGAAGTGCTACCTTCTACATGGGACTTCCTAATCCTATAGTTATTAAAATCTGTCCTCCAATCCTACCACATTACTTTTTATTTACTCTGCATATAATTTAGATTTATGTGTACACATCATTTCTCCCTAGTAGAACCTAAGCTTCTCAAGGGCAATATATATTTTTTGTCTTTGTATCCCTTTGTACCTAGCTTAGAGCTCCTCACATAAATACTTAATAAATCATCATTGAATGAGTGCCATATTTTAAAATTTCTAAATGTGGTGACTAAGAAGAAAGAGTTGCATGTGCTTTCTTTATGAAGCACCATTCCGTGAATGTTTTCATTAATTGACATAGAGCCATATCATGCTGATAATGCCAGTGAGGTGGCAAGGGAATACAGTAATCAGAAGACAGTAAGTTTAAGATTGCAAGAAATGTATTAAAATAAGCAAAACAAATGTACAGTTACGGGACCAAGCAATTGCCAATTTTTATTTTGAAACCGAGGCTAGTGAAATGCTAGGAAATCTGATACAAGTATTTTTTTTTCTTCACTTGCACTCTGAACACCAGAAAGCTCTAAATATAATTCCCTGAAGGCTAATTCTTTCTATTACATTTGTGTCCACCATAATTTTAGGTATATGTCATCTTGACAGTGACCATCATATGTTTTAAGTCCAATTTGGTACCGCTTCTGTTAAGACAATTGCTGCTTCTCAAAACTAGGAGCTTAATTATTATATTTTGCTTCCTTACTAGAGCATCTAATGGATTGAGAACTTGTTTTAACTGTTAAGAGAAACAGGAAACACTTCTGTGTGATTACTTCTTAATGAGTTTTTCCTGTCAATCTGTTCTCTAAAGAGAATGAATTATAAACTGTGGGGGTACAATTCTGGTGATTTGGAACAAATTTTCCTCTAAAATAACTTTTCAAAACTGTCAGGTGTCTTTCTTAGACCATCAAAACAACTCAATTTAGAATATTCAAGCAGGTTACTACCAGAATAATTAGAATGTGGCATAAAGGAAACCATAGGAATTGACAATATGTGAGATTTCTGTATCAATGGTCTCCCAAAGTAATTCGCGAATAATAAAGCCTTTAGTAAATAAGTTATGATGGATTATCTTTTTCTATTCTTCACCAGTGTCTAATGGACCCATATCATTATATAAAGTAAGTTTCTAGATGGTAACCCCTGTGGTCTGTGAACTTAAATGGGAAAAATTTATATTCTCATTTTTTTTTACTAAGTTCTAAACTGAAACATCATTTCTTTCAATTATTTAAAAATGTTATTTTGAGAAGACACCCATGACACAAAAAGATTACAAACTCTTGTTCTAGGTTAAAATTTGGCATCTTGAAATGTAAAGAAGAGAAAGACCAGGACAATCCTCATGGTCACTTAGCTGGATCCTGTGTTCATTAGACCTTTCGTAAATCTTGTTGCAGGATTTCTTGTGGTGCAGATTCTAACCCTGGTCTTGCAGGCTTAAAATTGTACTTGGACCAAAAAGTTGCTTTTCTCTGGTTAATCTAGGAGGAGCTCAGTTATTCATTAGGCTTGGGATATAATCATAAAACTGGATGATCTTGTTTTATTTTTTTATTCAAAGTCATGTTGTGCCTGGGACATGGTAGGTGCTTAATAAATGTTTACTGATTGACTAACATATCAGAAAGTTGACAGCCAACACATATGATTAATTCACAAGGGCAAGTTTTAGTGACATCAGACTGATCATATAAGCATTTTAACAGTGTTTTCCCACTAGGCTGCTTAGACATAGTGCTAAAACAATGGCTACTCAATCTTGGTTAGGTATTCAGTTCTACTTTAGTCAAATTACTACTTTTCCCCTACTAATTCTCATTTTGAATTTCTAAAGATATTCAAGGCTTGAGGAATTCATAGTCAACTGATCAATATTTATGTGATACCTGAAAGATGCCTAGCACTATTTTCCTGTATTAGGAATAACAAACATATTCAAAATTGTGATTACTGACATGATAACCATTTCGTGATTATAACCTAGGAATAGTTAACATTTTGGTAGAGCTTTAGTAGAGCTTAGGGTTTGCAAAGTACTTTCCATATCTAACTTCATTTGATGTTGGTAGCTTTACAAGTTAAGTCTTACTCACTTCATACAATAGATGCATTTTTTAGTTATATGTGAATTATTTTTTGTAAATTAAATGATTTCCCTTTTGACTTTATATTTCAAAGAGCATTAGACCACTTCTTATTTATTTTTGTATTTCCTACAAAGCCACTTAAAGTACACTATGAAAGCCAGCAAGCACTTCCTAAATGCATGTTAAGTTGAATTTCTGATTGATCTTTAATTGGCAGTGATTCCTTGTAGTTTAGCTTTAAACTTCCCTGGCCATCTCTGTCAGCCTCAGGGAAGGAATTTGACATTCACTTCCATCTGTGAACAAAAGTTTAAATGCAATAAGAAGCTCTTTTTCTAAGGAGCCTGGGGGGGAATCCTTTTATAAAATAATCCTTTTCTACTGTAAACAAATTTGCCCTCATTTATCAATTTCATAAAATTTATTTTTTATATACAGATTTTCTTCAAGTGGCAAAGCACTTGCCAGCTTTCAAAGTGGGAGTACCTACCACTCTCAAACTTTCAGATGGTCATTAGACTAATTTTCAATCTTGAGGACTTTATTCAGTCAGTGAACACAGGATCAAGACTCAGTCTCTTCTGAATTTTAATTGTGGCTTGGTAATATAAAAACCTTTTATTCATAAAACAAAGACTGTCTCCATGTCCAGGTATGCAAATTTTAGTTAAGATTTGAAGTGTACTAAAAATCTTAACTGTTCTAAGACTAAATATTTTAAGTGTTATTATTCTAGTAATAAGTATATCAGCCAATGTTGACCTCTACTCCAACGACAACATTCTATAACTCACAAGTATATAATTTCACTTTTTAAAAGAGCAGGTTTAGCAGAAACATTAGAGGTTAGAATTGTATGACAAGATGATTTAAACATTGGGCTTACCTGAACGGCTGCAAAATACATTTTCTTAGCTTCTAAATCTGTCTTGTCTGACATTAGCCATGCCTTCAGCAAATATTCATAAAAGCTATCTCCTAGTCCTCCAACTGATACATGATCTGAAAAGAGAGGGAAGTAAAGAACTTTACAGTGATGCAAACTTCAATTTAGGAAATATACCACAAGTCATCAGGAACAAGAATACCAAATCCTATAAGAATATTCTATGATGAATAACTGTGACTGTCAACTAAAACAATGTATTATTATCAGAACTATAATTCATTGCCATGATGGTTTTTTAAATGTAAACTTGGATCTAGTAGTGGCTTAATCTTAAGTAAATAAAAATAATCTTGTTCTTAACATTCTATCTATATTAAAAAACCAACCCATTTCTCCTCAGCCTTTTCCCAAATTAAATTTGTACCTGCTTAAAAAAAAATCTGAGTCACACCTAAAGCCATGCAGCCAGTCCACAGTCTGAGAAGGGAAGGGAATTTCTGTTGCCATTGCTTAACTTGTGGAAATAAAAAAAATCAAATATTGCTACAATTTTTCTCCATGTAAACCCTTATTTCAAATATATTTAATTGTTCTATATTATATTTTAGTGGATTCCTCCTACATGAATGAATGAGGGCTGGCATGAAGAGAAGGATTACTGGTAGGCTGTTCTATTTCTATAGCTAGGTGGCACAGTGGGTAGAGCACTGGGCAGGAAGACCAGAGTTTAAATCCAGCCTCAGACACTTATTAGCTATGTGACCCTGAGCAAGTCACTTAACCCTATTTGCCTCAGTCTCCTGCTCTGTAACTGAGCTAGAGAAGGAAATGGCAACACATTCCAGTATCTTTGCCAAGAAAACCCCAAATGGGGTCACAAAGAATCAGATATAGCTAAAAAGGCAGAACAACAACAACATTGTATGTATTCAGTTCAGGAACTTCTGCATGGTATCACAGAAACACAATTAATATATGAAGTTTGAGCCCAGGACCTATTGGGGGTAAACTTTCACTATTTATAAAAACAAATGTTTTGGTTTTTAACTTTTAACTCATCCTTTTAGTTTCAGTTTTGTCTGTTCCCCCACTATAAAAAAATGTCCATTTAAAGTATCACCCTTGCAATTCACAGGTAAGTTGATCAGCTGAGGGTAACTTAACTTTGAAATATTAAAAAACATTATTAAATCTTTCCTATGAAATGCTCTGCTTCTTCACTACATGGAAGAGCTGGTTATATGAAAAAAGTAAATGATTATTAAAGTGTGGTTACTAATATATTTTTCTTTCATATGCTACCATTACCCAAGTTATCAAAACTTATAATCAACTTCATGTAAGGACCATACCTACAAAAATGGAAATATGACTTCTGGGTAAGACTTATATTTAGTCAAAAGGCAGTTTTGGTGACTGAGAATCCAAAACAGTGTTAATTTTTTAGAAGTCTGTTTTCAATACTGGAAGGTTTGTTTCTGAATAATAGCTTGAACTGACCTTTAAAGTTTACTAAATTAATCACCATAGAAATCCTTGACATTTGCAAACTAAACAGCCTAACCACAATCTCATCAATAATAAGTCCTGTTATTATAAACATTATTTTAAGAGACAAATCCAATTGATGCATGCTAAAGCGAATCACCGTCCAGTTACTGTCAAAACAACAAGGACTAAATGAATTTACAGGAACAATGGCAACGGTCCAAGCTCTGTACTTCCTAAGCACAGCAATGGTAGTTAAAAACTAGCAAGTCAGAAGCTTGACTTTTTTCACTCTTGGACTGATGTTCCTGAGACTACTACAAACTAGTCTGAGCATTACTTATAGTACTAGTAAGTATTACTTCACCTCCACACAAACACCCACCCACCCACCCCCACACACAAAATGAATATAAACACCTAACAAACATCTTAATATGCAAAGAATAGAAAAAGGATTATATATCAAACTTAATCTCCACCATGTGCTATTTAAAAAAAATGTATCACTGACACAATAGTATCAACTATGGCCTGACTGTATTACCTTGTGATATTTCCTTATGTTCTCCTATGTATATTGTCAATGATTTTTATTAAAATTTTTGTTTTTACATCACCTACATTTTCCCTTTGTATCTCTCTTCTTTATGCCCCCTCCCAGATAGCTATTCTTTATAAACAAAAACAAAGAAGAAGAAGAAAAGAAATAAATGTTCAGCCAAACTAATCAACCAATGTGTTGAAAGTGTACATCTCACGCACTTAGGGATTAAAACAAAAAAGGAATGGCTATATGATTTGATGAGAGAAATTCCTTAAATCATTTTGGAAACTACCATGGTTGGTTTCTCCTTCCTTTTCAACCATGAACATCCTTATATTCGGAGAGAATTAATCACAGTGATAGAAAACAGGAAAAAGTAAGAGGCTGTCTTTTTGGTAATTCAATAAACAGTGGAATCTTCCTCCACTCTGCATTTGGATGATTGTTTTTGTAGACAATGTTTCTGTGTAAACATATTAGTGGACCTAGAAGATAACTCACTGATTCTATCAGTGAGAAAGGATTGCTTATTTCTGGAAGGAACATCAATTTTCATGCCCAAATTCGCTAAATTGGTACTCTAAGAGCGTGAAAGTTAATGTCCTTCACAGAATAGAGTAATTTATTCTTTCCTGATAGGACCAGGCTCCATAAAATTACTCTTAAGCATAGGGTGAGTATTTGAGGATAGAGGTTCCTAATACTTCAAACACAGAAAAGACCATGAGTGAAATGAATTTTTAAAAAAAGAGGCAATGTAATATTTTCTTCTTTCTACTTCTTACAGATTCCATTTGATTTGTGTAGACTTTTTGTAGTCCCAAACATATTTACCAAATGTTTTTATTCTTTAAAATTTTTTTTGGCATCTTTTAAAATATAGTGGATACACTTTCTAATTAATTTACTTACTTGGTTACCAATTTAAGTTAGCAGAAATACATTGCTCTGAAGTTAATATTGTTAATATAGCTCATCATGAATACCACGTATTTCTCTTTAGTTACTGGTGACAGAATAGTCTGTTCCCATGTTTTTAAAAAATTGAGCAAATAAATATAGTAAGATAGATTTACATAGAAGAAAAGGGGAAAGGGCCTATGTGTTCCATTTCCAATTCATATTTTTCTTCATCTATGACAAATTCCCCAATGAAGAGTATTCAGTATGTCAAACAAGAGAGTAACGATTATTCTGTCAATAAGCATAGAGCCTCTTATTGTGGGCATCAAAGGCAACACATGAATCTAGAATATTAGCGACAAGCACAGAGCACTATCTGAGAATAATGATAAAAGAAAAGGAAGAAAATGCTAAAAAAAAAAAAAGGAGAAATAAAACTCATTAAAAAAGACGACAAACCAAGGAGACACAATAAATATTTAACAAACTAAGGAATATTGCAAAAGACAACCTCCTTCATAAACTTCTTAAAAATTAAGCATGAAGCCCATTAATCCTTTACTTCATTTTGTTCATGGGAAAATCCAACCTACCACGGTTTAGGTGATCTGAATTTTTTTTTTAATGAGGGGGAGGGAAAGGAGCAGAGATCAAAGCAAGTTAATAATATAAAGGGAAGAGAAAAATCACTCTCTTCTGACTGACCTCTCCTTTTTTGAAATTTGCATAACAACATTGGCCATTAATCATTAAACATTAAAAATTCAGGAAGTGGGCAATTTTTTATAGCCTAGCTTTTCCTTTTTCATAAGGTAATTTGAATTTTAAAAATCTCATTTAGACTACAAGGTTCACAAACATCCAAATCTGTAGCTTCTCCACATTCCTCTGAACATTTTAACCATTTACAGGCTTTTTCTATCACCCACAGTTTCCAGATCCACCCATGTTAGTCATAGTAGGAGATGAAAATAATTACAAAAATATATGTTCTTGACTTACGTTGACCCCACTGTCCACTGCTGGGATTTAGATAGTTGGGGTAAAGGCCTTGTGGTTTATCCAGCGTGTTCAGAACATTTCGAATTCCAAACACCTAAAACAGAAGATAAAAATTTTAGAATGTCTGAGCTTCAGAGCCAGAAGCAATTTTACAGATCATTTCGTCCAACCTCATTTTACCTATAGGGAAATGAAGGCTTTAAGAGGTAAAGTGACTTGCCCAAGATCATTGGGATCATAAGTAGTAAGGCTGAATCTCTCCTGACTTACCATCCAGTGTTCTTTCCACTATATAGCATGTTTTGATGACAAAAATTACAAAATAAAATTAGTACACAACTCATGTTTTTATTTAAAAATAAATTGAACTTTTGCATTTTTTTCAGGGAAAAATCATTTAAGTAGTATAGAATGAAATAACAAGAATTAAGACCCTGATTCATTCTTAATACAAAAAATGAAAGACACTTATCAATTCAAATGTCTTAATGACAACATAGTTCTATAAGAAAGTTAATTGTCAATTTTGTTTGCATGGTTTTTATTCACATTGCAAAGAAGACTTTATTATGCTACTTTTTTAAAAAGAGAAGATACTGATAAGAAATTGGGCTGAAACAATCAGTTTATTTATTAGCAATGACAAGGGCTGTCACATCATCTGATGTTGACTTAGAATCACCACATTAGTCAATTGTGAGCTTTAAACCTCAAGGTTAACAAAAGGCTAGATTTTCCATCATATGCCATCTTAATATGAAGTTCTTTCACAGATTCAATCGTTTCAGGGCAGAGAGCACAATCATCTGTATTCTATGAAACCAACAATGTCATGTTGTATATAATAAACTGTACTGTGTACAGCTAGTTTCCCTCATGAAATTACTTTGCACAGTTTGTATTAGTTTATGTGCATACATGTTATTTTCTCTTAAAAGTACATACATTCCTTAAGAGTAGGGATTATTTTATTTTTGTTTTCATATATACAGAAACAAGCAAATGGAAAGTGCTCCATAAATGCTTGGTGAATAAATGGATCTGTACACAATGAGAAAGTGTGTGTATGTGTGTGTGTGTGTATGTGGATATGTGTATAACATTGTTGACTCATTCTATGGCCACTTAAACTCCCATATCATTTTCTAATGTTTGATTAACTATAGTTCCTCCATTTTGTGCTCATAAAGTCAATTTTTAAAAACTCAAATGAAAGATATTTATCCCCATTAAATTTTATTTTGTTATCATACATAGTTGGTGGTGCATGCAGGAAAAAAATTCAAATTTAGTTTCAAACACTTAATTGACTGTGTAGCCCTAGGAAAGTCATTTAGCCTCTGTTGGCATCAGTTCCCTCAACTGTAACATAAGGATAATAATAGCACCCTACCTCACAGGGTTGTGAGGATAAAATATGATAAATATTTATAAAAGCACCTGGCACGGTGCCTGGCACATGGTAGGGGCATATTTCATTCCAATGTACTAGGCTTTCAAAATCTTTCTGGATCTTGAATTTGTTGTCCAGTATATTTTAGTCACTCCTGTGCTCCCAGCTTTGTGTCATCTGAAAACTGAGATATTTACCGTTTTCTCAGTTCAAAACAGTGTCAGGCACTGTGCTAAAGGCTAGGGTTATAAAGAAAAAAGAGACGGTCATTATTTTCAAAAAGTTTACATTCTACTGGAGGTTGCTGCTGCAGTATCTCTTCCATTGAGTCTATAAAATCTTTTAGGTATCATTGACTTGTGGCTCAGAAATCACATGTAACTAATCTTTCAGGAACCAAGGGTGTATAAGTCATGTGGGTCAGGTGATCTGAATTCATGAAGAAGAGTTTCTTACTACCTCATTATTTAAATACGGTATCAACTTCCTCTTGACCATTTATGTTCTGCCCTTTCCAGTACAAAGCTAATTCTCATCATGGGAAACAGAAGATGCAAGGCATTTTGCTACACAAATGGCAAAATTTACAGATAGCATAACTGTCAGAATCTGGACCCAGAGTTGGGAAACCCAAGTTCAAATTCTGATTTTGACACTAAATAACTATGTGACTTCTTACATCTCCCCAAGAAGCCCTCAATCTCCACCTTCACCTTACCAGAAACTAAGCCTCCATTCTTGGCTTCCAGTGGCTTTGATAAATAAGCCTTTTGTCTATCTAGAGGCAATATTGCTGCTTACATTAGAGCTAGGTGGCACAGGTCTGTTGGACTTGGAGTCAAGAAGACCAGGGTTCAAATCCTAACTCAGACACTTAATAGTTGTGTGAATCTGAGCAAGTCAGTTAACCTCTCGGCCTCAGTTTCCTTATCTGATCTCAAAGGAGTATCGTGAGGATGAATTGAGATAATATATGTAAAGCACTTTACAAACTTGGAAGAACTACATAAATGCTAGTTATCATAACGATGAGGATAACAATGATGCCAGGGAAAGGGACTACCATGTTATTTCCCATTTCCTGAAGTCTCCCCACCATTCCTTCTTTTCAATCCTTCCATTTTCCAGGTCTCCTTTTTATATATCTTCTCATATTGCAATGTAAGCTTCTTGAAGGAATACTATCTACCTACTGATCGACCGATCGATTGATCCATCCATCCATCCATCCATCCATCCATCCATCCATCCCCACCAATAAGTTTTTTAACCTCTCTGGGCCTCAGTTCCCTTGGCAGTAAAATAAAATGGGGATACAAATACACACAGCATGCACAACCTACCACACAGAATTATTGTGAGAAAAACTCTTTGAAAGCCATGTGAAAGTAGTTTATTATTATTTGTTCTACCACATTATTACTTTCCAAATGGCTTTTAGGTTCTTCTCCTTTCCACATATACCCTGCTCCCACCCCCAGATCCTCATAATAATCTTATGATGTAGGTGGGAATTTTTATTATCCCCATTTGACAGATGAGGAAATTGTAGTAGAGAAGCTAAGTCATTTGCCCCAAGTCATACAGGTAATTAGTGGCAGATCCAAGACTAGAATCCAAGTCTCCTGATTCTCAAATAGTGTTCTTCCTAGAATTTCACTGTCTAGGAATCACTCATCTTGATTCTAGGAAACAGGAAGTCCTCACTGAAATCCAGCCCCACAGCAAACACCTGGTAGACATATCGACCTAGAGGTCCCATCTCATGTTCAATATGTTAAAAACAGAATATATCTTTCCAAGCTTCCTGCTCCAAACTCATTCTTCCTCCAAACTTCCCCATTTTTTAATGCTTTTATAGATATCTTTTAAAAATATCACATAGATTTCCATCTTTATCCCTCTTCCCTTTCCTTTCCAGAGAGCCATTTGTTATAATGAAAAACTCCCCATTTCTATCGATGCTACCACTGTAACTTCAGTGACCCAGGTTCACAAATTTGGGGCCATCTGCAGCTCTTCCCTCTCCCTCACCACTCTACATTCAATCAATTGTGAAGGCTTCTTGAAACTACCTTCACAGCATCTATTCCATCCAACTCCTTCTTTCTATTCACAGGACCATTACTCTTATTTGAGTCCTCATCAAACCATCACCTGCCCTCCAAATTGGTCTCCAAGCTTCCAGTCTTTGCCCTTTTCAATCCATCTTCCACAAAGCTGTCAAAATAATTTTCCTGGGATACAGTTCTAAATCCCTCACTCTCCTTCTCCAAAGTCTCTAAGGGTTGCTTACTCCCTGAAGGATAAGATGAAACTCCATACTCTAGCATTTGAAATCCTTTGCTATCTAGTTCCAACCCATTTTTTTCTAGCCTTATTTTTTATTACTTGCCCTGAAACTCACTCTACAGCCCAGCCAAAAAGGCTTCCTTGAGATTCCTCAAACTCAACACCATCTCCTATCTGTGCTTTGCACAAATTGTCCTCTAGGCCTGGGATATCCTTCCTCCTCACTTCTTCCTTTTAAAGACCCCCTAGCTTTTTTTCAAGTCCCACTCAGATGCCACTCTGTACACTCAAGTTGTTAATGCTCTGTCCTTATTCAAATGACTACACACACACACACACACATATATATATATATATGTATATCTATATCTATCTATCTATCTATCTATCTATCTATCTATCTATCTATCTATCTATATACATACTTGTGGGATTTGGACTCAGGGTGTATTATCTTGAAGTCCAGAGCTTGGTTTAGTATACCATGCTGCCTCCCTCAAATTATAGTTCATTCAGCAGGATAATTCTGGTCAAGGTATTACTGGCAGACCAGGAAGGGTTATCTGGTAAACCTTTAAGTCTGTTGATGCTCTTATTCCCTAATTCTCTTAACTCTTCTTGCTCTAGGGAAGGGGTCTTAGTCTTTTTTTGTGTCATAATCCCTTTTGCAGTCTGCTGAAACCTACAGAACTCTTCTTATAATAATGTTTTTGACTGCATAAAATAAAATACATATGATTACCAAGGAAACTAACTGTTAGCAAATTAAGAGATATAATTTTTTTCCTGTGTAAATTCATGGATCCCCTGAGATCTATCCATAGTGGAGGTCTGTGGACCCCAGCTTAAGAAGCTTTGTTCCAAGGGATTTGCTAGTGTTATTCAAGAGAAGCAGAAGTCCAAAATCTTTGGAAAATTCTTGTGCTTTCCAAAGAAATGAAAAATAGTTTCTTCTCACAAGAAACTGAGGACTGATTAACCAAAAATATCACATTGGTAAATGCCATTTAAGTAATTACTATTTAATCCCCAAATGTGTGTCTCTGCTTTATGGAAATCAAAAGAATTACAGAATTTCAGAGTTAGAAGGGACCTTGGTGGCTACCTAGTCCAAGCCATACCTAAAAGGAATACTGACTACAATATACCTGACATATGCCCAGAGTTCAGAGATGGAGTATCTTGTTCATGGAACAGCCAGGAGGCCACTATTACTGGATCAAAGAATACATGGTGGGGATTAAGGTATAAGACAAAGTTTGGAAATGTAGTGGGGGTGGGGAATAGTTTATGACAACCTTCCAATGCTAAAAAGAGGATTTTGTATTTGATCCTGGAGATGACAGGGAGTCTTCTCTTGTCTTGTATAGATATCCCTAGTTTCTTTAACCCCACAGGGCAGTATGTAAATACTTTTTTAAAGAACAGGATATATAACAATATCCAAAATTCCAGGAAAATTTTGTTTCTAGATTTTGTTGCTTTTGAAATACAGGTTTTGCTGGGGATTCTCACCTTTTCAGCAAAGACTGGATTCCCAGATAAATGGCTCAAATGTACAAACTCCAAATGTAAGGTTCCAAATTCTGCCAGAATACTGCTTCCTCCAGATGCCCAAGGCCAATTTCGACCAATCCCACTAAAGAAAGAGAAGGAAGGAAGGGCATTTTAGGAACCACTAATTCCAGTATTCAAGGTTCTAGTAAAGTTAAAAGAGGTTGAATTAATTTATTCAGTTATTTGTAAATGTGCAAATACACAAACATCTTGGATATGCTTTAACATAATTATTAGCAGGTAAAGGATGTAGGGGGACATTTTCTTTACTTGTCATCCACAAGTCACAACAGAGCTTCATATCCTTTTTCAAAGCTAAAACATAGCCGGTGGGGCTAATAAAATCAGACAGAAGTTGTCTAATCCTCATTGTTAGTAAGCCAGCAACTCATTTAGAAGGTGCAGGTGGTTCTCTTGTGATGTGATGTCTAAAACCAAGTAGAGTTTTTTAAAAATTTTAATTAAATTTAGGTTGTTTTTGGCCCAAACATCAAGTGGAACTTTAAAGACAAGATTGAAAAATAAGAACTTTGTGGTTGGCTAAATTTCAAAGCTTGGCAATTCGACGTGTGCCCTATCACCACAAGAAAAGGTCCTCGTCAGATCAAGGTACATTCTCAAATACTAACTTCTTCTGTTGTTCTGTTTTCAACATCAGCCTTCCCCTTCTTCTCCCCCACCCCCATTTCTTCTTACCTACCTTTTTGCTTCTAATAGTACCTCAGTTCCTGGGTGATTAAATCTATTCACAATAATACAGACAATATCACCCACATGACTTGTGTGCAAATATGTATATGTGTGTATAAATATATACAAAATTTGAGGCAGAAGCTTTTTGAAGTCAAAAGCTAAGGAATAAAAAACACTGATGATTATGTTACTCATGTTTTATTCCCGGAGCAGGAAGTAAAGGAACACTAAAAAAAAAGAGTGAGCAAATTTTTGTTTTATACTAATCCAGAGACATTGTCAAAATCTCTGAGAATTTGAAGGTAACTATATGCCTAACTAGCACAGATGAAGAATGGATCTCCAAATTTTAGGCCAAATATACACAACTGAATGAATCTTAACAGGATTATATATAATTCCTTTGAGTTTTTGAGTGATTATAAAACAATTGTGCTGGGCATTTATTTTAAAGTTTACTTTTTAAAATACAGCTATCAAAAAATTCAGGTAGGTAGGTGATGCAATACCAGGCATGGAGTCTGGAAGAACCATCTTCCCGAGTTCAAACCCAGCATTAGACACTAGCTGTGTGAACCTGGGCAAGTCACTTAACTCTGTCTGCTTCAGTTTCCTACTCTGTAAAATGAGCTGGAGAAAGAAATGGAAAACTGCTCCAGTAACTCTGCCAAGAAAATCCCAAATGGGGTCATGAAGAGTTGGACATAACTGAACAACAATAACAAAAAAGTTCACATTTTTATTAACACAGCAAAATTATTTATGAAAAGTAGTTAAGAAGAGCTTTATAAGATAGCATGATGATATGAATATAAACAGATAAAAGTTAATAAACATCAATTTACTTATCTAGAAGATAATTAGATTTTTAAAAGAATCTGCCTTTTTGGAGGTTTCTTTTCAATGCTATTAACCTTTTGCCTATTTCACTGTTTGTTACCATATTCTACTGGGTCCCAGTTTGCATATCTCTAAAATCAGGGAATAGAACTAGATAACTTCAAAGGTTCGTCCTAGCTTTCAATTCTAGTTTGTAGAAAATGATTCTATTCCAGAAATGTAGTTTTTACTTTATTTGTAAGTTATATTTTAAGCATTTAAACAATCACCTACCTATGTTTGTTTCCTACAACAGTGAATGAATAAGAAAGTTGACTGATTTCTGATCATTTTAGACTAGTCTTCCGTCCCTGTATCAATGATAAGTGAAGCTGGTTTTTATTTAGTTTTCATCTACATAGATATAGTTTCATATCCTTACCACACATTTCTGTTAAACCCCCATCCCAATAACCTTTCCTTTTATTCTTCCCCTTTACATTAGGCTAAAATCACAATTATCTATCTGCCTAGAGGAAAGTAATTCCCTTCCTTCCCTACCCCCTCAAACAGATCTAAATGCAAATCAAACAAAAAGTAAAGAAGAAAATCACAAATATCTGCTTCCCAGAAAGAAATTCAATATTTTGCCCCCCTCAAAAGACCCAAATATAAAGCAAAAAGCAAAGAAGTAAAAAGGGGCAGAATTCTATATATTATATTTTAATTTATTTTAGGTTCACTCCTTAATTTTAATTAGGTCCTGGAAACATGGGTCAATTCTTATTATGATGGCTGACTCACACAATAGAAGAATCTAGATGTGGACTTGCAAATTGTATTGACATATGGAAAATGTCACAATATAATTAAGCAGAGGGGATTATAAAAATCATTTGTTGATAATACTCATTATTTCTTATTTATTTTTACTCTCCCTTCTTTTCTACCAAGCAGACTACAGCCCAGCAGGAAGCCCTTTCTAACCAAAATACTTAAATTTCCCCAAGCCTGAGAAGCTATTAGATCAAATTCAGCAAGCTTTATCAGGACAAATTTCAGCCTGGAAGCTCATGTTACATTTAGTAAAGAGGTAAAAAGTGTTTTAAGCAAGGAGGCAGGATACTTAAGCAGCACAGCTTTCTAATACCTCCTTCAAGTGTGACTTTACAAATTTACTTGAAATACAGAGAATCATATAGATCCACGTAGGGGACAAGGACAGTGATTGGTACAGAGCCCTCTACCAATGCAGGCTGGCACCTTCTCTGCCAGTTGCTGTCTTTGAGAATTGTTCAGAGGCCTGAGATGTTAAGAACTTGTCTAGGATCACAAAGCATGCCTCAGGTGGGCCTTGAATCCAGGACTTCCTAGTTCTGAGGCTGGCTCTCCATCCACTGCCATGTGGCATACTCATATAAAAGCAAAACTAACAAAACATATGCTAAATTACGATACAAATGATTTTTATATTATCCAGGGTATCATGTTCTCTCCAATATTATGAATATTAACTCTTTAAAAATCACTTAATTATGCTAAGAGGCAGGTGGGGCATGGTGGGTAGAGCCAGCCTCAGATTCAGCAGACCTGGATTTAAATCCTGCTTCTAACATACTAGCTGTATGATCCGGTGCAAGTCACAACTTCTCAATGTCCCAGACACTTAAGTTCTCTAAATTGCATTAGAAGAAAGAATTTCCCCACAAGGAGTTCCCTATATATCAATGAAATCATAGATCTACACCAAAAGGAAAAAGAAACTCTAAAATAATTTCCATTATTTGGGGGGGCAAGGAGGAGCATGTATCTTCTTGTCATATCTCTTTAGTTAGTCAGTCAATAAAATTTGATTATGTGATTTCCTGTTTTCTCTAGGGGGCAGCAAAGTGGTACAGTAGATGGAGTGCCAGGGGCCTGGAGTCAGGAACACTCATCTTTCCAAGTTTGAAACCGGACACAGACACTTACTAGCTTTGTGACCCCAGGCAACTCACTTAACCCTGTCTGCCTCAGTTATCTCATCTGTAAAAAGAGCTGGAGAAGGAACTGGCAAACCACTCCAGTATCTCTGCCAAGAAAACCCCAAATGGGGTCATGAAGAGTCAGACACGACTGAGAAATAACTGAACAACTATTTTCTCCAGTAGCAAATACAAAATGCTCTCTTTAGCATTGAAAGCCTGTCATAACCTAGCCTCCTCCTACCTTTCCAGTTTTCTTACACTTTACTTCCTGACACAATACTGTGATTCAGTGAAACTGGCTTCCTTGCTGTCCCAAGAACAAGACACTCCCATCTCTTAGCTCTGGGAATTCTCTCTGGCTATTCCCCTATGCCTGGAAGGCTCTCCATCCACTGCTCCTGCTCTGACTACTGACCTCCCTGGCTTCCTTTAAGTCCCAACTAAAATCTCACCTTCTACAGGAAGTCTTCCCCAATTATTAATTCCAATGTCTTTGCTTTGCTAATTATTTCCTGTTTATCCTGTGTATAATTTGCTTTGTATACATTTGTTTGCATGTTGTCTCTCCCATTAGTTTGTAAGCTCCTGGAGGTCGGGGTGATCTTTTGCCTCTTTTCCATATTCCCAGTACTCAGCACTTAGTAGGCACTTAATAAATGTTTATTGATTGTTTATCAGGTGCCATACTAATAACTCTCTCTTGGCTTATTCCAAACAGAAGGAAAAGCAGGTTATTTTTTTTTTATTCCTTTTAAGAGATTTATGCATTAATGATATTTAAGATGAGCTTAATTAAGAGCATGATTCCAGGACACTTGCTTACTAACAGCAACACCACTGAGGAGAGCAGAGCAGAGCTTATACTGCATACTGTTATAATGATAATGGTTGGGTTTATCATTACAACCTTATTTTTTATACATAGGTACAGTACAATCCAGCAGTTAGCTAAAAAGCAACATTCTTTTCAGACAATACAATTGCCTCACCACAAATATGGAAGCAAAGGGAAAGGGCAAGAAATTACTTGAAGCCAGTTTCCTTGGTCAGAGAAAGAGGCAATAATGGTGACTGAGTGTGCCCGACTGGTCTAAGGGACATGAGCATTTTTTTGCTAAAGCTATGAGGGGCTGGTAGACCCTAAGACCAGGATTCATTACATGGCTGTAGTTTTAATTAAAAAGAAGGCAAGCAGGTTCCCCTCCTTCTGGTTAAATTAGTAGTGAGATTCATCCCTGGCTTTCTTGCAGTTGGCACCAAGGGAAGTCTTTCTCATCTGTGTAAAATGAGGATAATTGGTCTCAATAATCTTTGAGGTCTTTTCAGCTCTGAGATTCAAAAGTTCTAACCATATCCATGGATGGGGGGGAAAAACACCCACCAGGTCTACAAATTCTGTCTTACTCTATTCTCAGGAATTCTATGCAGGGAGATCATGGACATTGAGCTGATGTTCTGGGATAAATAGAAATAGTTGTTGTTCAGTCTTTTCAGTCATATCTGGCTCTTCATGACCTCATTTGGGGTTTTCTTGGCAAATATACTGGAGTAGTTTGCCATTTTCTTCTCCAGCTCCTTTTACAGATAGGAAACTGAGGCAAACACAGTTAACGACTTGCCCAGGGTCACACAGCTAGTAAGTGTCTGAGGCCAGATTGGAACTCAGGAAGATGAGTGTTCCTGACTTCACTCCTGGCACTCTATCCACTGCACCAACTAGCTACAGGGGAATACTCTGTTCCCTTGGGCTGGGGTTCCTTGGGGTCCTGCCATAATCAAGACAAAGCACTATGATTATATGGAATTCTAAGGTAAAAATGGATAGTTTTTAAAAGGGAACTTTAGAGTTACCTAACTACAAGTTTTTGCTTATTGCTTTTATCTGTTTTGAAAAACAAAAATTTGATATAAGCAGTTGGGCTATATCTAGGACACCTTTATTGTGAAGGATAGCTTTATTGTATTGGACACCTTACAAACACTTAGCATGCTTTTGGAAAATATTTTTACAAAAGAACAATGCTTTTACATGAAGCCCATTTACACATTACTTCCTCTCACAAGCTTTATAAACAAACTTGTTGACTAGTTGTTCCAAAGGTCTGGCACTTTGGCCTTTCTTTTGCATAGGCTGTCCCTCCCACCTGGAATGCTTTTCTTCTTGACCTTGGCCTAGTTCCCTTTATTGCCTCAGCTGACAGCCTTCCTCCTTAGAAGAGGCCCTTCCTGATCTCCCCAGTTGTGAATACTTCCCCTTGCAATTCTCTAATTCCTTTGTATTTATTTTGTGGGTATTTTCTTTTAAACTTGGTTCAACTCCTTCGTTTTACAGATTTGATTTGAACCCGGTTTTCTGATTCCAAATTTGCACTCCTTCCATTATACCTTCCATTATATTGCCATTCATGTTACTGTTCCACCTCACTCCATAGTAAGATTCAGGTTCCTTGTGTGCAGGAACTGTTTGGTATTTATTTGTCTGTGTATTCCCAATGCCTCACGTGATGTCTGGCCCACATCGGGGCCTTAATAAATGATTCTTGAATTTTCATGAATACATATTATTATGATGATCAATAATATAAAATGAATACTTATATTAGTATATAACTGTTCATATACACGATCTCATTTGACCATAGCATCGACCCTGGGAGGTACAGTAGATAGTATGTTATTTCCCTCATTCTGAAAGTGACAAAATTGAGGCAAGGCGACCTGTCCAAAATCATATATAGAACAACAGGACTAGAACTAGATAGAGTCAGGCTTGAATTCCAGCTCTGTCACTAGGAGGCACTTTATATCTTGGGGTTTCCTCATGTGTAAAGTGAACATGTTGAACTAGATAATCTCTATAAGATTATTTATAATTCCCTATTTCTGCTTAAGGGCAGCTAGTTGGTGAAATGGACAGAATCCTGGGCCTGGAGTCAGGAAGACTTATCTTCCCTGGCCTCAGACACTTTCTAGCGCTGGGACCCTGGACAAATCACTTATTTCTATTTGCCTCATTTTTCTCATCTGTAAAATGAGCTGGAGAAGGAAATGGCAAATCACTCCAGTAGAAAACCCCAAATGGGGTCACAAAGAATTGTACATGATTGAAACAACTAAACAACAGCAAGAAAATTTCTGTTTAAAGTTACACCTTGACTCGGCGCTCTCTCAGTCCATATGGCCAATCAGTGGCTAAATTTTGTCATTTCTACCTCTACAACATTTCTCATATTGGACCCTGCTCTCTATTCACTCAGGCACCACCTTCAGGCCCTTATTACCTTTCACCTAAACTACCGCAACAGCTTCATAATTGGTCTCCTTGCCTCAAGTCCTTTCCCGTTCTGATTTATTCTCCACCCAGATGCCAAAGCGATTTTCTTTAAACAAAGATTTGACCATTTCATTCTTCTATTCAATAAAGTTCAGTGGCTCCCTATTACCTGGAGGATAAAATAGAAATTCTGTTTCCTTTTTAAAGCCCTTCACAACCTAGCCTCACCCTACATTTCCCCCCTTCCCACACTCTACGATCCCACCAAATTGGCCTTCTCATAGCTCCTCACATATGACATCCCTTCTTCCATCTGTGTGCCATTGCATTGGCCATCCCCCCCTTCCTAGAATAATCTACCTCTGCCTCCACTCTAACTCACCTCTACCTCGCAGAGTATAGCTCTTTCCTTCAAGATGTAGTTCAAACACTATCTTCCACATACAACCTTTCCAGATTCTCTCAGTTGCTAGTGCCCATCCCCTTAAATTACTTGTATTGATTCTATATAAATGTACACAAGTTTCTTTTGCTAGAAAATAAGCTCCTTTTGAGGAGGGGTTGTTTATTTTTTTGTATTTGTATCCCCAAAGCCTAGTACACTGTCTAGCACATAGGAGGTACTTCTTAAATGTTTGTGGATCGATTCATGAGTTCCTATAAATCCTATAAATAGGAATAGCCTATATATGATGTTGCAGGTTCCAGAGATAAGAAAGGTGAAGCCCAAAGACACTAAATACCTCACACAAGGCCTTACAGGTAATAAGGAGCATTGCTGGGATTTGAATCCATGTCTTCTGACTCAAAATGCAGGACTAAAAACTATGCAACCTCCCCAAGATTTGTGTTGCAAGATTAAATTCTAATAACATGAGGTATTCAAAGGAAGATTCTATTAAATATTGTCATAAGGCATACATTTTACCTCAAATGAGGTCAGTGTGGGGATATTTCCATAAACAGCAATATACATCATCTAGGTAGCTGTCAAGGGTTTTGTTTAAAGAATCTGGAAAAGAACTTAAAACTTTCTTGTCACTCTATATTCAACCACCCACTCTCCAGTTCTGCCATTTTTTACTGAAGGATTTTGTGGGTTTTTTTTTTTAATCATAAATGTTTTTCTACATTTCTTTGGCTTTAAGTATCAGCAAACTGAGGGCAATGACTGGTTGGTACTGACAACACATATAATGAAATAAAAATAACTTGCTGTCAGATTTTGACACTCATAAAAAGATACTGTCTTAAAAACAGAGTGAGCTGGTGAGTCTTTTACTAACAGCATGCATACCACTTTGTCTCCTTAATTACAGCATCCATTGCCTATCTGTATAATTAGCAATGTGAAAACTTGGCTTGGGGATAATGGGGCAGACATATTGTTTAGATTCCTGAGAATAGAACTGGAATTAAGAGCAGGGGGTACAAATTAGAGGGAGAAAGATTTTGGCTTTAATGTTACAAAAATATCCTAAAAATTAAGAGGTGTCTGAAAATATAGTGGGCAGCCTCAGTTCCTTAACAACAGGAGTATTCAAGCTGATGTTGGATGACTACCAGTTGGGATGCTGCAGACTAGATTCACTTCAGACAAGGATTAGAGATGATCTTTAAGGCCTATTCTGACACCACAAATCATTGTATACTATTAATAACACATTATCACATATTTATACCCTACTTTTGTCAATAAAAGGAAGGATGTGTAATTAGTTGCTGACTTCTGAATGTAATATAAGTAGGCATTACATATTTTCTCCTGTCCAGGGAATGTTTAATAGATCATGAGGAATCAATTACGGAATTAATACAGTCATTTTACTAACTTCATGGTTCCATGCTAATTCTGCTAATTCCTTTCTTTCCCTTTAGAGTTTACCAGCGACTCATGTACATGAGTTGTCCTGAATGTTGTTTTGAGTATTCTCAACTGACAAATTTTAAATAATATACTTAACTTTACTTTGGTGACAGTTCAAGTTACCAAGCATAAACATCTAAAATGCTTTGGATAAAAATTTTTATAGAAGAATTTTAATTGAGACATGCTATTTAAAAGGTAATCTGATTAATACAAAAATACCATATTAAAAAGAATAAAGACTTGATTAGAAATTATTTTCATTTTTCTGTTTAGCAATTCTTAAAAAAAGGAAAATCATTTAATAATTAATTCCCCCCACCCCTCACCCCTCCCCAGTGTTCTTGCCTAAATAAAAGATCAGTAAATAAACTTCTTTCAGATTGAGTCCAAACTAGAGCTTGTTCTGGAAATCCATAAAGGAATCTGGTTTGAAACAGAAAAATTATATATATGCATAATACAGTAAACTCTTGATTATCTACACAAATGACAAGAAGCACATTTATATAATTCAAAAGAGCAGATAAGCCAGTGTTCTTTCTTTTTTGTTTTAGAATGCAACAGGGAAGAATTAGAAATCTCATGAATAACAATAATTCTATTCTTAAGGATACCAAAATAACATTTTCTTCTTTGTTTGTATGCATTTAATAAATTCAATTGCAATTAAATAGTTTTTGCTTTTCTACAACTAGATGATTTCTAAAGCCCCTTCTCTAAACGTAAGATTTTATGTCTTAATTTCCTAAAACCAATATTTCATAAAAGGAAGAAAGACTCAGCAAGTATTTTCAAAATTAGTGCCCTTAATAAACAAAAATGCTTGCATTAAATAATTAGCATTTAGAAAATGTAGAAATAGAAGCATAATTAGTTAATTAATTAAACTGTTCCTCTTCACTGTGGGTATTTATTGAATTTCAGGTTTTTGCCATCATCTACATACATATGTTTGATTAAATCTTGTTTATCTATACTACTGGGAAGAAGAGGCATGAATAATTAAAATAAGCAAACTATATAAAAATATATTTCTAAAAAACAGAGTAACTGCACAAAATCTGATCAAGGAAGAATATACTTATGCATATTGAGTATCTTCCTAATGAATATGTAAACAGTCACTGTCCTCAGTTTACTGATATTTAAAATGAAAGAAATCATGAAAATATTTGATTGTTTAGTTAGGCAGAATTTCTGCCTTACTCCTACTACTGGGACTTGAATGATACTGAAGGGAGACTGGAAATAAATGTATTCATTCATTCACTAATTCATCCATCTATCCATTCATCTAATCAATAACTATTCAACTTGTTTAGAATCTATACCTCATGGCGGTACTGTGAGTCTCAAATGGGATAACATATAAAGTGCTTTGCTAAATTGAAGGTGTTGCAAAAATGCCAATGATTTTTGCTATTATCTTAACTTTTCATGTTATTCTTCTCATCTACTTATCACCGTCACCATTATTATTTTTTAAATGTAGGCTATTCCTTACTTGAAGATGCCCCTAGAAGGGGAACTAAGACAGGGAACACCAATAATTACTTCACAGGGCACTTGCTAAGTTCCATACAAGAGGGTCTGATGAAAGTCCTATAAGAATTAGATGAAGGGATGACTACTGGTTGAAATAATTTGAGAAGTTTCATAAAGGGTGTTGTATTTGAACTGAATGTCAAAGAATGGAGTAGGAGTTTTTTTTGGGGCGGGGTATGCACAATGGGCAGCGGTAGGGATTATAAGACAGTGAGAAGAATACCACAAGTCCAGAAGCAGAGGTGGGAAAACATAAGGTATGTTCAGGAAACAATAGTTATCCTGTTGTTCTGGAACCTAAGAGGCATACTGGGAATTATAGTTAGAAAAGCATATTGATAATGGAAGGCCTTGAATGTAGCCAATGGGAAACCACTGAGGGTTTCTGAGTGGGAAAGTGGCATGAACAAAGATTAACTGGGCAGTAAATATAAAATAATCTAGAGCAGGCACTGTACATAGGCTTTGGAGAGTTCAATACTCCTAAATGTTATTCAAAATCTAATACTTTGAACATAATGCTAAGCTATATTCATATACTTTACTAAGAATATTATAGTTGAGCACTGTCAGGAAGACTGACTTCTTAGTGATCAGGGTCTATGAATAACCAAGATCCTTAAAAATACTGATTTCTCTTTTAGGATTTAATAAGAATCTACTCAACCAAAAGAAACCAGGTATGAATGATAAACTATAGGCTACATTTCACAATAGTAGATATTCTGGACTGGGGCCCTTAAAATAAAAGGAACAAATGCAGCACAAGATGGCATAATTTATTTGTGACAATTAGTGGGCTCTGGGACTTCCAACCAATATGGGAGAAAAGCCACGACAGCTTTCCTTACTACATATCCTTGACTTTCATTTGCAATTTGTGGCTGGTGTCTGACTATCCAGAGCTGTAAAACTATAGCTGGCAGCTAAAGACTCTAAAAATTGATGGTGGGGGAGGGGAATAGTAAAAATAAAAGAAGAAGAGAATGTGAAACATCCAGCCTATATTGAAAGGCACGTGTAGTCTTCTTAAAAGAAAGTGTGATGTGTTATTATAATTACTTATTAAGCAAAGAACCATTCAACTGACCAAGAAATGCTGAAATCCTCTAAGTCCCTACCATTCATAAATTCATAACTTAACAAGGCCAAAAGAATTTCAAATATCCTCAAGTCCATTGTCAACATTTTAAAGATTAATAGGAAACTGAGGGGTCAAGTGAAAGGAGTAACATCTACTGCTAGTCTGGTTATTACCAATGAAATAGAAGCCATTGTGAAATTCATCATTCATTGGCTAAGACTGAAGGATCATTGCCATATAAACTAGTTTTTTTCCCTTAAAAAGGCAATGAAACCCTCCTTATGACTTAATTGGCCTAGGGAACTAAGGCTCAAACTATGGGCATATCTTTCTTGTCATGTACAATCCCAATGAATGATAGTTGTCACTCCTCAAGATTGATTTATTTTCTCTTGCTATATACTATTGTTACATACACCCTTCTGACTAGGAAGGCCAAAAAGTAGAAGGACAAGGTGGAGGTATGCCCAACTGAACCAACGTTGCATCTTTTCAGAATATCATTTCCATGATCCTGCTGAGTAAACAACTTTTGCTAAATATTACATGGTCTATGAGTATCTCACTTTGCTCTGATCCTAAACCTGAATCACTGGACTGGCTTAACTTAGGCCTAGTACAGAACAAATCACTCAGTCATGATCACACAGCTATTAAGTGGTGGAGTGAAGACTTAAACTCTGATCTCTCGATGCCGAGTACAAGGCTCTTTTCATTATTTCAAATTGGCTTTTAAGTTTCTCAGTCGCATCCTTAAATAGAATATTTTCGATACTAAAGGAATAAAAGTGCTTCATAGTATGTTGTTTTGTCATATCTTCTATGGGGTCATTTAAGTTTTTAGAGAATTATTTCCTTCATTTTTCTCAACTGAGTTGTGGGCAGCGATCATGTTTAGGCTTCTTATAGCCTCTTTTCCTCATGTTGCGCCTAGCATAGTAAATAATAAATATCTGAACTGATATAGACATAAAGGGAGTCACTTGATAACTGCCTCTCAATCTCATACCAATTTAGGTTATGAGCAGTTCATAACGAATGCATATCTGACATTTTAGTTTAATGGGGCACACACAAATAAGCCACTCCACAGCCTTCAAAATTATGCAAGGCAGGAAAATGGTTTATCATATATCCTTACAAAAAAAATTGTTCTACAATATTTAGAAAACATCCTAAAAATGATAATTTATTTACAGTCGAAATCATTTAATAAAGTTGGTCACAGAAACAGTCTACTGGCTGCTTTTCTTGTAATGGGCAATAGTCTTCAATCTGTCAAGATTACTCTTGTTACTAATAACATAATAAAGATTCAATTTGTCTCAAAATTAAATTAAACTTTTAACATTTTTAAAACAAAGTGTGAATAATCAATAATGGGTAATTAATATGCAAACAAACTCTCAGCAGCCTACTAATGCTGACATTAATAAAAACAATACTTCTAAATCTCATAGTAACTGCTCCAACTTTGTTAGAATTGAGTACTGAATCCTTTGAGAAAATGCTGAGATTAAACAACTGTAAAGGCAAAAATATCATTTGTGGTTTCTAATTCAGGCTAATGTTTTAGATCAATATTAATGCTTTGTATCAACTCTTATAGTGGAAAAAGCAAGACCATACTTTGAGATAGAGAATTATAACCAGTATTTTTCTCTTAAGAAAATAAAGAATGACTTGCCTCTGGCCAAAAAGAAAGATCCTGTTCCCAGCTGCACCTGAATCCTTCCAGGTGTCACAGGTTCATAGAGATATAGATTTAGAGATATAAGGGAACTTATCACTATATTCAATCTCTTTATTTAATGCATGAGGAATCTGAGGTCCACAGAGGTAAAATTATTTGTTTATGGGTTACATAAGTTGTGAGTGACAGAACCAGGATTCAAAGCTAGGTCTTCTAACTACAAATCTAGTACTCTTTCCTACTAGACCATGTTGCCCCCTTGAACTAGAATTCATTTAATACTATCAGTATTGTCAAACAACCAACATTCTCTAGCAACTTGAGCTTGAGTTTCATTAAGAGTCAAGGACTGGACTTCAATTGAGATTCTGTGAATTAAAGGTGGCTCACAGCAATAAGGAATCCTAGTTGGTTGAGTTACTTGATCATCCAAATAATACCAGAATAAAGGTTAAAGGACACAATCATTTTTCTTCCTATGGTAGAGTCTGTTTCTGGACAGACTCAGAGGCACCTGAAGTGGAGATAAGGAATACAAGGGTAAGAGCCGACTATTCCAGAAGTCATTTGTTTCATACTCAGATAGAATAGTGATGAAATGGTCTATAAGATGTCAATGTTATCAACTGGTGTTTCTTGGTATTCTCTAAATTGGGGCTCTCTGTAGTACAATATACTTCTCTAGGAGCTGCATCAGAAAAAAAATGTACTTATTCTAGTTTGGATGAACTCCCAAAAGAGTGTGGTCAGAAAGTTTGGGTAACTGGTTTTTATATTCACCTAACAGATGTTTTCTGGACAATGTATTGCCACTTCACTGTTAAGACTATTCGGCAGTAGCTATACACTGTCCAGGCTCTTTGTCCTGGACACACCCAAAATCCAGGATCAAAGACAAGGTTGATATTTACAAGAAGCCAACTTCACTTGGATTAGTACGTAGGCAAGAAGACTGCAATGTTTGCTGGTAATTTAAAAAGTCAACATGAGAGTTTTTATAGCATCCAATGACTTTCTATTTATCCTAAACTTTCCGAGTTCTTACAGGGATTTATATAGTTGCTTTTGTGATGGTTGCAGGGCTCATTGATTTTAACAGTTTCTGAGACCCCTTGTGTAGTTATTTAGACTGGGATTCATTTATTAACTAACTACAAACCATTGTTAACTCCAGGCTAACAACGCTGTTAAAAGTTACACACTTATTAAACCTTACTTTTCCACCCTACTCATTAAAATTCTTAAAATTTATTTTTAAGCCTTACTAGTGTGTTTTGTTTTTACATTACAAATATTTGCAGATTATGCTCACTTTCTGGGAAGTCTCTTGTTAAAAAGTAAAACAGTTAAGTAAACCTAATAATACAGGGACTACATCTGAAAGCACATGTACTTTCATATACTTTTGAGTAGCTTGGTTTTCTTCCCTTAAGAACTGCCTATTCATATACTTACATCATTAGGAAATTATTCCTATTCTTATAAATTTATAAGAAAAAGGGTTGCGCATTCATTGTTAATATAAGTGATTTGGTTCTTTTGGTAGTGTAAATGTATATCTGGGGAAAAATGAAAAATGAGGGATGATTCAAGGATAGCCTATTTATTTGTTCCACTGATGCCCATGCAACATCAAGACAATACAAGGGAAGTTCCCCATCAAGTTAAGTTATGTGGATAAACAGTATAGGTCTACAACAAACTCACCTCTTTTAATTAGGTGATATTTGCCATGGTCCTGCACACATATCACTTCTCCCTTTGGGCTTATGTTTAGAGTATTCTCTCTACCTAGGATGTCCTCTTCCCTCTCTTTTGCTTACCTGAACCCAACTCACAGGCATAGCTGAATCCTAACTTAGTCATGATGCCTCTTTTAGTCTAGCTATTAGTAATCTCCCTTTCCTTTGAACTTCTACCACTTATATAGTTTCATAGCATTTAATGTTCCCGTGTGGTATGTTTTTTCCTCTACTAGACTGAGTGTAAACACTTCGAGATTAGGAATTTCAAATGAGATGAAATGTATATGTTATTAGAGAAAAAGCACTTCACAAATTTTAAAGTATTGTAAAATGTTAGCTGTTATTATTATTAATATACTGATGTTGTCAGAATAGATTAGAAATGACCAATTTTCCTTCTAGCTCTAGCTTTATAGGATTCTTATGTATTATACTTCTCTATCTTATAGAGTCTCACACAGTGTTAAGCACATTAATAGGTGATCAATGAATAAATGTTTATTGATAAATATATAATAGTAATAACAGCTCATTTAGGTAACTCTTCGAGGAATGAATCCTCTGCATGAGTTAACTTTCCTGAATAATGAAATGTATTTCTCAAAATGTTAAAATTTTTAGACAAACATCTCACACCATATATCAAGATAAGCTCCAAAAGGGCACATGATTTAGAAATAAAGGGTGACATCATAAGCAAATTAGAGGCACATGGAAAAAAATTACATGTAAGATCTTTGGATAGGGGAAGAATTCATAGCTAAACAAATGAAAGAGAGGGTCACATGATGTAAGATGGGTAATTTTATTAATAAAATTTAAAAAGTTTTGCATAAACACATTATAAACATAATTAATGTAGCTACCATTAGAAGAGAAGCTGGAAATTGAGGGAAAAAATCTGTAGCAAGTTCCTCTGATAAAGTTCTCATTTCTAAGATACATAATTTATAATAAAAATTCCTCAGTTACCAAAAAAAAAGGAATTATAAATGTTGGAGGAGATGTAGGAAAACAGGTACTTTAACGCATTGTTGGTGGAACTGGGAACTGATTAAAGTATAAAAACTCATGTTATTTTAGTGAATCTTGAGGGAAATCTTTGTAAAAAGTGCGATGTGTTTTGCTGCCACATTAAATTATGTATACATAAATACAATTTAACATTTTCTTAAGGGTTCAGGATTATCATTATGATTCCTTTATATTTACTCATTTAACAGTTATGAGGCACTTACTTGTGTAAGGCACTATCATAGTCCTGGAGATACAAAAATGAAATCTACCTTTAAGGAGTTTATAATCTAATGAACTTAGAGGGAGGATGAGATACATATACAAGTAATATATTCTGCCTTATATTATACTTATGTGCAGAAGAATATACTTGTATACATGGAAGGGAACATGAGTAAAGGCATTGTAGTGAGAGCAATATTCTAACCTCCCAAGTCCTTGTAAGTTAGAATAGTTTTTTCTTAGAAAGTAGTGAAACCATCCTCAATCACCTGATTGGCTCAGGTAACTAAAGGCTCAGTCTGACATCACTTCCTGATCACGTGAATATAAAACATCCAGGAGCAGCTCCAGGAATGCTCTGATGCTTGGCTGGTGGACCATGATGATGTTTAGGGTATTTTTCCTACCCAGGATATCCAAGGTCAGAGAGAGAAAGCTCTCTCAGCTGAATTAATTTAATGTGTCCTCAATGCCTATCCTTGTTGAATTTCTCAAATCTTTTGTTAACGGTAGAATGACCTACAAGTGTCTCATTTCATTCTACTATCAAACTAGTAGGGCACTGACCTGAGTCAGATCCAACCTAGAAGAGGCACGGTAGGATGAGAATAAGGGTGGTTTTCATTAGAACACAGTATAAGAAAAGTAGTGGTTTGTGACAAAGATGTAAATGGAGGTTAGAGACACATTAAGGTAGGTCTTACAAAAATTTTACTTAGTAAAAAACTAAAAGGGAACTATTGAAGGTTTTTAAGCAAAGGCCTGAGTGTGCATGTGCATTAGAATGATTATGTAGACAGTAATATGAAAGAGATAAGAGGCAGCAGCACCAATTAGGACAAGGAAAGAGTCCTGATGAAAGGTGGCTATCTCAGATTACCTTACCCATCTACTCTAAGAGGAAGAATGACCATGGTCTTTAACCCCTTTTCAAACAGTATCTGCTTTGCCAATTAACAAAACCATCTAAGCTTTCTTAATACTACCAGTCACCTTTAATCCACAAAGTATGTCAGGTTAATAATTCAGACCAAGGAAGAAAAGAAGGTAGAAAGAAAAAAGGAAGGAAGGAAAGGAAAGGAAGAAAAAGAAATCTCCATTCTAAGTGCAAACCTTGACTTCAAAGGAGAAATGTCCCTAGGTGTTACTAAAGAGTTAGAACCATCAGGTCCATGTGGTTAGATAATGTTGGCCATTGAACTTTTCTGAATCTCAATTTCCTCACCTGTAAAATAGAGATAATCATAATGATAATGATGATGATGATGTGAGGCTTAAATGGGACCATGTATATAAGGTATTGCATACATGTAATTTATTGTTATTCCTTGCTGCTGAAGGGCAGCATTTTCTTCCTTGCCTGGGGTTATGTTCTAGAATTTAGCTGATGATGCTTGCTGGAAGGGTTACCTCCAGATGAGTAGGTGGCTACTATTCTTATGTGTCAGTTGCTCTTATATCCTAAGGGATCATTTCTTTATTTTTTGCCAATGATAGAAGAAAATACCAGGTACTCTATTATCTCCCAATCTGCTTTACACTAGAGAAAACAAAGTAGCTTATAACTACTTCAAGTTTGGTTCTGCCTTTAGTAGAGACCTCATTCTTAGCCAGGATTAGTATACCTTCAGCCATCCTACTTATCTTTCTTTTCATTAGATATAAAAGAAAGAAAATGGTGACATTATTGTCAGAAGTTCTGGACCTGAGTTCTAGTTCTAAAATATATTAGCTGTGTAATTTTAGACAAGTCTCTCTAATCTCCCTGAGCAGCAATTTCTTCAAATATGTAATATGGATAATACTTGCATTCCCAAGACAGGCATTTGGGGTGGAAGAACTATTGGAAACTATAAAATGTTATAAATCAATGTGTCATTATTATTATCATCAGCTAAGTGTGTAAAGTCTCAGCTTTTCTAATAAAGCTGGCTTAATAGAGTTTGATAGGTACAAGATTACTCAATGCATGTTAAATGTGAAATATTCAGAAAGGATTATTTGATGATGAATTAGGCAAATGCCAGGATTTCTTCCCTTTTTTCCTCCTTCCTCCCCCACATCACTTTGGTACCCAAATTTTCTTTTAGAAAATGTTAAGGACTGAATGTTAAATTCTCGCTAAAAACAGGTGCTAGTTTGGTCTTTAAATATTTCATTCCATATTATTTTGTGTTATAGTGGAAAGAGAGGCATCATGATGTAGTGCAGAAAGAATTGATCTTGGAGCCAGGAAGATGTTGGTTCAATCAAGTGTTACCTTTAACATCTACAAGCTTAGTGTTTTAGGCAAGTTGCAGAGAAGGGCTGACCTGAATTGGTAGAGGGAGTTCACTTAGGAATTCCCTAGACCAGTGTGATCATAGGTCTACTACCAATACTGGAAGAATGAAACTGGGCATCGGAAGAACTGGATTCAAATCTTAGCTCTTTTACTTACTGGTTGTGACTTTGGGCAAATCACAATTTTTCTAGACTTTCATTTTTTCATCTGTAAAGTGAAGGGATTGACTGCTAAATTCCTTTCTAGTTCTACATTCTCTGACAGTAGGATGATCAAACAAATTAAGTATTTTCCAGGTGTTCCTAATACTTTTATGCCCTCCATGATTAATGCTGCCACCACCACACACAAAATTCTACCTCAACACATGGAAACTCTACAGAAAACTTAAATTAGGAGTGAACTACTGTTACCATATGATTCCTTTAAAAAGAAAAAAACCTATAGTAAATATAAAATGATGCTTTATTTAGAAGTTTTTATGAACACATTAATACATAAAAACAAAGTATGTCTCTAGTCTTTGTCACTCTGTCTCATAAAGTTTCCTGAAAATGAAATTTTATTCTACAAAGGTAGCAACATTTAGAAACATGCAGGCAAAAGAGAAAACATACCAGGTTTTCCTGACCTCTGACATGGAAATATTCTGAGAGAAGGGGAATGACTCAAAAAGCTAAAGTCAGAGACCAGCTTTTGCTTGCACTGATTTATCACCGCCAAATTCCTTTAGGATAGTCTCAGTGCCTGAAGCTTCCCTAAAGCCACAAGCTGCTGGATCACCTTGTGCAGGCAAGATTTTAATATATATTCTCTCTCTCTCTGTCCCCCTCTCCCCAAATCGCCAATCTCCCTTCCTCCTGGATAGCTCCCTAGAAAATAACTTTCCACAAAATGGTATCCTCTCCCCCCAAAAAAAATCACCCCTGAGGGATCCCTGGAATCCCTTGGTAGTGAAAGTGGTGGTGGAGTCCTTCCAGATCCTGTCTCAGTTTTAAATAATATCTTCTCTTTTCAACTAGGGCAGAATTCCAAGGGAGGCTAAGGATCAAAAGATCTAATGCTAACAAGGTTGTTTGATCCCTTAACTGTGTGGGCTAAAAGCTTTTTCATTACAAATGTCCAAACTCCTTCCAACCCCAGAGTTTTAAAGAGGCACTGTCTCCTTGTTAATTAATCAAATGAAAGAGAAAACATTCAGTGCGTTTTAGAAGTTACTTAAATGTTCACTTTGATTTCCAAGCTCAGATTATTATACTCAGCTACATGTTAAATAAATGAAATTGCAAAACCAAACTTGTTGACTATTGATATCAATTCTTGAAGTTACCTAGAAGATCACTGTGTGATAATTACTTATTGAGTGCTCATTGGAATATTAGTACCTTGATAACTTGATGAAGAAAATTATGCCCTTAGTATGAGTAAAAACAAAACAAGCTGACTTAATTTTAATCTTGCTAATATTTCATCTCTGAGTTTTATTGAATAAAATGATTACACAATGAAAATATCACAGGAGTACAGAATTTCATATGAGGTCAAATCAGTTACCTCTAAGTACAGACAACATCAAATATCTTTATAGAAGTAGCAACATTTGAGGTAACTAGTCTTTTAGTTGGTAGCTAAACATGGACCACCAAAGTTCTGTGGTTATAAAAGAAACCTCTAGTTTTAAGAAAGGTTAAGACTCCAAAAAAAAAAAAATGAAAAATTGGATTTTCTCTGCTTCTTGACAAAATAAATAGGTAACTGAGAATGTAAAAAGATATTAGGAACTTAAACACATACACACAGAATCAGGAGATACTAAAACCTTATAAAACATGGAGAACAAATTGAAATCTAAAGATGACTTGAAAATCTGTGTTAGTTATAATTCATTTAAATATTTATAAATGCCTATTGTATGACAAGAATTGTACCAGGTGCTGATATGACAGAAAGAATCCCTACCTTCCCAGAGCTTACATTCTACTCATACGATAAGCTGCAATAAATTCAAATGAGGTGTCACTGGTAATATAGTCCATAGCAATAGAGAAGGAATTTCTCAAAGCCTTAGAAATTAAGATCCAGGACCAAAGAGTAATTCAGTTTAATGAAGCTGTAAATGTTAACATGTGCTTTCAATCAAGTATGGGTAAGAATTTAGTACTAATTCTGTCATTATGGTCATATATGTATATTTCCTTTCTTTCTCTCCATTCAGTTTCACAAGTTTGATTAAAATGATGCTGAAAAGCTGTGTCTTAACCACTACAGCTAAATGCTTACAAAAATAATGAAACCTTGAACAGAATGAGAAGGAAATAAGATTTTGAGGTGTGTGACTTAGGCAACAAAAAGCTAACTGAAAATAGAACTGAAACCCTTTTATAAATAGGGAATAATTTGGAAGAAATATTAGAATTAACAAGGAAAATACTGTTGAATGTTTTCAAAGTGCTTACTATAGAAAGTTCTCTAGAAGATACTCAGCATTTTATTAGAGAACTGAAGTGGTTTAAGTAAAATTCCTTGTACCATTTATTTTTCTGATATGTCATAACATTTAAAAATAAAAAAAAATTTCCTCTAGGAGTCCATTATTTTTATTCATTCATCTCTTCATTAATATTCTAGTATAACATAAATCATTTAGGTCTATAATAGAGCTGAAATTTATGAACACAAATAGACTACTAAAACCTAGAAGATAAGAGAGAATAAACTATTTTTCACTAGGTTTTGATATCAAATGGACTGAAATACAGAATTAGAAAAATGAAACAAAAAGTGTGCAACTCATTAGAGCTAGGTGATTCTGTGGAGAGAGTGTTGGTCTGGAATCAGGAAGACCTGAGTTGAAATCTGGCCTCAGATACTTACTACCTGTGTGTCCCTGGGCAAATTACTTAATCTCTATTTGCCTCAGTTTCCTCATCTATAAAATGACGCTAATTATAGCACCTGCCTCTCAGCATTCTTGCAAGAATCAAATGAAATAACAATTGTAAAGTGCTTAGCATGGTGACTGGCACATAAGTGCTATATAAATTTCAGTGATTGTTATTATTTTTATCATTATAGTGTCAATATTTTAAAATATAAAAAAGAAAACAGTACATGGACTGCTAGGCTGGTCATGTAATGAATGCCACATATAAATTATAAATTTTTTGAACATAAGATTTATACTAAAATTAATTTGAAATATTTAGCTAGTAAACATTTTCCCATGTATAGTGTTTTAATCATCTGGCCAGACTTGTTTATATGTGCATCTTAACTAAAATTTTTTTAGTTTTGGGAGACTATGTGAGTCTAAAATTGAAATAGAAAACAGACTTGATTGCCTTTGGGAGGTAAGGCATGACCCCAAGCTGCTTCCTGCTTTGAAAGGGCATTTAAAAAAATCTACTAGAATTGTATACAAGAAGTAGCAAAAAACCCCCATCGTTTTGGAGATGTACTCTTGGAAAAAGAGGTGGACTGGTCACATGAGCAAAGGATGCCATGCACAGGCACAGTGCTGCCCTTAGTGCTGCCCTAGTACCTTGGAAGTACGCAAGAAGTGTCATAAATGACATCATCAAGTATACGTATGACCATAAAAGGAGGTGAAACTGGTGATATAGTAAGAAGTTAACAGATGGCAAACCTGAGTGTTATACTGGTGCCCATAAAATATTAAAAGACCTACTGGAAGACCTTCAGCAAGTTAGGTAGGGCATCTGTGGAGATGTTTATAGAAGGATACAGACACAAATCACCACAGGATCAGAGGACAAGAATAGCTTGTAACCTGCACAAATGGAGGTAGTACTAATGTTGGAGCATTAATTGATATCACAGATTCATCAAAGCACTGATAGAGAGTTGTGATAATTCTGTTAGATCTTATTTTGTATGAGTTTTAACTAGCTTTATTTTAAGACTTACACAGTGATTTATATTTATGTGCAATCAGAAACACTTGACTGGAAACACATCTAGCCTTTAAAAAAATTCCATTAATATTTACAGATGGTTTTTTAGCCTCATCTTTGAAACAATTAGAGAAAGAGATTCTACTCTCTCCCTAAGATTTTACTGTCTTTATTGTGTAATTTTTTTTTTAACATTCTTACTCTAGAGAAAGGAACACAGAATGTTAGAACTGGGAGGATCTCCAATCAGTCCAACCTATTCATTTTACAAAAAGGCAAAGACAGGTGAAGTGACTTAACCAAAATCATTCTGCCAGTTAGGAACATAACCTGAGTTCCTGATTTCCATTTTTCCCCACTACACATTCCCTGGCCTTAACAGCTTACAGTCTAATTTACACTTAATTGGGTAAAAAATGGAGAGCATTAATGATTTTTGGACAGGAAAATGATTTTCTTAGAGTTTGGGAGATGAGGTAGATGGTGACACAGGAAGCCTAGAAATAAGCCTATGAAGAAAGATGAAAGAAAATGATATTGTTTAGAATAGAAAGGAGAGGTTCGGCAGCAGCTAGGTTACTGTATTAATAATACAGCTCTTTCTCCTACTTCTTGGTACTGAATGATTTGAGACAATTTCTGTACAAGATCCCAAGTTTAGATTTATTTTATCTCTAAGCCATTAAGAGAGCTTAAGAAAGACTTGAAGAGGTTATATAATAAGCTACAGTGTGAGAAATGCATTTGAAATTTTTAAGAAGCTTGTTCATTCAAAATAAGCAAATGCTGATAGGCACATTGCTAATGTGCAACACAATTCCATATTGTACTTTATAGAAAATATAGCCTTCGATGATGAAGGAAAAAGAATCAAATGAGAGGGGGTATTTTCTGATTAAAAATAAATTTATTTCCAGAACCATGGTATGAAAATTTCATGTGGTACGAACAAAGATGAATTTATATGTGTACATATACACATATGTAATAATTGGCTATTAAGTGCTAAGATCAGTGGTGGGTACTACACAGCCTTTGATGAGGTCTAAATATTTTTAAAAACTAAAATCCAGGAGGCAGCTAGGTGGTGCAGTGGATAGAGCACTGGCCCTGGAGTCAGGAGGACTGGAGTCCAAATCCGGCCTCAGACACTTACTACCTGTGTGATCTTGGGCAAGTCACTTAACCCCAATTGCCTTGCCTTCCACTCTTAACCCCCTCCCTGCCCAAACAAACAAACTTAAAACCATGGAAACTCTTTACTTTGCTTATTATGTTACAACTGAACATTGTAATAATGTATATTGCCAAAACAATACATCATTTTATAGGATAGTTTCCCCTCCCTCAAATCACACCAAGAAAAATTAGGAAAAAAAAGATTCTTTTATTTCTAAAGTGTTTCAGCAGAATATTTAATGACAGAATTGAAAATTTATCACATTTCCTATGATTTTGATAAGATAATAATAACCAGAATTTATATACTGCTTTAAGGATTGCAAAGCACTTTCTTGTTTGATTCTCACAGCAATCTTTGGATGTAGATTCTATTACACTATTTCACTTTATAGATGAGGAAACTGAGGCTGAGAGAAGTTAACTAACTTGCCCAGAGTCACACAGCTAGTAAGTGTTAGAGGCAGTATTCAAACTCAATACTTCTTGATTCCAGGTCCAACATTATGCACTGTGCCACCCAGCTGCCTATATGATACTTAGAGGTTTCATTTCAAAGAATTTTGAAGAATCTAAAAATTAGGCCATATTAAGCAGGTCATGCTCTTGTAGGAATAATGACTTTGAATAAGACCTAGTTTAAATCATTCTAGAGCAGTGGCTCATTTTGGGATACATGGATTCCCAAGGGGTCTGAACATAAATTCTAAGGGGTCTCTGAATTTGAATGGAAAAAAATACGTCTTTATTTTTACTAACTCCTGAATCTCCTTCAATTATGCAGTTTAAAACAAAATTATTTTCACAAGGAAATGGTCCTTAGATTTCATCAGACTGCCAAAGGAGCAGTCTAAGATACTCAAAAAGGTTAAGAATGTCTGAGAATGAAGAGGTATAGTAGGAGGTATGGCATGTTGATCATAGCGGTTTTTGAATTCCAGAATGTATCAATCAAAATGTAACACTAAGACTACAACATTGTAAAAATATTATAGTATAGCATAAAGTTAAAGACATTCTTCTCAATAGACTTTATCAGATCACCAAAGAAGTCTATGACACAAAAAAAGGTTAAGAACCTCTGTCCTAGAGACTTGTAAAAAGTTCTAATACCATAAACTTTATTCTTAATGACAACTGACTTCTTTCCTAATACACTAATACTGAAAAATCATCTTGTACAAATAGAATGAAAGTACTAAGGCACAATAAGAATTAATTCAAGAATAATTAAGCATATAAGTGCATAATTTCCATTATAGGCTGATATAAGTTAAAGTTGTTAGCTTTGGCTTTTTGATAACTTTTGTTAGCAAAAATTTCCTCCATGATACTCACTTTCTTCTAGAATCACAAGGAAAATAAATACATTTATTTATAGAAGAATTTTGTAATTTAAAAATTAATCCATGATTTAAAGTAATTTGTAATTTTAAAAGGTTACTTCTTAATCATGTACTTTTCAGATGTTATAATTGTAGTTTATGTTTATAAATTTTATTTGCTGAATCTTTTTTCAAACATAAATGTCAAAATATCAAGTAAATTTAGTAAAAGACAGATGTGAGATTGACATTTCTTGAAGATGAAGATTTCTGTTTACCCATAGCAATTGCAACACAAGCAATTTATCCACATCAGCTAATGGTACCTTGCCTAAAGGCTTCAAAACATTGACTAGGATCAATGATTTTTCAGGATGACTGAGTACTATAGAGATTGAGTCTATCTGAATGTAGGTTTCTCTTTGAAACAAAAGTATTAATTACCAATGCAACTATGACATCTCAAACCTCTTCTAATTACTTTGGCCCAATCGTTCCTTTACTTGGTCTAGATCAGGGAGCTTGGAAGTCTGTGAACTTAAAAAAAAATAGCTATTTCAGTATAATTGGTTTCCTTTGTAATCTTATGTATTTTATGCATTTAAAAATAGGATTCTGAGGGTGGGGAACAGACTGTTCAAAGGGTCTAGGACATAAAAAAAGGTAAGAACTCCTAGTATAGATGGAGATAACCAACTCTGTTGTTTTTACCAACATTAATGGACACTATTTTCTAGATCTCTTGATTGGCTTCATAATAAAACCAATAGTCTACAGATGCAAAGCCCTGTATTATATTAACTCTTTAACTATAATATCACTAGTGAGCCATTTAAAAATACTGGCATGGAAAACTGATACAAGGAAGAATTTCTTTGCAAGGATTTAAGTAATAATCATATTATCTCTACAAAAACCAAATTTAAAATCTTCTTGCAGCACAACTAGAAAAATATATGTATATATCAATATTATTAGTATTTGAAACCAATCTGAAATGAATCAGAATCTACCTTATGTAACTATACAATACCATCACTGTAAAGGGCCAGAGGATAAGATAGAAAATGAGGGTTTTTCCCAGACTGTTAGAGATGAGTAGCATTTTGAAATTTGTTTTATAATGTACATATATATTTCTCAAGGCCCGAGCTCCTAAACATGTGTAGAGGAAGTACTAACAGTACCATGCACAGTGGTAATAATTATTCTTCTCCACTCAAATTTAAAAACATGAAATTAAATGTCTGGAGTAATAAACAATTTCTGGATGGTTTGGATCTTGTTTTCACTATTCTCCAAAATTCAATTTCTCATTTCAGTACCCATTTTAGGGTTTTCCAATAACTTTAAAATAACCCTTCAGCTGTGCTGTTTCATTATGTACTTTCCTCTGGTGTCCCAGATGCTGACAGTTGCTATTAGGATTCTATTACTGTTTCACTAGTTTGTGGCTGACCGTTTATTATAGAGGGAATACATTGACAAGGACTTTGAGAATTACAGACACGTGCATACACACTGTGCAGAACATATAAATATTCTTCACTCCAAAATCTATTATTCCTCAAGGCCAAGGCCAGCTTTATGTGTAGACTGAATAGGTAACTGCCTGTAGAGTATGAGTTCAGGGGTACTAGGAAGGTACTGGTGGGCCTCCTCCCAATATCTCTTCTGCCATCTGTCATGATGCCTAAAATCCCACCATTATAGATGCATTTCTTTCACTTTTCAAGAATATTATTAAAATAAAAATGCACCTAGGTAGATTATACATTAAACCCTTTTCAACTAATCCCAGGGCAAGGATTAGGGGAGAAGCTAGAAGCAGGGAGAAGGACACAGAAAGGGAGCAATGGGAGGGCATTAAAGATAAACTTTACCCACTTCCCAAAAGTCTGTAGTCTTGGAATAAGGGCTTCAAAACTAATGTGCTTTATGGATTTAGGTGGATCTAGGCTGCCCTAAAGTTAATTTATTGACCTGAAGCCTCTGAAAGAGCCAGCCTAATGTGTAAGACCTATTAAAATGCTGCATCTACAATTTATGGAAACTATCATAATCAAGAGAGAGTTTGATTTTTGAGTTTTTATATGTTGGGGTTTATGTTTCCCCATATTTTTGTTATGCACTTAGTATAGTACCTGGCACACAAAATCATAGGATCATAGACTTAAGAGCCGGAAGGGACCTCAGACGTCATTAACTTCAATGCCTTTATTGTACAGTTGAGGAAAATGAGACAGACAGAGGTTAAGTGGTTTGCCCAAAGTCACACAGTTAGGAAGTATGTGAGGCAGAATTTGAACCTAAGCCTTTCTGACTCCCAGTCCAGTGCCATATCCATTATTCCATGCATCTCTCAAGGCACTTAAGAAATTCTTATTGATTGATTTGTATGGTGGGCTACAAGACATTAGATACTAGAATCATAGAAAGACACTTTCTATCCTTTAAAGTGTTTGTTTTTTGGCAGGGCAATTGGGGTCAAGTGACTTGCCCAAGGTCCCACAGCTAGTAAGTGTGTCAAGTGTCTGATGCCACATTTGAACTCAGGTCTTCCTGACTCCAGGGCCAGTGCTCTACTCACTGCGCCACCTAGCTGCCCCTAAAATGGTTTTTTAAAAAAAGTTTGCATGCTTTTCTAAATAGCACTTTCATTTAACAAAGAAGTATGGTTAAGTTAAACAAAAGAACATATTGACAAACTCTGACAACACATAATGTGCCATTCTAAACAGTATTTCTCCACTGAGGGAACAGAGGTTAAGTGTCATTATAAGTCCTTTGGAGTCAAAATTGATCACTGCATCAATTTGAATTCTAATGTGTTTTCGTGTGGTATTCCTTGAAATTATTGTGATCAATGTGTATCTCATTCTCGTGGTTCTGTTTATTTCACTTTGTATCAGTTATACCATCAAACTATGGTCTTGGGACCTCTTTACACTCTTAAAAATTATTGAAGACTACTAAGCTTTTGTCTATGTGGATTATATCTATCAATATTTACCATATTAGAAATTAAATAAATAGTACATATTAATTAAAATAACAATAAACCTATTACATGTTAATATGAATAATATTTTTAATGAAAAATAACTATATTTTCCAAAATAAAAAAATTACTCAGAAGAGTAGCATTATTTTATATATTTTTGCAAATGTTTCTATTGGTGCTCAAAAGATGACACCTGGATTCTCATGTCTACTTCTGCTTTCCATCTGTTGTGATGTCATTTCACCGAAGTATATGAAGTATATACACACATGTATGTAATTGGAAAGGGAAAGAAGTATTTTAAGAGAAAAATAACATTTTAGTATTATTACAAAAATAGTTTGGATGTTTTAAACCCATGATAAAGGTCTCAGGGACCTACAGGAGTCTTCAGACCACATTTTGAAAACTAAGTTGAAAAACATCTTCCCAACTTTTTCTAAATTCCCAAAATTCACAATTTCTAATGGCATAAAAGTATTTTATTATACCCACACATGAAAATGTGTTCAGTTACTCCAAAATGGATGGGCTTTGTTTCATTTCTGCCCCCTTCTCTGCTATAATCTAAAATGCTACTATGAATACTTTGGTATTTATGGAACTTTTTCCCTCTGTCTTTGACATCCTTGAGGTATATACTTAGGAGTAGGATGGATAGGTCAAAGGTGATGGCTAATTCACTTGTAAAGAAACCATTTAGTTACTAGCTCAAGAGTGTAAGACAAAGAGAATTATATAGTAAAGAATGAACAAGAACTACAAAATCCAATATTCTAAAATTACATTTTGAATTAATCAAATGTAACCATAACTAGTTTTATGCTATTTTATGTTCTTTCATCAGGTAAAGCAGAATTTTAAGGAAACAGTCTAAGTATTTTTATAGTATACTCGGAATGAATCACACCATTTCTAGAGATGAACTTCACCTACTATTTAACCTACTTTTATTTTATATCAGGAAAGAGAAAATACATTTCTGCTTTAATTATGGAAAAATGCTAGTTGATAAAGTCATTATAGTAATTGCAATGGTTGTGTTTATTAATTTGTCACAATTAAGTCAATAAGAGCTTTACTAATGTCCTATTACTTGATTAGTTTTGAAAGTGATTATCTTAAGAACTCTACTTAATTGGAAGCCTCTCAATTTACAAGGTACATTAAACTCTCAGTAGCATCTTAAGATTATTCAGCATATGCAGGTCAATTACCAGTAATCACTGTTTTGTACAAATGTTCCATAAAAAAAACTACAGTATGACACTGACAAAGAGGAAAAGGGAGTTTTAATTAATATCGCTAAACTCCAATTGACATTTTCAGGATAAAAGGGCATCTCTAACACTTTTACATATGAAGCCTTCCTGAAATTGGTACTGTTGCTAAAAATTGAGCAAAGAGAAGCCAACAGCTCTCCACCTTACAGATGACGATAATTTGTCATGATTGCTAAAGCACCAAATTGTACTGCCTGTACTCATGCCCAGCTGCACATTAATTTCCAGATTAGTAAATTACAATTAATTCTCTTAGCATTGCTCTGTCACTTTTCTTCTAGTTAATAAAAGAGGCCATAATCGATCACTGTTAATTCCATTTTGCAGAAAATATCTACAATAGACATTATTTCCAAATATGAATCATCACCAGCTGGGTATTCATTCACAGACTGACAAGAACGACGGCTTTTTTGGCATTGGTTGTAATATAAATGAAGTTTATATTACTGTTTCATATCAACTTCCCAATTCTAATGTTCTCTGAGGCAAGGAGACTACATATACAAATTATATTCATAAGGTAACTAAGAGCTGGGTTAATTATTATTCAGTCACCTATTGTAATAACTTCAGGCACTTTGTCAAGCTTTATTAATAAATTTTTACTATAAGACATATTTGAAAAATTTGCTACATGTTCATAACTTATCACCTTTTGTGGTAACTTTTTTCAATGACAATAAAACTCTAAATAGATGATACTTGGACTTTATTGTGGTAAAAAGGCATTACTATAACCAGAGCATTCAATATTATCTTTAAAAATATTTAATATTTTATTTTTCCCCAATTACATGTAAAAAGAATTTTAATGCTTTCCCCCCGCAAAATTTTGATTTCCAAATTCTTTCCCTCCCTTCCTTCACCCCCGCCCCCACTGAGAAGGCAAGTAATTTGAAATAGGTTATGCATATGTAGTCTTGCAAAACATATTTCCATGTAAGTCATTCTGTGAAAGAAAACACAGACAAAAAAACCACCAAGAAAAATAAAGAAAGTAAAGAAAAAGTATCTTTGATCTGCATTCAGGCTCTACTAGTTCTTTCTCTGGAGATGCCCAGCATCTTTCATCATAAGTACTAACTGTCTTGGATCATTGTATTGCTGAGAATAGCTAAGTTATTCATAATAGATCATCATACAATATTGCTGTTACTGAGTGCAATGTTCTTCTGGTTCTGCTCATTTCACTTTGCATCAGTTCATGTACATTTTTCCATGTTTCTCTGTGAGCATCCTGCTCATCATTTCTTAAAGCACAAATAGTAATCCATCACAAACAACCTGTTCAGCCATTCCCTAACTGATGGACATCCCCTCAATTTCCAATTCTCTACCACCACTAAAAGAGCTGTTATGAATATTTTTGTACATCTAGGTTCTTTTCCTTTTTGTTTTTCCTCTTTGGGATACAGACCTAATAGTGGTATTGCTTGGTCAAAGGGCACGCATGCCTTTACAGCCCTTTGGGCATAAATACAAATTGATCTCCAGAATGGTTGAATCAATACACAACTTCACCAATGTACATTAGTATTTTAATTTTCCCACATCCCTCTCCAACATTTGTCATTTTCCTTTTCTGTCATATTAGCCAATCTGACAGGTATAAGGTAGTAGCTCAGTATTGTTTTAATTAGCATTTCTCTCATCAATCATGATTTAGAGCATTTTTTCATGACTATGGATAGCTTTGATTACTTTGTCTGAAAACTGCCTGTTCATATTCTTCGACCATTTATCAACTGAGGAATGGCTCTTATTTCTATAAACTTGACTCAGTTTTCTACATGTTGGAGAAATGAAGTCCTTTCAGAGAAACACACCATAAAAAAAATTTTTTTTGGACAGTAATGATTACCAACTATGCATTTCCCTCCATCCTATTTTCTCCCCTTTTATCCTACTCTCTCTCCTTTTACCCTGTCCATTCTCAAAAGTGTTTTGCTTTTGACTTTTGCTTCTCCCCAAATACTCTCCCTTCTATCAAATAAGTCCCTTCCTCTAATCCCCTTCTTTTTCTACTTTCCTGTATGGTAAGAGAAATTTCTACACCGAACTCCCAACTGAGTGTGTATATTATTCCCTGTTTGAGCCAATTCTGATGACAGTAAGGTTCATGTGCTCCCCTCCCCACTTCCCCCATTTCCCCCTCCACTGTAAAATCTCTTCTCAGCCTCTTTTATGTCAGCTAATTTATCCCATTCTACCTCCTCCTTTCCTCTTGTCCCAGTGAATTCTTTCTGATCCCTTAATTTTTTTAGATAATCATACCAACATATTCAAATCACACCTCTGCTTTCCATCTATGTATACTGCTTCTAACTGCCCTAATGAGAACATTTTTAGGAGTTATAAATATCGTTTTCCTATGTAGAAATATAAACAGTTTAACCTTATTGAATCCTTTATGATTTTTCTTTCCTGTTTATCTTTTTGTGCTTCTTTTGTATCTTGTGTTTGAAAGTCAAATTTTCTATTCATCTCTGGGCTTTTCATCAGGAATTCTTGAAAGTCCTTTATTTCATTGAATGTCCATTCCCCCCCCAAAGGATTATACTCAGTTTTCTAGGTAGGTTATTTTTGGTTGTAATCCTAGTTCTTTTGCCCTCCAGAATATCATATTCCAAGTGCTCCAGTTCTTTAATGTAGAAACTACTAAATCTTGCATTATCCTGACTGTGGCTCTATGATATGTGAATTGTTTCTTTTTGGCTGCTTGCAGTATTTTCTCCTTCATTTGGAAGTTCTAGAATTTGGCTATAATATTCCTGGAAGTTTTCATTTTGGGATCTCTTTCAGGAGGTGAATGGTGGATTATTTCAATTTCTATTTTCCCCTCTGGTTCTACACTATCAGCGCAGTTTTCCTTGATAATTTCTTGAAAGATTACGTCTAGGCTCTTTTTTTTTGAATTCTTAAATTATCTCTATGGATCTATTTTCCAGGCCAGTCTTTTTTCAATGAAATATTTCACATCGTCTCCTATTTTTTTCATTCTTTTGATTTTGTTTGTTTCATAATATCTCATAAAGTTCTTAGCTTCCACTTGCTCAATTCTAACTTTTAAGGAATTGTTTTCTTCACTAAGCTTTTGTACCTCCTTTTTCATTTGGTCAAACTTACTTTTTAAGGAGTTCTTTTCAGTGAAATTTTATATATATTTTTCCATTTGGCCAATTCTGCTTTTCAAAGTATTCTTCTCTTCATTGGATTTTTATGTCTCTTTTACCATTTGGCCTATTCTGGTTTATAAGGTGTTATTCCCTTCAGCATTTTTTTGTGCCTCCTTTACCAAACTGTTGACTCTTTCTTCTTGCATCACTCTCATTTCTCTTCCTAATCCTTCTACTTCTCTGAGTTGATTTTTAAAATCCTTTTTGAACTCTTCCACGGCCTGAGACCAATTCATATTTTTCTTTGAGGCTTTGGATGCATGAATTTTGACTTTGTTGTCTTCTGGGTATGTGTTTAGATCTTCCTTGTCACCATAGTAATTTTCTATATTTGCTCATTTTCCAGCCTATTTCCTGACTTTTAACTCTATGCTAACGTGGGGCTCTGCTTCCCAAGTGGAGGGGGCACTGTCCTAAGCTTAAGCTTTTTTTGTGCAGCTGTTTTCAGAGGTAATTCTGGGGATTTGTTGGCTCTTCCAAGTGGTATAATCTAGGGAGAGGTACAGTTATTACTCTCCTATATCATGCAATAGTTAGTGAGTGACCACAAGCCCTTTCTTCAACCCTGGAACTATGACCAGGGTCCCCGTGCCCTTATGGCAGCAAGCTGTGCTGTGCTAATGTTCCTCCTTGCACTGGGACTAACTGCAACCCAGATCCAAGTATAGGCAATGCAAGAGAATCCTGTCCCTGGCGCCAGCAATGTGACCCCTATAAATCTTTTTCTGACCCATTGTCTGATCTCCTTACCATCTTTGGGCTACAAGATCTGAAAACTGCCACTGCTGCCACTGACTCAGTGGCTTCCAAGGCCTGCTCCTGGTTTGCTGGGGCCCAGTCTGCACTCCTCTCTCACCCTGGTGCAACAGACCTTTCCTGCTAACCTTCTAAGTTGTCTTGGGCTAGAAAATTGTTTCACTCTGTCTTTTTCTGGGCTCTGTTGCTCTAGAACTTGTTTAGAATCATTATTTAAAGATATTTGGTGGGGCTTGGGGGAGAGCTCAGGTGAGTCCCCACCTTTATTCTATCATCTTGGCCAGTCAGGAAGTTTTGTCTCAATGTCATCTTTTGTATTATTTTTGATACCCAATTTCACATTTATTCATTTGGTAGGAGCCACATGGTGGGCTCTAATTCCTCTGTAAGAGTAGATACATATTCATATTTCTTAAACATTTGGAAGAGGGGAAAAGAGAGGTAGAAATCATGCAAATATTCAATAGGCAAATACTCATCATGGTCAATTTGTTCTTTTTGGCCATCTCTGTGTTTGAAAATGAAATGCCTAAGCTGTTATAGTTCATCCAAAAATCTTGGTTGACTGGATATTTAAATCAATTGGATGGTCAATATAAGTCTATTCATTTCATGCACCAAAGTATGGTCTGACATGTAATCACTGACAAAAAGTCGAGTTTGCAAAGTTGATTGCTGGCACATTAAAAATCTGTGGAAGCCAAGTCTCAGAAAAGACTACTGTCATTGCTGATCCATGAGGCTGCTGAAGTGTATGTTTTGACTTGTTCCAAGCCTGAGCTCTACATACAGAATAAATTGAGTATTGAGTCAAACTGCCAAAATTCATTAGCTATTCAAAGTTATAATATGATCTGGATTTTTTTTAAAAAAAGCTTAAATTATGTTTTTCTTAAAATTCTGAGAGGAAATCTTCCTTAAGTTCTTGTTCACAGCAGGTTAGAGTACATCATTTTGGAGGGGCCCTTCCAGTTCTCAAATTCTATGATTCTAAGTGGAAATTTCATAAAAAGCCTACTGTAAATCCCTATTCCAATTCTCTTTGTGACAAAGAGAAGTCTCTTTGTGACATCTGGACTATTTGGGGATCCAATTCTGGATCCAATTCAATAACTAGTGAAGACCTTCTACTTAATAGGCTTTAAGTGATTTTTAAGGGACTCACATAGGCCTCTGAGATAACAAAATAAAAAATGGAATTAGCTAAATTTCTAGAAAGAGGTTGCTCGTTACTTACATGTTATTGCAACTTAAGACAAATAAAGTACACTACACTATCTCAAAAGTGTACAGAACAAAAGCTCTCAACATACATTCTTCAGCTGTGAATTGCAAACTAAGAGATTTAATTAAGTCTGCTGCCCACTTTCCTAAAATGGGGGAGGGGTGCTATTATTAAGAGGAAGCTCGGCAATTATGGCTAGTGAGCATCTTCTAGGCCTGTTTGGATAGATATGATTTCTTCCACCTATCACTGTGGCTTAGACTGCACTGACATATAGCTGGGTGGAAATATTCCAGGTTCCTTTATCCTCCCCAAGTTCCAAACTTTCTATAACATGTGAGTGATTGCAAAGCTTCCTCTGTTTGGAGTTGCTTTCTCATTAGGCTTCAAGAAAGGAGGCTGTAAAGTGAAGTTTTAGTGCATGCCAGTCTGCCATTCTTATTGGCCTACTTACAACAATCAAATCCCTTTAGTATATTCTAGTTACTATGCCTGACACTGACTGTGATCTGAAGCTTCTTGAGGGGATTAAATGATCTCAAATGATGCCTCATTTCCCTCCTATTACTCTACTGGGAGTGATAACCACCACCTTTCTTTGTTTCTTCCTTTGCTACACTTTCAGGTATGTGACCAGGTCATCAGTTCCTAACAATGAAATCATTGTGACTGAAACCCTAGTGAGTGTTCCATTTTAAAAGCTCTCCAGTCTAAGAGTTACACTGAAGTGTTCATTAAAAATGCACCTGTTTCCCTCTGCATTGAAATGGGTTTCAATTAGTTTCCATTCTTACAGGATGAAAATAAAAAGTTAGAGAAAATAAAACACCCAAGAGGTCATAAAATCTTAGAGGGTAATTAATGGTTGAAATTACTTGCTTTCAAAAGTAGTAGCAGATTATTTAGTTAAAATTAAGTGGAAATTTTGGGTAATTATTTGGATATCAATAGTATTAGCAGCTTGACAAAAGTGATTTAAGATCAGGCATACTAGGATAAACAAAACTACAACTGACGTGGATGTGTGGAGTTGTGTACTTTTCTGTGCTGTGAGGAGTAGTAGAATTGAATAAGCATTGGAAGACTCAGTCAATTTCTAATAGAATTAAGGATTATCACATTCCTATCCTTTACATGAAAGTATTTTTTTTCTATAATTAAAGACTTTCTATAATTAAAGACTTTCATCAATGCATAGGGAAACATTTTCACAGGCAGCCTAGAAGAAGAAAGCTTTCTAACAACTAAATCTCAAAGCAGAATGCACATCTTTGGGATACAGAGGCACTGATAGAGAACCATATAGAGGTTATGGCACATGGTAGGTTCCCTAGGAGATTAGGGTCATGGTATAGCCATTTAAACAGTTTCTAGGGAATACTGACTTGCTCCAGTTTCAAGAATAGACATGCCAAAGTTCTACTTTTGAAAAAGATTAAGACTTTATTGTCTTTCTTTAGACTGAAACCCCATAGGCTGAATAGTCCTAATCTTTCTAACAGTAATAATATATCCTTGAAAATTAAACTTTAAGAAGCTCCATGAAATGGATTTAAATAAGTGTTAATAATGATGCTGGAATTCTGAGCTTAGAACCCATATATTATTATGAATAACTGTTGTTCATCCTTCATTTCTGAAGAGGACCAATGATGTCACAAGGTAATGTATTGGCTTGAGAGTGAATTGGATTTAAGTGAGACAGAGTTGCACAAAATTGTTGGTCTTGCTTTCTCTTTCGGAGTCACTGAAGTCCAGTGGCAAGGCAAAAGTCAGGATGACTGGTGATGGCCTAGGATGCAGTGGATAACTATGGGGTCTTCAATGTCTAAGTCCTAAGGGCTCCACAACACCTGCCTTCATGGCTGTTGGGATTGTTTTTATATACCTATTCACCTGGAGGAAGTTTTCATATCCTTGGGGTAGACATTCCCCTAACTCACCAATGGGCTTGAGGCCTGTCAGCTACTCTAAACCATCTCAGCAGACAGGCAAAACCCGGTTGAGAGTAACCTGGGGTGTGGCCACTGTGCACGCTACAGATTCCTGGAGCCACCAGTGCGAGTTGGGTAGTATACAAAAGGTGGATAAGCAGCCCTGAAAAGGTCTCAGCAAGCTGTCATGTGAATAATTATTACAACAACTTGAGTTCAAGTCTTGCCATAGGCTGGTGATATGATTCCGGGAAAAATCACTTTACCTATTAAGTACTCTAGGAGACTCTCTAAATGCTTAGGTAGAAGGAGTTTCTTAATCCAGGTAGCTCCCAATAACAATGTAATCCCAGTTCCATTAGAAAGGCAGTCTCTTTCCTGCCCCCTCCCCCACCAACAATAAAACCAATAACAATAGTTCACACTTACATAGTACATTGCAGTTTAAGAAGTGGTTGCCTCACAACACTCCCCACAGTAGGTACTAGTTCAATTTAATTCAATTCAAAGCTCCTTTGAATAAAATCTCACTCATTTTACAGACGAACAGACCCAAGCCCAGGTGATCTAGGACCCAAATACAAGTCTAGTTGCAGCAATGGAGAAAAATGGTCAATGTTTTTTCTATACTGCAAAACTATTTCCTTGGTTTAAGTTGAAGATAATAGCACTAACATATGGTGTAAATTTAGGTGTTTTAAAAATGATTTAGGTTGGACTGTTCAAGGGTAGATATGCCATTCATCTTTGTTGTGCATCAGTTTCCTCATATGCACAACAGTGATGTGATTCTTTGCTACAGAAGACAATTTCAATCTGATAAGTGATCACTCAATAGCATTAGGTCAGTGAGAAATCCAAGAAACTTTCATAAAATCTCTTTAACTAAACTATTCCCCTAGGAAAAATCTTCCCCTTGAAGAAAAATACTAGCTATAGAACATCTCCACTTAAATCCCCATTTCATTTAAAGTAAAGCCCTTTGCACTTTAATTACAATCAGAACCATAATGTCCTGAGCAGAAGTATATTTAATGACACAGTTTAAACTTGGTTGGATGATTAGAGTAGCCAGTGAATAAAGTTACTTTTAAAAGTGGGAGATTAAAACCCAGCTGAAGGAGTTGTGCATAATTCATCAGCCTTGCAGACTAGCCAGTGTCTGAAATGGAAATGAGTCATTTACTAGTACATTCCATGAGCTGGACCAATAGGCAGCAAATATCAGAAAACTATTCAGCAAACTTAATAGAGCCACCAGGCATCTGTCAGTTCGGAATAATCCATAAAGAGAAACAAAGGATAGAGAGTTGTATTGAGAAACCCAACCTATTTATCAAGAAAAGACAGAGTAATAATTAGGAGAGCCCAAACACTATGTTGTATGATACACATGAATAATGGGAAGGTTAACTATAGTATTTTAAATTGAGGACGCACTTTGGGAAAATCAAAGCCTAATAAATCTACTCTATCTAGGCCTGAATTATATCAGGACATAGGGAAATGATGAAATACCTAATTCACAATTCAGGAAGGTAATTTTCTTCTCTAGGAAGGGGGAAAAAGCCATATTGGGCTTCTCACCAATAGCAATAACAAGATCAGACCTCAATTTTTGGCATTCTCACGTTAACAAAGAAAATGTGTGAATCTACTAGCAAGTCACTGACTTTTTTTTAACTAAAAAGAGATTTTTATATTTCTTATTCATCTTTACTCTGTAAATTGTATGAGCAACGAATATCATTCTAGCCATATATTGTGCCTACCTGCCTACTATGCTGCAGGTTATGTAATCAAGTCTCTTGTGAATAGTAAGCTATTGATAATACCAGGCCTAGAGATAATAACTTATTATAGATACAGATATAAAGCTAATTCTAGAATATTTTTTCAAAAACAGATTTGGAGACAAAATCCTATGGCCTATGGTACCAGTTAGGCTCCTTGTGTTTCATTCAATTGAACTCAATAACATTCAAGAAGTGGAAGCCCCGTGCATAGAAAGCCAACAGAGACTCACAATTCTAGTGGGGAAAAACAACAGGTACACAGAGTAGTATCATGTGAGGAGAGAACACTATCTACTGAAGGGATGGAGGGTAGGAATTAGGGAAGGCTGCATGGAGAAACTGGCATCAAAACTGAGCCTAGAGGGAAGATAAAGTACTTGAGAGGGAAGATGAGGGAATGCCTTTGAGGAACAGATGAAGTCGGTGAAGAAAGAGCAAATGTTGGTTGGGGGAGCAGTTTGGCTGGAACAGAGAACTCTTTGCTTTTTAGTTTAAAAATTTACTTGACATTTTATTTTTATATCACCTTAATTTCTATTTCCCTCCTCTCCTAACACCATACAAATCATCCCTTGGAACAAAGACTTTGTAAAAAAGAAAGAAAATCAGCAGTTCAGCAAAATCAACCCATATATCAACAAGTTATGATAATAAATATGATATTCCACACCCATAACATTCCTTCCATCTCCCTCTAAATGGAGGTAGGTATAATTTTCAACTCTTCTCCTAGAACAAATTTGCTGATTGTTTCTCTCCCAATTATATCACAGGCTTCACTTTCAAATCAATTCAACAAGCATTTATTAAGTATTTGTTATGTATAAGAAATGGGCAGCTAGGTGGCACAGTGGATAGAGTGCTGGCTCTTTAGTCAGGAATACCTGAGTTCAAATCTGACCTCAGACGTTTACTAGCTGTCTGTCCCTGGACAAGACATTTAACCCTGTTTGCCTCAGTTTCCTCATCTGTAAAAATGAGCTGGAGAAGTAAAAGGCAAACCACTCCAGTATCTTTGCCATGAAAATCTCAAGTGGGGTCATGAAAAATCAAACATGACTGAAACAACTAAACAACAACAGCAATCTATAAAAAACTGTCTTACAGTAAGTAGGGGTCTGGCCTAAAAAGGAAAAAACCAAGCAAACAAACCGTTCACTGAACCCAAGGAACTTACAAACTACTTAAGGAATACAAACACACACACAAATATAAAGTATATATAGAGCAATTTTTTAGGGGGGAGGGGAGAATACCAATAACTGGGAGCAGAAAAGGGAGAATCAAGAAAGATCTTATGTAGAAGAAGGTGGTGGCTAAGTTGAACCTTGAAAGGAGTTACATCTATAAGTGGAAATAAATAGAAAGTTCATTTCAGGCATAGAGGACAGCTTGCCAAAATACGAGGTGGCAGGAGATAGAATGTCCTGTAGGCCAGGTAGGACATATTACAAAGTGCAGGAGAGGGAAGTAATGTGAAACAAATGTGGAAAGATATCCTGGAGCTGGGCAGTGAGGGTTCTAGAGCCAGTAGGAAACCACTGAAGATTCTTGGACAGGGGAATGACAATGTCAGACTCATGCTTTATACAGATATGTGGAAGATGAACTAGAGAGGTAGTGACCAAAAGCAGGCCAAGCAATTCAGATGCCACTGCAATGGTTCAGCCAAGAGACAATAAAGTTTTGAACTAGGGTAATTAATCTATCATTGGAGAAAAGAGATGGGTGCAAGCAATTTTAGAGTAGTGAACCTGATAAGACCTGGTAATGATTAGGGGATAGGGAAGAATGAAGGATGTCTCAGGTTGCACACCTGGTTGATTAGAAGGATGGTAATGCCCTCAATAGAAATGGGGAAGTTGGGAGGATAGGAGAGCTTTGGAGAAAAGATAAAGAATTCCATTTTAGACATATTGAATTTGAGATGCCTATGGTATTTCCAGGTGGAGGTGTCTATCAGATTAGCGACGCAGGAATGGAATACAGATCTAGAAGTCACCTAAATACAGATAACTGAATTCATGGAGGCTTTTCCTAGGAATGTGCCTGTGAAAAGGGATAAATGCTATGGAACAATAGCTCTGGGGGATGCTATTATCTTAATTTCTAATTTGACACAGCACGTATTATATCGCTATTTATTTTACGTCTTTGTTGATGGGCAATGTGGTACAATAGAACATTGGCATAAAAATGAGAACGGAGTTTTTAGTTCTATGACATTAACTAGCTATATGGCCATGAAGAAAACACTATCTCTCTGGGCCTCAGTTTGCTCATCTGTGAAATGAAGCAAATTGGACTGTTGCTTATACCTGTATAAGCAAATGTTGAAAAGTGTTTCCCTCACAACAACCCAGTGAGATCGCAAATTTTTACCTTCCCAATTATAAGTTCCTTAAAGGCAGGGTCTGTGTCTTATACCATATTCATTTGACCAATATTAATGAAATACCTACTTTACAAGTCACTGTAATAGGGGTCTGGGCTAATATAAAGAAAAATATGACTCGGTCATTATAGTAATCAGGGCTGGTCAATTCACATGATTTAGGCTGACAGATTTAGAGAGCTGGAAGGGCACTTTGAAGTTATCCTGTCTTACCTACTCACTTTATAGGTGAGGGAACTGAAGCCAAGGGAAATTAAATGAATCACCTAACATCACACAGGTAGTTAGTGGCAGAGAAGAGATTCAAGTTTAGGGCCCTGACTTTGAATCCTCACTTGTTTTCTCTGCACCAGGCTCCTTCCTTTCTTCTACTGCAGGGCCACAGCCCTATCTCAGATCCTTATCATCTCTTTCCTGGATAATTACAATAGCATCCTAACAGGTTTCTCTGCCTCCAGTATCTCCAATCCATTCTTCACACAGCTGCCAAAATAATCTTCCTAAGGCATAAGCCTGTACATTTCCCAGATTAAAATCCTTCAGGGGCTCCCCATTTCCTTTAGGACAAAATACAATCCCCTGAGCTTTGGCTTTTAAGGCAGTCCAGTCTTGCTTTAACCTCCCCTCAGGCTTATTTTACATTACTCCCCTTTACAAAATGGGAAAATGTTCCACTCTTCCTTGCCTAGTCCCTTCTGTTTTCTCCCTTAAAAACTTTCCCTGGTGATTGTGGTGGCATTAAAAAAACTTAACGTGGCTGAAATCCTATCTCTGACACTAGTTGTGTAACTTTGAACAAGTCAATTAACCTCTATGAATTTAGGATTTCTCATATGCAAAATGAGTTTTTCCTCATACATAAAATACCACGGACCTCACAGGAGTGTTGTAAGAAGAGCACTTTATGAACCTTGAAGTGTCCAATGTAAAATAAAAGGGGTTGGATAAGATGACCTTCCAGTTCTAAAGCTATATTTCTATTATTAGCAGCAGACACTGCATGCCAAGCATCCTAGACCCCATAGATTATGAAATTACAATCATCTTTATGGATTTCACTGGTAAGAATAGGCATGTAGAGTTGTCACAAACATCCTATGTTGACACTATTATTCCTGTTCTAGTATCAGGAATATAGTATTTGGCAAAACCATTGCCTTCCTTGGGAAGTTAAATAGATTTACGGCTTTCACCATTCATTTTCCCATCTTAACTTTTTTTTTTTTTTTTTTTTGCAAAAGGAGCATCTGTTATTTATCACATTCTTTAAGAAGATAAATGAGTTTCATGGCCAGAAGTAGAGTACTCTAGATGTGAGTATCTTAATGGCTGAGGAGAAAGGAGTTTTGCCACATATATATTACAATTAAATTCACCATTGATTGCTATGTGATTTGGATGTTGTTATTTAAGTAAAGAAGAGTAGAAAAAAAGATGTAAAATTCATTAAAATTAATAAGAGTTGCCACCTGAGCTCTCCCAAATTCTCCTCCAAACAACACTAAATAACACCTCTAATCAAAGTCTAGAGCAACAGAAGAAACAAAAGGTAAAGCAACAAAATAATTTTCTAGCCCAAGACAACTTAGATTGGCAGCAAATGTCTGTCTCACTGAGGGGAGGGGGAGGGAGCAGTTGGGTCTGGAAAGCCCTGGCAAGCTACTAGCAGGTCTTGGGGGCAGGAACATCAGCTTTGGGAGTTCTCAGCCCACAGATGGTGGGGGTGTGTGTGTCAGAAAACTGGTCAGACAGAGGTTACAGGGGACCCTTTTCTGGCACTGGGTGTAGGAACCTGTTGTACTGCCCATACACAGTTCTGGGTCACAGTCCCAGGGTGAAAAGGAATGCCAGCATGCTAGTGCTTGTGATCACAGCAACTGGGGACCCTGGTCACAGTTCCAAGGTAGAGAAGACTGCTTGTCATTGCTCACAGGGTAGTAAGGGCCCTGATTCCAGGTCCAAGGCAGAAAGGAGAACTAATACTTAGGACCTGCAGGAGACTAGGAACCCAAGTCACAGTATCAGGTCAAAAGGAACAGAAGCACTTACAGATGCAGGGGAGCAGGGACTCTGGTCAAAGTTCTAGGATGAGGAAGAGTACTTGTGCTTGCTCACAGACTAGAGCACAGGCCAGGGGAATAATGACCAGACCTCTCCTTAGATCATACCACCTTGGAAGAACTGAGCACTTGCAGACCGTTCAGAATTAGCTCTGAAAACACAGCACATCATCAAATATTGAAAATAATTTTTATTGCATTATCATCTGAAAAGGGTGGATTTAATATTTCTGCTTACCACATGCATCCACCTGAATTAACTGGCACCACCCTTCTCCTTTAAGGATTAATAAACTAAGGAAAGGGAGGAGGTTCCTTTGTTTAACTAGGAGGGAGAGCAATGATTATATTGTTGTTTTTTTGTATTTGTGAGGTTTCTATGCTCTAATATGTGGTCATTTTTGCGAAGGTGCCATATGTAGCATAATCTTTTCTACTCCAATTCAGTTTTCTCCAGAGTTCTATCATATCTAACTTTTCTAAAGCTCCATTCATTTCCTTAAGTTCTTTCTTGTTTATTTTATGGTTAGATTCTTTCCATTTTATCTGGATCCATTCCCTCCAAAGTAAGTACACACAAGGACAAACCAAAACATCTGGCAGGAACATGTTTATAGCTAGGTACAACTTATAATCAAATGTGGTCAACAGGATGTCTTGGGACTGTTTCATATAGAGAAAAGTTTGGAAACCTGGAAATTAATACTGTATGTTGCTATGAAAAAGCAAGAGATCTGAAGAGGACATACTACAACCTCCATTTTTTTTTAAATAAGGGGGTTTGTTTGAAGGGGCCAATAGACAATAGCACGAGCCTCTTTCACTCTTACATAGTGTAACCTCTGAGCACAGTTCCAAACAGATTTCCAGAATGACTGCACCAATTCAGTAATTCAAGCTGTAATAACAGTGCGCTAGTGTTCTTGTTTTTCTGCGGCTTCTCCAACAAGCTGTAACTGGTTTTCCCCTTTCCATCTTTGCCAGTCTGACGGGTGTGAGGTGGAACCTCAAAATTGCTTTAATTTTCATTTCTCTATTAGTGATTTGGAGTACTTTTTTCATGGACAATGTAATCTTTGAAGCTGAATTGAGTATCATAGAGTTCACAGATTTAGAAGTGCAAGGGCCATCTAATTTATTCATTTTACAGATGAGGAATCTGAGGCCCAGTGAGATTAAGTGACTTGACTTAAGGGCATACAGGTGGTAAATAATAAAGACAGAACTAGCATTCCAAAGGCAGTGTTCCTTCCATTGTACCACGAAGTCTCTCAGGAACCCTTCCTGGAGATGGAGAGGGGCTACAGATAAGCTGTTCAAGCTGGCACAGCAGACATCTTAGGACTTCCCCTCTCAAGAGAGGAACAAGTCCTGATATATCATGTTATGAAATTCTTGTTACAGCAGCACCTCAGTTAAAGGGGATTCAACTGCATGAACCACTAAGCCAGTATTATAGATAGGCTACAGTATGTTATATCTTTCAAGTTGTTAGATAGATGTAATAATAGATTAAAACAATGGATATGTGAAAATGGACTATCTGAAGGAATCTGAGTGATAATCAATATCCTTTATGTCTGAAGAAAACCAGATGCTTGCATGAAATATTTAGGAAGAAAAATATGTTCTGAAGAAATCTGTGTTAAAATTTAATGTGTATCAAAATAGCCTATTTAAAATTTTTTGATTTGGTGCTTATAAATGGACAATGCTGACAAATTTATTCAGGTACATTTTTATGTGTACATGTACATACATATATATTCTATTATTATAAAAGCAAGACCACAGGTATGAGAGTACACATTGCTTTCATATTGGGATGGAGTTAACTGGGAAAGCTGAGAGAAAATGGCTAATCAAAGGAATGCTCAGACAACAAGAGATAATCACATTACTCCCAACACGAACAATGGAAAGGAGGGTCCCTTAGGTCTTTAGCCCAGGCCTCCTTGGAGTTTGCTTATACCACCTTTTCATGGGCAAAATTACTCTAATTCTAGAGCAAGGGGATAGAGCAACCAGAAAAGCTCTATCAACTCAAGAATCTATTCAGTCTTGGAGGTTTTTATGGGCTCGTGAACTAATCCTTTCTCCTAGGTTCAGCTGCAGATTGGATGGTCTCAAGGGAACCCTCTACCATATATGCTGCTCCAAGATTGGTGCCCATCTACTGGCAAGAACATTTTCATTGCGTTATACATTCTAGCATTCAGCTTAAATCCATGATGAAATGTTCTAGGTCCCCTGAGAAGCCCTTAATAGATACAGAACCCTTTCTGTTGAGCAAATTAATGACAATGATATTTCTTTGTAAATATAAATTGTGCCTCTGACCTAATGTTCACAGGGCACATACTTAAAATTGCTTTTTTCATAGTGCTTGGAAAACAATGACATCTATTTCCTGGTCTTAATTGTGACCACTGACAAATATTTGTGAGATGGCTAAGCAGAATAGCAAAGCTAATCAGCCTGTACAAGGTTAGAGTACAAACCCCAAACTATATCCAAATGAATCAATCAGCCCCAGACTCAAATACTAACTCATGCTCCTACATAAATTAAAAATTTTACCTCTTCAAATTCAGCAATGCCCAAGGTATTCCAGAGGGAGTATGAAATGCAGGAAGTAATTTTTCTCCAAGTTCCACTGCTTTCCTTCGAAATATCTGAAAAGTTAAAACAGTTCAATGAAGTCCAAGTAAAATGATAAAATGTACCATGCTACTGGGTCTTATTTAAAACTTCAAAAAGAAAAAGGAAATAGAACTGCATTTAGATATTTTTTGTGGTCCTCCACAAAACATCCTAATATGATGTTTGCTTCATTGAGGTGTGGCAAAGATTCTGGTTTCTTGTTGGCTGTTTTCCTAGATCCTAAGTCCTGCCACCCTAGAACAGTGAATGTCTGTATGTCTGTCATTCAAAGAACACCCTAAACACCTTAGCTAAATTTGAAGAGGCTCATTATGCAAGGGCTGTCCACCAATTTTTTTTTATCCACAGCTACTCATGAAGTATCTTCACTAGAGCACAGAAATTGTGAACTGCATGACAGACAGAATACCACAAGGTATGAAATCCCGGATCCTAGAAGTCTTATAGAATGGATATATCCAGAAATCAGTTCCATTCTTGTTTTCCCCTTTACTTATGAAAGGGAGAGGACTGAAGCCTAGAGGATAACCAAAGAGGAGCAGTAAAGACTTGGGCAGTTTTTGAAGGACTCATCAATGCCCCTAGCAAGGCAATTTTCCATGTCTTTCCCCTTAAGCGGGGGCTATGGGTTTCTGTTGTCTAACCATACTCTACTTTTTCCTTTTTCAGTCAATTCTGTAGTAACTTCCCCTGAATAAAGCTGGCAGTGTGGCTTGTAGATTAAAGAATATGGCACACTAATAATTCCAGACGTTTCCAGAATTGCATTCCTGTGAAATTTAGCTCACATTCTCTAAGTGGGAATCAAAAGGAAGATGGAGACTCTCTGACAGAGCCCTACCTCTATGTAAAGTAATAATGAAACACATTAGCAGCTGTCTGAGCACTTTTTGTAGTGTTGAAGAAATAAAAATAAAGCAAATGTACATCAATTAAGGAATGGATAGATGAATTTTGGTACATGAATACTATAAAACACACTGCTTTATGAAATGATGAATAAGATTACAGAGAAACAGAGGGAAAACTTAAAAGGACTGATACAAAGAGAAATAAGAAGGATCAGGAAAACAATACTCATTACAACTACTATAACATAAATGGAAAGAATAACAATAGCAAAACTGAACATTGTTATTATAAAGATCAAGCCTAGCCTCAAGGAAAAGATGCGAAATGACCAAGCCTTTTTTCTTTACAAAGGTGGGGGCTATGAGTGTGGAAGACTGCATAGACTGTCAAGTTCAGTTGATGTGTTAGGTTTGTGAAACTGCTTTGTCCCATCCTCCCTCTCCAGCCCCCCAGCTCTCTGTTATTCTTTGTTATAAGGGATGGCTACCTATGTGGGAAAGGAAGGGTGAAGGGAATATTTGGAAATGAAGATCATATGAAAACAGAGCATGTTAATAAAATTTAAAAACAAAAATTAGAAATTACAGCTGCCTGATTGGTCTTGAATTACAACTTAAATCTCCTTCAACCTAGAAAACTTCCTGAATGTTCTGACGGTGACTTGCTGACTATACTTGCTGGCAAATATACAGGGGGATGGATGGTAAAGAGGAAGGCTAGCTTGCACATTGGGAGGTGTAGGCTCTATTGCCACCTCTGTTGCTCACTGGTCGGGTAACTTTGGCTAAGTCACTTCACCTCTCTTGGCCTTTGTTTCCTCTGCTGCAAAGTGAAAAGGTTGAAGTAGAACTTAGGGATGGGGAACCTGTGGCCCTGAGACCATGTATGGCCTTCCAGTTCCTTGGGTGATGCTTTTTGACCGAGTCTGAGTTTAACAGAACACATCTTTTTATTAAGGGGATTTGTTCTGTGAAGTTTAGATTCAAGCCTGAGTAGAATACAACGGGTCAGAATTCACCTAGATTGCATCCCTAGTTGGGTGGGGTCAAAACAAGATTGAGGAGAATGTTAAAATCCCATCTCATTATCAGCTCTATTCTTCAGAGGCTGATTTGACCTAGTAGAGAATAAGGAAATAAATAGGAAGGAGAACAAAACCTGGATCTCCCCAATATTAATAACTGGTTATATAATAATCATCTTTCTCAGTATATGTGTATACCTGGATCCAACACTGCTCTCTTTCACCTTCAACATTTCATGAGTCTCCAATTCCAGGAGAGAGAAGTATCTGGAAAAATCTATTACCCCTTTACCTTCCAGGAGTCAAGGTCAAGAAACTTGTCCAATAATAATTAGTTTACTTATTTTTTGCTTCTCTAGCCCTTGCTCAAACTAAAGTTCAAATATTATTTTTAAAACCAGTTGAAATATGAGCACAAATATATATAAATTCAGATTTACACACAACTTCTAAAAAGTACCTCTTTCCATTTTCCTTCATCCTTGAAAGTCATCTCCCTAGGAATCTGTAACACTATATCACCCACTCCATCTATTTCTTCTTTGTGCCCTTTATAGGCTTCCCCTTTTTGTTACCACTCTCTAACAAGGGGCATTTGCCAAATCACTGGCTCGTAGGATAAATCCATGAGACTAAGTACTCAAGTGTCTGTTCTTTTCTTTCTACTTACCCTCTCACCCTTAGAGAGGTGATCCATTTAATTTCACATCTTCAACTACCACCTCTTATGTACCCCCATTGACTTCTACTTTCATTCAAACAAACATCTATTAAATGCCTACTATGTGTAAAGTGCTAGAGTGGTTACTAGGGATACAAAGACAAAATAAACATAGGTTCTGTCCTCAAAAAGCTAATAATATAACAGAGACTATAATCAAAGAAGTTCAAATTTCCACCACACTTTTTTGAACAACTACACTTGGCTACCAACTGCTGTCATGATTTTTTACCACCATAGCATTTCTTACATATGTTGCTTTCTCTTCCCTGATACTGCCACCACCCTGTTCTGGGCACTCATCAGCTCATGACTATAATATTGGAATAGCTTACTGATTGTTCTCTCTGTCACAAGTCTCTCCCTATTCTAATTCATCCTCTACTCAGCTGCCAAAGTGATCTGACCAGGTTTGACCAGTTCATTCCCCTACTCAAAAATTCCAGTGATTGCTTATTACTTCTCGTATCAAATATAAAATCCTCTATTTGACATTCAAAGCCCTTCATAGCCTAGCTCCCTCCTACCTTTCCAGTCTTCTTTCACTCGACAACCCATTGTGTATTCTGTGATCCAATGACAATGGCCTCATTGGTATTTCTTGAACAAGATACTCTATTTCCTGATCCTGGACATTTTTACTGGCTATCCTCCATACCTGGGATGCTCTCCCTCTTCATCTGTCTTCTGGTTTCCTTCAAGTCCCAGATAAGATATTCGCCCTCCCCCTTACAGGAAGCCCTTTCCTATTGCCCTTAATTTTATTTCCATACCTCTGTTGATGATTTCTAATTTATCTTGCACATACCTGTTGTAACTGTGGTAATACATTATTTCCTTTGAAATTCCATTGTTACAACTTCCACTCAAATATCCCAAAACCCACACCTAACTCCACCTGGTCTTTCTATTATTATTTGCTTTTACTTCTACTAGGCTGAAATGCCTTAGCTACTCCCTGACCTATTCAAATACTAACAGGTCTGGAGCAACAAAAAAGTTAAACTTATTACTGCTTCAAGATAGCAATATTGTCCCTGTTTCAGCAGAGTGAACAGAGATGATTTCCCACAGGGAACAACCTAAATTCTCTAAGAGATTAATATTTTTCAACCTAAGATGGAAAATACTTAATATACTTCCAAATTATTCTACTATAATTAGTGCTATGAAGGTAATCAGGGAGAAGAGAAATGTACCATAAATATGTATAAAGAATAATACAGCCAGAACTAACACATATGACTGTAACAACAATGCTGCTTGCAGCTGCTGCTGAGGTGTAAGACCCAATAAGAACACCAACAAGAGCTGGCAGCATAGGTTCTTTGATCTGCTTTCCTAAAGAAAGCAACTTTAAGAGTTAACAATCTCACTTTAATTAAACATATATATATGTGTGTGTGTATATATATATATATATATATATATATATATATATATATATATGTGTGTGTGTGTGTGTATATATATGTGTATACACATATATATATACACACACACACACACACACATATGTATCTTTCACTTAGTTGGGGGTGGGGGAGAAAAGATCAGCCCCCTGAGCTTCAGGGCAAATACAGATTGAAATTACAAACAGAGACAACATAAACAGAGCAGATAACAAAATTTGACAGGCCTTTTCTGATCAAGATATCACATACATAGTTATTAAAAAGAGAAGTACCAACACCTGGGTTTTCTTCAAAGTGAGGGGGGAGGGGAAGGGGAGGGCTCTTAACAAGGGCTACCCAGAGTCCCCACATCAACACTCTTCCAGTGAGTGACAGCCCCAAACAAAATGCTAACCTCTTTGTTTATACACCCTTCTTAGGGCCTGAAGGCTTCACGCCTACTCAGCAAAAGGGTGTGGGCCTGGGGCTTAACACCTAGTTAGCAAAAGAGTATGGGCCTAGGCCTTTGCACCTAGCAAGACTTAATCAAAGGCACTTGATTACTTTAGCATTGTAAAAGAGAAAACAATAAAAAAAAGTTCCACCTTAATTACCATTACAATGACATAATGCACAGAATTACAAAGTTCAAATTACAAATAGTGCGCTAACCTGTATGCAGGACCATTTTTTACTTTCAGCTGGCAGGCTAGAGAAACTAGTGCTGAAATTCAAATGCCTGGTATGCTGGCCAAATACATTAAAATGTTTTACAAATATGAGCACAGCTGTGGGAAGCATTATACACTTGGCCATCTGACTCTTCTTCCGTCAATTTGTGAGGCAAATGACACTTTTTGATGGGGGACAAAGGTAGATATAAGAGCAATCAGGGAAAATGGCAAGGACAAAGTAGTGGCAAAGAAATACAATGTTATAATAACTTTTAGATTTCTGTAGACCAGTAGTAGCAACAAGGTTGCAAGTGACAGACAAGTACAAATCATTGTTTTAGTATCTCACATTGAATTTAATTATCTTTAAAAATATTTAATTTCTTCCCAGAGGCTTTGTATTAGAAGGAATAGCTGACTCCATACATAGTCCAAATCAGAAGTACCTTCTAATCAAAAAGTGAAAAATATGGTGAAATAACCCCCTGTAATAATCTTCCAGGCACATTTTAGGATTATTTAATGAGGGGCCTTATATGAATCGATGTTCTTGAAACTGCATCAATAAATTATCCTTAAATAACAGAATGAGGAATATGGAGGCAAAAACATTGGATTTGGACTGGGTTGGATTGGGTTTGAATCCCCGTGCTACAACTTCATATTTGTATGACCTTGGGCAACTTACTCCACCTCTTTTGTCTTCTGTTTTCTCATCTGTGAAATGAGAGGACAGGAACAGATGATCTGTAGGGTCTTGTCCAGTCTCTAAGTTCTATGACCCTATAAACATTGTTTCTAACTTTTACTGGTTTTTTTTATGTCTTTTAAGAATTGTTCGCATTTAAAAATCCATCAAATGAAATACATCTAGCTCCTCACATTATGTTCAGAGATAGAACTAGACAAGGCACTAAATAAGATATATTGCTTTCTTTGATTTACTCAATTGCTGCTCCCGGTAGACCTATGAATAAATATTTAAATGCTGGAGCAAGGAGTAAGAAAAGGAGAAATGAACAAGGTCACCTGCTCTAAAAAGAAATTTTTTTTTCAGTATAAGTGACATATGTTTCAAGTTTGAATAGATCATCAGATACCAAAGTTTCTGTTGAACTGGTCATTCTGATCATTGTAGCCAACATGTGTTCAAAGGTATGACATGAACCCAGATCACCCTGGCTCCAAGACCAGTTCTCTACTCATTATGTCTTATTGCCTCTCCTTAAAAACTATAGATTATTAACATAAAACTTGGCTATGATACAAGGTGCCTGCTTTAATTTTAAGTTATGTTTATTATTGTTTTTCTTCAAATTTTAGCTTTGATTTTACTTATTATGCTGTACCTAAAGTTGGTGGAACCATTTATTCATTGGGTATTTATCAATGGCTAAGAGGATGAATTCCCCTGAGTATTACATGTGACATATAAACATTTACAATAAAAGTTTCACGTGCTGAAAATTTAGTACTGGAGAGAAATGATTCATATGTCAACATAAGTTAAGTAATAATAAGTGCATCATTTTAAACTAACTCTTAAAGTGTAAATCATAACGGTTCTGCAGCCTGTGGCTCATTGGCTGGTATTAACTTGATTGATGGTATCTTTAAAAATTTCCATTTAAAAACAAGAGGATTTTAAGTATCATATTATCCAAATGTCACATTACATAACTAACACTGCATCTGTTTTCAATGGATGAGCCTTTTGCTCATCTATGGTACCATAAACAGAACAATAAACGAATGCCTTTTTTTTTGTTAAGAATCAGCACTAGATTACCAAAATATTATACAATTACACACTCTTCTTATTAGGGAAGAGTTTTAAAAAGTATTAATCAAATGAAAAAAAAATAGAATAAGAAGATTTTTCTCTTTTCTAATCCAAAAACACACAGTGACCAACCAATATTGAAAGGAACCCATCAGTGTCCCTTTTTAGGGCAATACTAAAGCTGCCAAGTATTTGATAATTTAAATACTTTCAAAGATATTCCAAGAGCACATTTCAGTACAGCTTAAACATGTTTTCCAGAGAAAAGTCTCTTCTAGATTTCTGATCTGACTCTTGTATACCTATCAATGACCAACATTAGCAATGTGCCTTAAAATTATAGGACCTTAAAGGTTATCTAGTTCAACCCCTTAATTTTACAGATGAGGAAACTGAGGCATAGAGAGGTTAGCAGTGGCAGTGCTGGGAATTGAAACCTGGTCCCCTATCTCCAAATCCAGTGTTCTTTCCCATTGTACCACAGAGCCTTGCATTCCCAGCTTCTTTAGGTAGAATACCTGAAGTAAAGCTATGAAAATTTTTATAAAGAAAATTAAACCATTTTACAAATATCTAGGAAATAACTGCATGGCAATTTTAAAAACATCATCAGTGTACTGAAAGAAATAAATGAGTACATGGCACTCTTTTCAGACATTAGATATATGATCCTGGGAAAGTCACTTAACTTGTTTGTCTCAGCTTCCTCATCTGTAAAATGGATAGAAGACCACTTGTTTCCCAGGGTTATTGTGATGATCAAATGAGATATTGTAAATCATTTTGCCAACCTTCAAATGCTATGTAAATGTTATTTATAATAATAATAATAATTATATCACATATACAAATTAAGCAGGCTTGGCTCCTGCTCTCTACAATCTTAAATTCTAAGATGGAAAAAATGCATACATATATAGAAGACAACTATAGATGTAGGTAGATGCATTAAAGCAAGCATTGTGAAGACATCTGAAGTGAGCATAAAGCCTTAGCAAACTTCTCTAGCTTCAGGCTTTGGACAAGTCACTTCACCTAGGAAATTTTGGTTTCCTTTTCTGTAAAATGGGGACAATAATCCTGCTTACTTTCAAAGGAATATAATTTGGAATCCTTTAACACTACTGTAAATGTTATCATTTGTTGACAGGACATCAAAATATAAAGAAGTCAGATGGGCCAACCTTCAATGCCCTGAATTATTATTTAATGTCATTCAAAACCAAGTGAAATGTCATTTAGCCATTTAGCAGTCCCCAATAGGCTCATATTGATTGTCTTTTATAAATGTCCTATAAATGCCAGCTAGATGCCACAGTGGCTAGAGCACTGGGCTTAGAATCAGGAAGCCTCATCTTCCTGAGTCCAAATCCAGTTCCAGACACTTATTAGCTGCATGACCTGGGGCAAGTCCACTTAACCCTGTTTGCCTCAGTTCCTCATCTTCAGTATCTTCGCCAAGAAAACCCCAGATGGGGTCATGAAGAGTTAGACATGACAGAAACAACTTAACAACAACAAATACTCTATGCTTAACTCAGAAGAGAGTTCCCTGGGTAGCCACATTGACTTCTTTCTTTACATGCTTCCCCACTTTTTTTTCAGTAAGGTAATTTGTGATGACACAAACAGAATTTCTTTTTTAGAGCCTCAAAGCCCTTCTGAGGCCATGGGATTATAAATAAATCCTCTCTGAATTCTTTCTTTACTTTTCTAAGGTCTAGGCTATGTTTTACTTGTTACCAGAACCTCTAAACCGCTATAGCTGTTTCCTCCTAAGATCTTTTCTTTTCCATATACCTTGCCAGTTCTTCCTTTTGGGTCAAAATTAAATCCAGATTAGTAGTTTCTTTCTGAGATGAAATTGTCAGTAAGGCAAATTACAAATGTATCAGATGCTCTGCTTTTAGTGGAATGAGACTTTCAGCAGATGGGCAGACATTTGGAAGTCATCCATCATGACTATGGCTTGCCCTGTGCCAGTTTTGTGATCTCCATTAGAAAAGAATCATCCATATCTCCAGGCAGTTTATTCTATATACCCACAACAACAGGATTTCTATTTCTCTCTCCTTTTATTTCAGGAAGTACTCTATACCACATTACTACTTTCAAGATTGAGAATTACCATTACAGTATAGAGAGCCCTTCTTACTATACATTGCTACTCCTTTATTATATCTTGCTGAATCTGGGTTTTTAAAAACAATGTAATCGGTCTCTCAAGACTCTAGTCCTGTCTCTCTCTAATTTATCCTTTCCACAATGACCATTTCACTAACCCATTTAAAAACCTTCAGTGGCTCCCTATTATATCTAGGATAAAATATAAACTGTTCATAAAACAAGGAATTATTGCATTCCAATCATCAGTCCCTTTTCGATGAAATCTCTGAGATATTAAACTCTTAATTTTAAAATTTCAAATTCATTACTCATACTCTGTATATTATTCTATGTATATATCTGAAGAAATTGCTATTGTTCCTGACCCTTTCACTCACTTATTCATTCATTTACTAAACATTTTCTAAATGCCTACTATATGCAAGATAACTGACTAAGCTCAGTGGAGGATAGAGAGGTAAGTGGGATACTGTCCCTGACCTCAAGGAGTTAATGAAACATTCATTCATCCAACAAGAATTTATCAAGTACCTAATATGTACAATCTACAGTACCTTGAATAATGTAAGACACATTGTAATTTGCGAATCTTGCTTAGAATACAAAGCCAAGTACAAAAACAGACTGTACCTTCAGAGACCTTCTGTTCTGTAGGAGGAAACAACATGTATACAGAAAAGAAAATATAAAATAGTTATGAAGCAATATAAGCCAGGGGGTGGGGAGTGGTGGTACTCTAACATCTCGGTAGATCATGAAAGGTCTTATGTAGGCAATGGCACTGAAGACAAGCATATATTTATTATTGTATTAGTTCCCAACATGATTTGTGAAGTTATTGTAGGCCTCATTTCGGATAATTTCTAGTAGTGACATCTTCAAATCCCTTTGGTTGTAATTGCATGGGTATATAGGCTAAATTCAACAGGGATGCAAGGGTATGGGGCCAAATGATATGGCATGTAGTTTTGCCATCTTCATTTCTGGGTGACATTATTAAACAAGTGAATAAAATGTCATTTTTATAAAAGCTCATGAAGATAAGCAACTGAGACTTTGAGAGTTTTAGAGGAAGTCAGTCAGTTGTTGTTTCTCTTTTGTTTTCAAAGAGGACCAACGACATCACAGGGTGGTATCTTGACCTCAGTGTGAACTGGATTTAGGAGAGGCAGAGCTGCACAAAATCATCAGCCTAGATCTCTCTTCCAGATTCATCAAAGTCCAATGGAAAGACAAAAGTCAAGATGACTGGTGATGGCTTGAGATGCAGTGGATGAACTTGGGTGTCTTTGATGTCTGACCAAGCTACATAGCGTCTGCTTCAGAAGGCCACTGGAACAAATTATTGTCATATGCCGTTCCACCAAGGGAAGTCTTCACATGCCTAGGGAAACAACCCCTTAACTCACCGACACGTTTGAGGCCCATCAGTTACCTCCAACCTGGTTTAGCCTCTCTGCTGAGATGTTTTTTTTTTACCAGGGTAGCTGCTGTGCATGCTATAGTTTCTTGAAGGCAGAGAAGAAAGATGAGTGCTAGGTAGACACTAAAGGTAGATGAACAGCTCCAAAAAGGGCTTAGAAAGCTCTCACACCAGAGGTGCTACTCATCCTTCAACATCTCATTTACCAGAGTAAATTTAGTGACTCCAGTCAGTAAACATTTGCTACTGTGCTAAGAGCTATGAATACAAAGAAAGGTGAAAGACAGTTTTTGCTCTAAAGGAGCTCACAGTCAGATGAAGGAGAAAGTACGCAAATAACTATGTACAAAAAAGCTATATAGTAATAATAATAATAGCTTGCATTTATAGAGCACCTTAAGGATTATATTGGGCTTATTTTTTTCATTTTATACTCACAGAAAACCAGGTAGGTAGGTGCTATTATTATCTCCATTTTACAGATGAGGAAACTGAGGCAAAGAGAGGTTAAGTGACTTATGGGGAGAGTAGGGGGAGCGGGTGTCATAGACAGTTAACTATCCAATGAGCTACCTAGTTGCCTTTCCTTATACATAAGAAAAATCAGTGATAATCAACAGAGGAAAAAGACACTAGAATTAAGGAGAATCAGGAAAGGCATTCAGTAGAACATGGATTGGCTGGGACTTGATATAACACAGGAAAGCCAGGAGATAGAAATAAGGAACTGAGTATGGGTGAAGCCCTCGTACTGTTTTCTATACAACCTAGGTAAATGGTACACATACAACATTAACAACATGGTAGGGAAAATGACCAGAACCAAGAACATGGAAAGTTTTAGAACATGGTTGATTTTGTTTTGTCAAAGATTAGGGGATGGTCCCAATCCTAAAGTGCTTGTGACATGAACAAAAGGTATTTAAAACCAGCCCTCCCCCGCCGCAAAAAATAAAGCTTTTAAAATAAAAGCAAAGTTTCATTGCCATTGTAAAGTTCAGACTCTTCTACAAAATCAAAATGTGCTTATTCTTGCAGTGGTGAGTCTGCAAATACTCTTTCTCAGAATCCACTGAGTGTAAAGCACTGTGCTAAGTGTTAATAGCATCCTACTAGCCCCCCTTTCTTAATATCTTAGATATTAATGTTAGATCTTAAATCTAATAAGTTCTTAAAAGCCCTATCTAAATTTTACATTCTTTGTTCCACAAATAATGTTACCTTCTCTCAAAATAATTAATAATGAAAAATTCGGAAAAATCAATCACATATAGATATTTAAAAACCTAGAATACACTTCCCAGAAAATATTCTAAGCATTATTCTGCACCCATGTACTTTAGGTTGTCTTACTGAAGGTTTGTTTTGAATATAACTCATTGCAATGGAGAAATCCTCTTACTATTAACAGTATGAAGCTTTTTAAACTGCTTTTGATAATCCAAAGTCCATAGAGCTTGATTTGAGACTGCTGAATGGATTTTAGCCCCATCTGTTTTCTTAAGCTGTGCCCCCTCATTTGCATATTTGCTGGGAATAATATTGACTTCCACCTAACATTTAATAGATATAGTGGTAAATAAACAAGCTTTTAAAGGGGAGATCTATAGATAGACGATAATGAAGGAAATTCAATTATCACTAAGTAAGGTAATTTTCTTCATGAAACAGATGTTGAAAAGAAAATTTTTTTTAAAGGTGACTTTGAAGATTTTTACAGGCTAGTAAACTAGTCGTTTAAATACGATGACTCAAGAGACACCTTAACTCACCTGCTGGTCACTCAGTGACCCAACAAAATTTAGCAAGCTAAATTCACACACTACTGGTATTTAAGAAGGAGTTGACTGAAAAATGAGACCCGGGGGGAAAAACAGTTGACAGGGAAACGATATGGGAATTTAATAGTTCTGAGCTTGAAACTCAAGGTATTTGTATACACAAGAATGTTTAAGTACAGGCATACCCTGCCTAATCCTGTTAATTAGTTCTCAACAAAGAATAGTTAGTTCTTAAGAAACAAGGACAGAAATGGGAGGGCAAGTTGATTGAGTTGAGGTTTTGGGGGTTTAGCTGCTAGCTCAGATAATCACTCCCCATCTAATTTGTTGTCTTGGTTAAACTACTAGAGGATTACATGACAGAACAATATTATATAGAGTAAACCTCAATAAAAATCTTCATCTACAACTCTGTAATATTTCTCAATAAACTGAAGAGAAAAAGGACAAAAGGACTTATATTAACACTAACTCAGTGTGCTTTTTTATTTTTAAAAAATGTTGCTATTCTTTCTACTAGCTATACCCACTTTGAGAGGAGAGCAAGCACTCGTGGGATTACATTTTAAAATAGACTGCCACAACACAAAATCATGGTTGGGCAAAGAGATTAATTAATAGGATGCTGGAACAAGAAGGAACCTCTGAGACCACCTGGTCCACCCCCATCATTTAACCAATGAAAAAGCTAAGAATGAGGGAAGTGACTCATTCAAGATTACAAAGTCAGTGGCAGAACCAGGACTTTAGCTCCTATTGCCTTAACTTCCAAGTTAGTAACCTAGCAAAGACTGTTCCATGTGACGTTATCCTTATTTGCTTGAACAGGGAATGGACCACCAAAGGAATAGGTAAAGGTCATGGGAAGTAAAGACATGCCTTTACTGGCAGGCAGTGACAGAGCTGGTGGTGCAGCAAAAAGTGGTGTCTCAGACTGCCTGTGATACAGTTACACCAAGTCTTAGCATTTGAAGTGGCTCTTTAGAGACCACAAGGATAGGGTAACAGCACAATAAACGCAGGGGAACACGTCATATTAATGCCATATCTTATTTGCTTAGCTCTAAGAAGATGGATATGGACCACAAACATTTCCCTCCCTGTGGGAACTAGAACATGAAACAACTCAAATCAGCACAGGCTGGAAAAAGAGCTTCCTAGTCTAAAACTTGAGCAGTATCCCCCGATAGTTCAAATGAGGGTTGGGGGAGGGGAGGGCAAGGAGCAATGATAGGCATTTCTCTCAGAAGCTCAAAGTAGTTTCTCCTGCCACAAAGATAAACTCAGGGTTATCTGCCTTTGACCCAGCTTTGTTCACATTCTGTTAACTGACATGCTATCTCAACCTGCCTATTTAGCCTTTCTGCTCCTTGATCTGATTCTCTGCTAAAGTCTCTCTCTCCCTCTTCAGGAGATTGGTTGATTCTGAATATTTTGCCCTCTAGTTCCTGATACTGGAAAGCCTTGTTCCATCATCCCACTGGTACAATTGTCATCTGTCCTCTTCTCATATACTCTGGGCTCAGTCAATCTTCAGTAGAGGGCAGTTGGAGCCAATTGGTAGAACAGGGCAGGCATGCATTTAAATAATTAAATAATCCATTGTTCATTTCTGATGTTGCTGCTAGGTTTTATGACATGTAGTTAGAACTTCAGCTTTCCTCTTTTTCTACTCTAAGTGAGGAAAACAGAAAAAGTATAGGTATCTACATTCCAAGTTTTTATTCAAAGTCTGCAATAACTTATTAAAGTGGTGTCAACATTTAGCAGATTTATGAGCAATTCCTAAGTGCTTTTTGGATTTCTCTAATTACATAAAAGCACACCAATTCCATTGTTATGCCTACAATTCATGTCTGTTAATACAACTATAATATTTTAGCTTCATTTTGACTGATGAAGTATCACATTTTTCTTTATATTCTCTGATTGGAAAATGTTTCAAGAACTGAAAGGATTATCATGAAGGAACTCTGTTACTTTTTTTTATACTGGGCTGGGGATGTCTATATTATTTGGCACTCTCATTCAGTACCATTACCCACAAGTTAGACTTAAACTTGAAAGAACTGAATGCAGACCTTAGCAAGGACAATATTCTACCTCAATTGCATTGGACCAAGAACCTTTTACATTGCATCTGACATTAAGATCACTCTGAAATGGAAAGAGATGAAAACTAAAAGGACATCAAGTAACTTAATATTCTAATGGCTTTACTGTCCGTGTTCTCAGAGGAATAAAAAGCACTGTGGTTAACCGATAAGGAAGAAGAAAAAGGGAAGGAGAAAATAAGGAGGAAAGCAAGAAGGACAATTCAACAAGCACAACAATTAATAATAAAGGTAACTAGCAGAGACCAAAATCGGATGTTCATGGAATGAGGTGCATAGGACCTTTTGTCCCATCTGTAGAGAGTTGCTCTCCACAGAAGATGATTTTACATCCTAATACCTTTATCTAGCTACAGAAGGCAGGCATTTTATCCACCTGCACAACAGTCCACAGACCATTAAATATAAAACAAAAGCATAGATAGTACTCATCTCAGTACTGTTTCTATCCAAACCCTGATGAGAACATGATGCTAGCAGTTATAATAATTTTAATAACTCACATTTATATAGTACACCATTGACACAAAATGCTTTCTTATACATTATTTTAGCTTTGGTGCTTCTTGCAACCTAAGAATAGTTTGGGGAAAAGACAGAAAAGTTCTCATTAAGGGAGGGATGGGAGGACCAGGAATGTGGACCATTCCTTATGTTCTAAGACATAGCCACTTTGTTGGCCCACTTTACATAACTGTTTTTCTTTGTTATATGAAGAGTGCATAGTAGTGTATGTACAGGAATTAGGAAATTATTCTGATGTTAAAAAAAGCCATCAATAAAACATTAAATGAAAAATTCAGGAAAGGCCTTATCACTTTAAAAAAACTAAACCATGCACTTTCAACCACAATTTGCAGTTATTAATGAATCCAGAAAATAATTTGAGGATATGAGGAGTTCTGATTTTTTAATAGAAATAACATTGTTTTGCTTCATTCTTTGGGACCTAGCAGTGGAGGATTATGAGTTTGTAAAATTGTTTCTAGGTCACTTTATTTGGAATAAGGTGTGAAGAGAAATGCAGATAAAACAAAGTGGAGAAAAATGATGGTCACGATACCAGCGGCACTAGCATCAACTCACCTAATAAAGTACTTTAATGCAAAAGTAAAGAGATGACTCAAGAGGAATCCTTTCCAGAGGTTATAGATAAGCAGTTCCCCACTGCAGAGAGAAGCCACCATTCCCACTTGCAAACTAAGGAGTATGCCCCTCTCTACTGGTCCTCACATGAAAAAAATACTAGGGTAGAGATAAGATTATGTGATGAAAGGAACCCTGGACTGGGATTCAGAACACTTGGGTCTGATTCTTAGACCTGTGCAACTACGGGACCTTGGGCAAGCCACTCAATTGTTTTCAATTTCCATATGGTTCCTGCCTTACTTGTTCCCTAAACCCATGTACATAATCCTAACATAGAACCTGTGAGAATATATTGAGATAATACAAGTAAAGGCCCCAGATTAGATTTTATGTGCTTATGTTAGGTTAATTTAGTGTTAACCAAGGTTGAAAATCACTTAAATTTTATTTTCCTTTCCTACATTAGAAAAGATAGATGTTTAAAGTTCAATGGATGGATGGATACTTAAAGTTTAATTTAAATGATCAGTCAACTATCATCTCAGACCATCAAACAACACTGTTTTTTAAACAAAATATTGTGTTTGTTACTCAGATAAATGGATATATGCAATTGAATATTGTGCTGTATTTTCTGTTTTTCAGATCAACTGTAACAACTTGTATGTAACAAGCATATATAAGAAAACTAAATTAGGAAGCCACTATCTAATAACTAGTTGTTACATTAAGTTATAGACCAAAATAAAATTCAAAATATTAGTGTAGGCAATCTCAAATCCTAAGTCATGGATATTACTAACTCAGTGGCCTAAATAAGTCATTAAAATAAAAATGAACATAGGCACGTGGCATACATCCACTTCAGATCAGGTAACAGTACCCATCTCTCCTGTTAAATCTGGACTTCAATTTTTCTCTTTCCTTTATCCTTGACCTTTTTCCATAATAAATACAGCTAAAAGAAGAACATGAAAGAATGAGTTAGAAAAAAAGTGAAGTTGGCAGAACAACTCCTAATGAGTGTTCTTTGGGGATGGGGGAATGTAAAGCATAGTTAGTTCCAGAACAGAAGTAATTCTGGTGGTGGTGACAATAGGTATATATGTGTGTGTGGTATGTGGAATCTGAGGAGTAATAAAAAATAAACACACTGGGGCAGCTAGGTGACGCAGTGAGTAGAGCACTGGCCCTGGAGTCAGGAGGACCTGAGTTCAAATCCAGCCTCAGACACTTGACACATGTACTAGCTGTGTGACCTTGGGCAAGTCATTTAACCCCAATTGCCCTGCCAAAAAAACAAAAAATAAATAAACACACCTCTCTTTTTTTATATCTGATTTATGCAAAGCATATACCCTGAAGCCTAAGAAAGCATTGAAAGTTCTTAGAGAATAATATACACTGCAGGTATTACAAGATCTATTTCCTAAAAATATGTGAACAGGGGTGATACCCAAGGAATAGGAAGCAGTTTTGGGAAACAGTGGCTAGGGACACTGGGATCCTGGCCCAGAATTTGCTCATCAAGTATAATTCATATCTCACTCCTTTACTCTTCCCCACTGAAGTTAGGAAGGTCAACTTCATTTATCTAAGTGCCCAGAGTAGTTGCTAGTCCCAACATGCTTCTGACATGGCCAGACCCATTATCTCCTTATTTGAGGATTTTGATCTCTCTGATCACTGCCCCAACACCACCAAGTCAGATCCCAAATCAGATCAAGGAGTGATATGATTATACGAACATATAAATGAAGTTTGGAATTCTAGGCAGGTCCATTAGAACCTTATCACTAGGAACTATTGGGATAAAGTTTTTTTACAGGGGATGAAAATTTTCAGTAATTTTCAAACCAACTGGAAATACAGAATGTCTACACAAAGATAAATATAGATCATAAACCCCTGGTTAAGGAGTATGATTTTTTGTCATTTTAAATGATGAGAAATGATAGTGATTTTTATATCAATGAAATAAAGGTGTTTTAAAGTCTCCTCCGTGTGTTCCTAAATCCCTTTTCAATTATGATTAGTTACACTTACAAATAATTATGGAACATCAATATGTTGCAGTTTTAGGCCATTAACCACGGAAATTTAATTCCAAATACCACCAGCATTACTGTTTCCAATCATCATCTTTTACCAAACTAAACCTTTTTTAATTAAAATACTAAATACTGAGCACATCATATTTCCTGCATAGAAAAATGACAATAATAAACAGAAAAAGCTTCTTGCTAACCTTGTTAAATAGGGTATTTGTTTCAAGCATGTATTAGGATTACTCTAAGCTCCAAGAAACTGTAGTGACAAACATTAATATAAAATACAATAAGAACATATTTAAAACCATTAACAGGATGTGATCCAAATTATACCCTTCCAAATGATCAATTAGCATACATTTGTCATTTAACATGCCTAAAAAGCTTCAGTAAGATTGTTTCCCCAAAATGACTATGGGAAAAACAAATTAAATGATATCATCCATTTTCAAATTTAGCTTTTATACCTTTTTTCATGCAGAGAATTTTAAAAGCACTGGAACACTGTAACGAGCAATTTCAAGTATGCAAATCCTAAAAGATTTACAAAACAATCTAACATTTTTAGTTTTGATTTAATATTTTCATAATCTTTTCTTTAACATATGGCACAGACCTGTCAATGTGACAGATTGACAAAATTTGACAAAGCTGACAAATGACAAAGTCTAGTAATTGCCACAAAAATGTTAATAGAAGAGCAATCTAAGGGGATTTCTATAACGGAGATTAAAAAAAAATTACTGGAAGTTCAGAAGGCTATCTTGAAACCTATTTCCTTGCTGCTTAATTGTACCTTGAAGTACAAATGGCTCAACTAAAATGGAAAAAAATGAAATTAAAACAGTGGTAGGCAAGTACCAGGTGAGGGTTGGGAGCAGGGAAAAGGAGATATAGCTGTGAAGGAATCATGTTGCCAACCTCTCTCTCTCACCCTCCCTCCTTCAGATAACTGATTTACTTCCTGTTCCTATACATTAGATTAATGGGACTAAGAAAAATGCCTGTTGCCACCTGCCTTAATATTTTAACTAGATTTATTTGTCCCTTTTTGTCAATAAAGTAAAAGAGGACTCCATAACACAAAATTTTAATATGGCCAAATGACACATGAATTGGTTTCATAATGCCGATAAAGTTCGCTGGCCATATAAGTATATAAAGTTCATCAGTTATACTGTGATGTGTGTGTGTGTGTGTGTGTGTGTGTATATACATATATACATATGTGTATATATATACACACACACATGTATATGTGTGTATATATATACATATGTATACACACACACACACACACATATATATACTTCTTTAAAAGAGAAAATGCTAAGCAAATAGGCAAAGACATTTTTTCTTAAACTAAAAGGAGAAAGACAAGAAAAACAACAAAGGTTTACATTTTTACTGTCCATCTCCATAAATTACATTCAGAACTTTGTTTCTCCACGGATGTAGAATCTGTAATTCTATATAGAAACCATTCCTAGTTTACAATGCTTACTTTAAGATATCTGAGAGTTCTCAGCCAATCAAACTACAATAACTGGCTGAATAGCCAATTGTTTTCTTTTCAGTCAACAGTTACTAATTATCTGCATATGTAAATATATAATTATTCCTCCCAATTAGGTTTCCATATGGAAAAATGGTGCTACAAATACACATACATTCTAGTCACCAAACTACTGAACCTCAGATTTGAGAGAGAGCCTAGCAGTCCTCTTAGATCAATTCCTCTCTAAAGCACTGGACAAGCAGTCATCCAGCTGTTCCTTAAATATCGGAAACCACTATCAGATACAGAGGCAGCTGGGTGGTCTAGTTGATAGTGTTGGACTTGGAGTCAGGAAACCTGAGTTCAAATCCTGCCTCAAATACTTACTAGTTGTATGACCCTAGACCAATCATTTAACCTCTCTCAGTTTCCTCATCTGTAAATATCTCATTGGTGATAATAGCATCAACTACCCCATAGGGTTGTTGTAGGGATCAAATGAGATATGTAAGCACTTTGCAAACTGTAAAGTACTATATAAATGCTATTATGATGAATATTAATGATATTAATATTCACAATAATTTATTATCAGCATCTATTCAATTTTTTGACATATTTAATTGTTATAAAGATTTTCCTTATATCAAATCAAACTCTGCCTCTCTAGTCCTAGTTTTGTCCTCTAGGACTATACAGAATAACCATCTTCTCCATACAACAAACCTTCAGATATTTAGGACTAATTATAGTGTCCCCCTTTCCCACTGTCCAGGCTTCACTTTTCTGGGCTAATGAAACAAATATTTCTAATTTTTTTTAAGCCATTCTCCATGACATGGTTTTGAGTCCCATTATTTCTTCCTAATTAGTATCCCCTCCATTCAGGCTATAGAGGGGAATGCTAGACAGTCATCAAAGACTACCTGCTAGAAGTACTGTGGCTGCTGCAGAAAGGAAAGCCAGAATCATTGGGAAGCAATTCAAATATTCCTTTTCAAAAGTAATGCCCAAGTCAGAAAAAGTAAGAAGAACTCTTTTAAGCAGAAATTCTTCAATACAAAACAATGCACTATTTTTATAGGTATGATTTTTTTTTAAAAAAATAGCTTCTTAGGAATACAATTCATCAACTTAAGCAAAAAGAAAGGAAAGCAAACAAAACATAAAGTCACAGGGGTCAAGAAATGTTTTAAATGGAAGAGAGAGATTATTATTAGGGAAATACTTTTTTACTCAAACTCTCCCCTAAAATGGACTGGCTGGTGTCCAATTATTATGCTTCTTACTTTGTTGAACTATAGAGATGATTGTAATTGTTTTAGTTCTGATGCATAATTTTTTTCTCTCTCTCTGACAACACTGGATAAAATGTTTAATTTTCCATCTTATTTGTCATGTGACATGGAACTCAGAATTTTCATAAATAACTAGACTATTCTCACAATCTTGACAAAAATATTTTATATAAAAACTGTGGAACCCAAGGGACAACTGAGTTCTGAAAGACCTAAGAATCTCAGTTTTTTAAACCAAACCTCATTTTTTAACCAAACAAAAGGGACAGGATCCACCACGCATAACTTAATAGGAAAAAAGTAACAAAAGGAAAAATCATGCCTAAGGAATTCATTAGAGCTCTTTGAGGTAATCAGTGGGCAGGATATCTACATAGATCTTAAAAATGCCTCTCTGAGAGGGTTCTACAACAACAGCTGTGGTAAAAATTGAGCTACTATTGAATATGGCAATATAAAGGACAGAGTTACTAAGGGATCAGTAGAGGAATCCATTTGATTTAGCATTTTTCTAAGTGATCTGGAAAACATACAGACAATCCTAAATTCTTATATACAGTGAAGAGCCAAACCCTTCACTATTAGACTTTGGTTTTTGTAGGGCTAGGATTACATGGTTTACATTATTTGGTCATCATTATAAAGGTAACTCAAAATAAAAAAAAAATAAGCAATATATTAATTGAAACTGGCATACCCTAAGAAACCGTGGTTAAAAGAAAATTCCCCTCTTTTTTTTCTGGGGACTTTTAATAGAAGGAAAATGTAAACTTCAGGAAAATGGTTTATTAGGATTCTGGTTTTATAGCAACAACAATAATCATTATACCGACAGAACTGAATGAAATAACAATCAACAGAACCTTTCAAGGGCAGGAAAAGGGAGATGTTATTTCTGCTTGCAGTTTAGTAAATGGAGAATTGTACTCTCACCATAGGTATCATTCTTTACATTCCTTCCAATCAATTCCTTTACTTATCTGAACTGGAGCTTCAGGCCAGAAGGCAGCTCTAAGGCTTAGAGCCCTGCCTCCATAGTTCCTTTGGGCACTAAGAACTGCACAATAAGGAATGCTTCGGGAGGACTATATATCAATAAAGAAGGTGCCAATTAGATGGACCAGGTGATGCAGCGGATAGGACCCTCAGCCTGGAGCCAAGAAGACCTGACTATAAATCTGGCCTTAGACATTTACTAGCTGCATGATCCTGGGGAAGTCACTTAACCTCTGCCTGCCTTGGGTTTTCTCAACTGCAACACGCAAATAATGCTGTGAGGGCTAAATGAGATTACATCGATAAAAGGCACTTAGCATAGTGCCCTGAACACAGTAGACACTATATAAATGTTTATTCCTTTCCCTACTATTCTTCTAAATACTTACTAACAATTTATACTGTTACCTCTTTCTTCCTAGTCACCACCCTCTCCCCCAGGTTATATTTACCAAACATTTCTAAGAAATGAGAGCACGATAAGTAATTGCATGCAAATTGGAGCAACTCTACATTTCATACAGAGGAAATGGATTGGATTACCAAAAAAGATACAAAGTGCAGAAAAATGCAAATCACAATAAATGTAATTTATTCCATTTTACTGCAACTTGAACTGTTTTGTCCTCTCTTTTTCTTTTCCTCTCTCCCTTCTCTATCCCTCCCATATTTACACACACACACACACACACACACACACACACACACACAATTCTTTATCTTACCTCTTCTCCACTGAGATAGTAAGCTGAGAGAAGTCCACCAACAAAACGTATATTCACTTCAAAAACTGAAATTTCAGCATTCTATGGGAAAAAATATAAGAGTTTAAACAAAGAAAACTCCATAGCTTTGCTATTTGCTTTGTTCTGGCATGATAGCTACAATTACTTTTTTTTTATATGGAATAATATAAAAATAACTTATAAGTATAGTGCTCTGAAGGTGAAAAAAATCAACTTAAGTGGATCAAAATACACTATTTTTAAAAGTCCCAAACCACATTGTTTCTAATAGCAATCTATTTTATGAAATATATCTGTTGATTGCATTTCTCTGTTAAAGAGATTTAATAGGACCAGCAATTTTACTTTCCATTTTGTACATTTACCTAAATCCGTTGCTTTCTTTTTATTTGGAAGAGTCTCAAATTCAGAAGCTTGAGGCTTTGGCTCCAGGATCAGAATTATTCCAATATTCTTTTCATATCTAATTAAGCAACTTTTCCTCCACCATTCTTTAACCATTCAACAGTCTGCTTACATTATTAAGCATGTCTACTAATTCTAATGGAAGTTCAAAGTTTTCATTAAAAGAAAAAACAACTTTAGTTAACTTTTCTTAACACCTATTAACCTTAACTTATAAGCATAGGTTTTTTTCCTCTATTATTATCTGTCACCTATTCACTTTGCTTATAATGACAGGCAGGTTCATATATAAGAAAGCACACAGGTGGTTGCCAAGTTCACTGAGATTAGCAACATGTTCCCAGAAAAATACAACAGATATAATTTTTTAATATATTCAACAACTAAATAATTATAAAAATAAATTTCTAAATTTACATACAGGAGAGAGATTTATCAGGACAGAGTTTAGCAATAGAATTATGAAATGAGGCTCTCTAGTGGACTTTGTAAATGATGTTTTATCATCTGCAACAAAGACCTCTTAGAATTTTATTAAGAGCATAATATGTCAGAACAATTTTTCTCTAAGGTGCATCACTTGGGTTAAGAACATATTATATGAACAGTGTGTGACAGCTTTTAATATTATAAAATTCTATGTAGAAAAAGAAGCTGAAATGAATGTATTTGTTCTTCTAAATACATGATTTTAATTAACACTTTAAACTATTTTAGTAGAAGATATTTAGCATTCCTGTATATAATATGAGGGCACACCACTGAATAATGATGCTTAGAGAACTGCTCAGAAAATCTGTAGCTCATTTTCATTTTCCCAGTACAAAGCAGCCTAGCACAAAGTAGGCTCTCAATACTGAATTTCTAAATATATACTATAAAAAAATTCTGCACTAAAACTACAAAATTTAAAATTTAGTTTGTCTCTACTTTTAAAAATCCAAAAGCTGGAACAACACATAAGTACCTATTACACATATAGATGCTATGAATGTATGTGATTGATTTTCTATCTAGCAAAGAGAACATTTCCCCCTCCAGATTACCAAAGAAAAATAAAAGACCCCCTTTTCTTCCAATGAAGTTTAAGTGTCTCTGTCTGATTTCAGGTTGGAGAATCTGTTTTCTCTGGACTTTATAAATGAAGGAAAAGATGGCCTTGTCTAAAAATCACTTGGTTTATATGTCAGTGGCAGATGGTGGAATTGAAACTAGGAGCAAGTAACCAGCTCTTTAGAGCAAACTAGGGTCTATTCTAGATAAGAGTTCTAGTTCTAGATAAGAACTAAATTTAACAAATTTAAAGAACTAAACACAGCCCTAGAAAAGGAAACTCCAATTCCTAGAAGAAAATCTTTTTTTTACTTCTTTTCAAAGCAAGATTCAAGAGGGGGGTGTCCTAGTTATTATGCCTTTCTCCTTGGCAAATGAAAAAGGGAAAGGTTATGGGGATTGATAAAGTCTATGAAAGTCATAAAATATTTTTAGAGAAAAAGGCTCTTGGAATCCAGATTAAGATCTGGATGTAACCTGGGGGATCATGAATAATTGAGAATAATATTTTAGAATATTGCAGCATGAGAGAAGCAACACAGTAAAGTGGGAAGAGAGCTGAATTTGGTGTCAGAGGACCTGGATTTTAATGCCATATCTATCGCTTACCTACCTCTGAGATCTTTGGCTTCATTTCATCTCTTTCTACCTTAGTTTCCTTGTTTTGAAAATGAAAGGAATGTATGAGTTGGACGAGATAACTTCTAAGGTATATGCTAGTTCTGATCTTATTTATGATCCACCCTCTGCATTTTACAGATGAGAAAACTAAGACAATTAAAAATGATTTCCCTAAAGTCATACACCTACTTAGTGGAATATAATATAGATGTCTCCAACCTGACATATGGGGAAAGAGGGCTAAATCTGGAGACAGGAGAGTTGGGTTCATTCCATTATATTGCTCTTATGTTGTTCTTGTTGCTGTTCTAGACTTGTGTTATATTAATGAAAATGGGAAGATCTTTCTCATCCATTGATAAGCCCATGTGACCTGCCTGAGTCACATGAGCCTGTGGTGGTTAGAGCTTGCCAAACAGGTGGAGAAGGAAGGGGGGGAGCAGGAAGTGAGACAGAGCAGGAAGAGGAACTAGCATGAGTGAGAGAGGGAGTGATTTTGCTTAAAGGAGCTTGGTTTGTGGGAAGGCCCGACAGAGGGAAAGCTTGAGGATGGCGGTGCCCCCTGCATTGATAATGTGTATAGATCTCTTTGCTGCTATGATGGATTTGACTTTCTGGTGTTTGAATAAATGTTTTGGTTTCATCTTCCATGGAGAAAGTCTGTTATATTTTGCGATTCAGAACTATGCCGGAATATTCATAGCAGCCACAGCTGCTGTGGGTATTGCACTGGTGCTACGACTTGTCATTTCCTTACTTTGGTAGATTCCTAGTGTGGAAATTCCCTCCACTGGTTTAGGTCAGCAAATATAATTACAATTTTAGACAGCTGTCTGAGAGGAGAGTGACTTGCCATCATTGGGAAGATATCATGGGTCAGAGGCAGATCATGAACTCAGGTTTCCCTCATTCCAAAGGTTGGCCCACGATTCACTATGACACTGCGTCTCTCAAGAACTAATTAAATTAATTAATTGAAACTAATGAAGACTTATTAATAAAAACTAAGAAAATATCAAACAAAACCTTAATAAGGATAATGTAAAATTTCTCATTCAGCAACCAAATTAGCAAAAGAATAAAGTTACTTAAAAGAAGTTTTATAAACTTGAGTTCTAACTTACTGGGTAGCATACAAAATCCTCCAAAAGGGAAGTGACATATAATTCTTGGTATCATAATGAAACAAATAGCCTTAGTTTTCACTTGAGAGTTTTCTTCCCTGAATATTAGTTTTTTAGAAGTAGTGTGTATTTAGTATAGTATATTACTAGCATAACAACTCATAACTACAAGATGCTTCTTTAATCACTCCTAGCACAGATTATGAAACAGACCCTGAAAGGTTAAATAACTTACCCAAAGTCACAACAGTAAGTTTTAGACTCAGGACTTCTGATTCCAAACTCAGTGATCTTTCCCTTATGTTATGGAATGTTAGTATATATCTAAATGTTTCATGAAAATGCAGTGATTTGTCCCAGTGAAATAAATGCAAGTAATTTGAGACAGTTGTGTTAATTCTTTGAAACAATTGTACAAACCATTATACTTATTTAAACTTATTTAAACCAGAATACTTCAAACTATATGATCGTTATTTTATCAGTATAGGTTATGGTGCAAATCATAACCTGAATATTCAGCAGGAAATCATAACTACTTTCCACTATATAGGAAAGAATACAGGTTTGGAGTCAGGAGACTTGGGTTCTGGTCATGGCACTAGTTGTATGAGCATGGGCTAGTCACTTGACTTTTCTGAGTCTCAGATTCTTGATCTGTAAAATGCATTTTTTTTAAACTCCTTATACTATTTCATTCACAAGACTGATGCAGAAATAATACTTTGAAAGCTTTAATGTACAATAAAAATATAAGCTGTAATTGTGAATTGCTGGGGTTAAAGTAAATAAGCACCAGATGATCATTCTTTTGGCAATGAGCCTGTCTGTAAATTATGCTGATCTAACATATAATTGGCTGGTTGGGAGGCCTGTTTTCAGAGCCTTTTAGTTGGGTAGGACATGCCATAGCTGACACTCCATGTGCATACCCTATGAATATCCCTCTATGCTCCTATGAGTTAAAATAATCTTTTATTATCCTCACAAATCTAATATAGCAACCAAGACACTTTGTGGAATGTATAAAATTACAAACATGGCCATCAGTTGCTTGGAGAATTTACTAAATTGAAAACTTTTTTTGAGAGGCAATAGCATAAACAAGTAATTTTAGGAATGAAATCCTTTTCTTCACACTGTAGCAATTTTATCTAAACATCTATTTTCTGTTCAACCATGTAATTTTTAGTTATCCTTTATATAGAAATAACTAAATCACTAAGAGTTGCGATGCCTTTAAATGCCTACAGATCCTCTGTATTTCTCCATGTTGCCACAATAGTGTGCCAGATCAATATCATATCATGTTGAATAATTATTTCAAGGTCCATAAAGAAAGAAGATTTGTATTCATGTTTCTTTACTTCACTAAATCTGTGACTTAATTGATATGAGTACTCATTCCATCAATGGATATGTTAATCCATCCACAGCTTTCACATTCTGCATAATTCTTGCTCTGGTTTCCCCCCTAGATAGTCCCCAGAGGACCTAGCCAAGGTACCATAGGATTATTTCATTCTGGGGAAAGCAATGTAGCCCTCAGGCTATGTATCTATAGTCTCACTATCTCTTCTAATCATGTGTCCTCATTTCCCTTACACTCTCAATTCATTCAGTCAACATTTATTAAGCACCTACTATGTGCCTGAAACTATATTAAATTCTGAGGTTACAAAAAGAGGCAAAAGACAATCCCTTCACTCAAGGAACTCACAATCTAATGGAGGAGACAACAAACAGACAAATATATACAAACAGGCTACATAACAGGCTAATTAGGAAATAATTAACAGAAGGAAGGGATAAGAAAGATTTCCTGTAAAAGACAGGTTTTTTGTTAGGACTCAAAGGAAGCCAGGGAAGCTAGTAAGTGGAGATGAGGAGGGACAGCATTCCAGGGAAGAGTCAGAGAAAATGCCCAGAGCTGAGACATGGGAGTATTTTGTCTGTGGAAAGGCAAGGAGGCTATTGTCCGTAGATTGCAGAGTATGTGGTGGGACAGTAAGTTGTAAGAAAACTGGAAAGGTGGGAAGGTCCTACCTAACGAATGGCTTTGAATGCTAAGTAGAGGACTTTTGATCCTGGAGGTGATAGGGAGCTACTAGAGCTTATTGAGTAGGGCAGTGACATAGTTGGATCTGTGCTTTAGTAGAACCACTTTAGTAGCTTAATGGACTGGGCGACAGATTTGAGGGAGGTACTACCAATTTGCCTAGGACATATTAAATGCCTGTTGATTGACTGCTTTCAGATTTGCAAAAAAATATAATGACCAGTAGCATATTTGTGTTTCTGTTTAAAGGGATGGATTTTTGTGTTAGAGAAAAGCTTGTGATTGTTAAAAAGCACTGGGCAATTTCCCAAATACAACCTAGCTTGCTTTCTTCTTGCTATAATTTGTTCACCTACAATTTCTGTTTAGATATATAAATGTACTAACTCAATAGACTGGCCACTAAACTACACATCATAATCTAGACAATGGGTATTTTTAGCCATCTGTTTCCTATATGAATGGACTGCAAGGCCAATCTTTTTTTAAGTAACCATAGATCTCACTAAAGAGGCCCTATATTGTTCTGGGACTCCAATACAATATTTATTCAATTTTGTATATCTTTTCCTCTTCTATAATTGTACAGATCTGTACTCATCTCTTTATATGTAAGTTCAATGCTTAAAACTATTTCCTACCTTTTCCCCCCAACAACGTAAAAGGCTTTCAATAAATAAGTTAATGTCACTATTCCAGTTAAATTAAAATTTACTTCAACAAACATTTATTAGTATCCACTATGCACAAAATTTAGTCATTCAAATATAGCCTTCATACTATGAATAAATGGTGATATCATTAAAGCTATTGGGGGGCACAGTGGTTAAAGCACCAGACTTGGAATCAAGAAGAATCCAGTTCAAATCTTGCCTTAGACATTTCCTAGCTGTGTGACCTTGGACAAGACGCTTAACCTCCATCAGTCTCAGTTTCCTTATCTGTAAAGTGGGGTAATAATTGCACTTTCCTGTCAGGGTTGTAGTGAATATCAAAGCAGAGTGCTTTGAAGACCTTAAGGTGGTATATAAATGCTATTATTATTATTATTATTGTTATTATTTACATCCATAAGGAACACCAGCATTATATATTTTGAAGGAAAGGGGTGAAAAGAAAGGAGGAAGAATTCAACAAAAATCATACTGGTAACAGTCAAACTGTAGCATTTTTTCTTATTATTAACATATAGTTAAGAGGTAGGCATAATGGTAATACAGAGTGCTGGGTCTGGGATCAGAAAGATTTGGGTACAAATTGTACTGTACAGAGTTTAAATTTGGCTACAGATTCATGGATAGGGATTAGAAGCAAAGGAGAGAGGAGTGGAGATAGGTAAAGGGCTGAGCTAGGGAGCACAGAACATAGGGAGAATATTTATGTAAATTTATTGATTTTAAGAAACAAACAACTTTGGTAGAAAAAGTTTTGTGGATCATTAAAAAATGTTTCCAGACTAATCAATGGAGGAATATTATATCTCTAAACAGATTTATTAAGATGAAATAATCTCTAATTAGTAGAATGTATGGAGAAAATATTTTAGAGCAAACATTTTTGGAGTCACCCCTCAAACTCAACTATAAAATAGTTGTGCCAAACTATTGCGACAAAAAAACAAATCATGAGGAATCAGTTGAGTGGAAGTATTTGCTTTTATCCTCTCTTCCTTCCCCCCTTCAGTGAGTATTTACCCCATGTTGCTTAGTAGGGGAAGAGTATAGGTTGGCACAGTAAATATTGAAATGGCTAATAAAAAAGGTCTCCAGTCTAGAGTGAGTTTAGCCCAAAGTTTATTGAATTAGATGTCAGAATATGGTTGTGACCTGATCAGTCAGTCAGTCAACTGGCATTTATGAAGCACCACCTAATATTTCTTTCCATCTAACACTGGATCTTAGAAGTACAAGAGAATGTAGTAGGAAAATAGATAACAAACAATAATAAATAACAAACAATAAATGCAAAGAGATAGCACAGGATAGTGAAAATAACTCAGGCTTTAACGTCAGGACTGGGTTTTAACTTCCTACTTTGTTACTTGCTACTTGAGTGCCTCAGGCAAATCACTGGTCTCTCTGAGCTTCAGTTTCCTTATTTGTAAAATGGGGGAGGGAAGTAGAATGAGATGTTCTAAGACTTCTACCAGCTCTAAGACTTAGGCTCCTGGGAATAAATTTTCTAAAATAGCACTGTCCTCACCATCATCATCATCACTATCACCATCACTACTAGCATTTACAAAGCACCTTAAGGTTTGCAAAGTGCTTCACATCTCATCTCTTTTGATCACTCAAATGTTCAAAAACTTTAAACAGCTTTCTACTGCCTACAAAGTAGGATCCAAACCCAGCCTGATAGATAACTTTTTCTGGTTCTCACCTACTTTTCCAATCTCATGGGATATCTTCAGGGACACCATTCCAATGTTCTTCTCATTGTTCCTTTTCCACATTATTGTTCACAACAGTCAGGAATGTGTACACTATTTTCCTCTCCCTTTCGCTGCTAAATGTCTAATCCACATCCATTGCCTCTGCTTTATTACTTTCACATTCTCCTCAACCCACAGCAATTTGTGTTCCTTCCTCATCACTCTATGGAACTTTGTCTCTCAGAGATCATCTATAACCTCCTTATTACCAAATCCAATGCTGTTTTTGAAGTTCTCGACCTACTTGACTTCCCTGAATCATCTGCTGACCACTGCAAAGAATTATAGAATTCTAGAATTGGAAAGATGTCAACAGCAACTTAGGCCAATTTATATGCAAAAAAAGGAATTTCCACAATACCAGTTAGGTGGTACTCTCAGGCATGTACTAGCTGTGTGGCCTTGGGCAAGTCACTTAACCCTGTCTGCCTCAGTTCTTCATCTGTAAAATGAACTGGAGAAGGAAATGGCAAATCAGTCCAGTATCTATGCCAAAAGAACCCACAAATGGGGTCATGATGAGTTAGACATTACTGAAATGACTGAACTACAACAACAACTATACCATGCTGTTGGTTCCTCCAGCCTCTGTTTGAAGATATCCAAGAAGGGAGAACCCATTATCTTCCAAGGCAGACCAATCTACTTTGGAGAGCTCTTTTAGGAAGTTTTTCCTGACATTAAGTCTAAATGAGGTAACTAGGTGGGGCAGTGGAGAGTGCAAGACTCTGAGCAAAGAAGACCTGAATTCATATCCTGCCTCAGATAATGACTGTATGATACTAGGCAAGTTGCTTAACCTCTTTGTGATTTGTTTGCATCATCTATAGTGCCCACCTACCTCACAGGAATGTTGTTAGGATCAATCATGGCATATTTTGTAAAAAGCAATCCTAGCTATAAATTGTTCTCTTTGAAACTTCATCCTATTGCTCCTGGTTCTGCCTTCAATGGCCAAAAGAGAACGAGTCTAATCTTTCCTTCACATGACAATCATTCACACACTCGAAGACAAGGACCATGTAGCCCCTGAATCTTCTCTTCTGAAGGCTGAACACACCCAGTCCTTTCCACTGGGCATCAGATGTCATGTATACAAGGCCCTTAACCATACTGGGAACCATAGTTCCCAGCTACCAATCATTCTTAAACTGTGGTTTGCAGAAATGAATGCAATACCACTGGATTTGTGGTCTGACTAGGACAAAGTACAGAAGAATCATGGCCTTCATACTGCAGCCTGAAAGCAGCATTTGGTTCTTTGGTGGCCATATCACACTGCTGACATACTGAACTTGTAGTCCACTAAAATGTCCAGATTGTACTCAGAAAGACTGCTATCTAACCATGCTACAATCACTATAGCTTTATAAAGTTTATTTTTTGAATGCAATTGTAAAGATTTATACCAATTCTTAACTGAATTTTCTCTTAATAGATAAAGCATGCACTGAAGCATGATGTAGCAGAAAGACAAGTGTCCTTGGAACCAGGAACACCTGGATTAGAGACCTGCCATACTGGCTGAAAGACTCTGGGCAATTCACTTAATCTTTTTGTGTTCTGGGCAATTCTCTAAGAATGTGATTTGCAAAGAAGGTGCAGTCTGCCATTGATAAAGAGAGTGTTCTCTTCAAGGGTTTTCTATACCTATGAAACCAACGTTCCAGTCCTTATCCCTATCTGTATCTTTAGATTCAGCCTAATGCTCTGGCCTACCACAAACTTTTTGATTCTACCTCTATCATTCAATATGTAAGCTCTCTTTCTCATCTCTGAGTTATCTGCAAGTGGATGTGCATGCTTCATAGGCCTTTATTTAAGTTAAGAATAAAAATGTTAAACAACACTGGACAATCTATAGACTCCTGGTTAAAACTGCTGGGTTAAAGGTCATATAGGGACCCATTCTCTCAATCTATTATCCCAGCAATGATAAAGAAAATCAGATTGAACAATAACCAAGAAATCTAAAAAGAAATATCAGTAAGCACCTTCAACCAACTCAGGACTGCACACAAAAAAAGATAGTGAGAAACTGTGGACATTGAAACAGGGATGGGAAACCAGAAATATACCAGTGGTGAAGCCCAATGTATTGCCTTGAGGAATGGAAGGACAAAAGACATTGCTCTGGCCCAGCATCTTGATTAAGGAAGTCCTAAGGGGCACAGACAACCCAGTGCACTTATAAAAGAGGCACTGGGGAGGACAGAAGACCACTCAGAGTTTGCCTGGGAAGTCCTATGGGGGTTGGAAATGTCTACATTCCATGGAAACCCAGCAAGGACTAAAGCCACAGCAGTCTGACTGGGGAAACCATAGGAGGAAACAAAAGACCATGCTACACCTTGATCAAGGAAGATCAGAGGAAGACAGAAGACTCCTGCAGTACCCTAAGCAGATAGTCAATTGCAGAGTTCTGATTGGGGATGATGTAACCTGCATTCTGAACACATGAACAACAAGGGAAATGGAAGTCAGTGGCACGAACTCAGGAAAGAGAGGTAAGGAAAAACAGAGCATGATAACCTCATCTAAGACTGCAGGAGGGGGCAGAGCCTGGTCCTAGGACAAAATTCCGAATGAGAAAATGAGTCTGGAGTATGAATAAATAAAAGAAGACATCCAAGATAACAGAAGAAATATTAGTCAACAATTGCCCGTGAAGAAGAAAAAAAAACAGAAGAGAGTAAATCTATAACAAATATAAGGAGAGCCTTAGAAGGAAAAAAAAGTGGTTTAGCCACAAGGAATACAAGAGTACTTATAAGAGTACAGCAAGAGATAATAAATGAAATAAGATCGCTTGAGCAAAAATTAATAGGAGAATAAAATACTTTAGAACAGAAGATAAAAAGAAAAACTTTATAGAGGTAAATAGCAGACTTCCTAAAAACTAAACCAGACCAAAAAGAAATAAATAATTTCAAGAGACATTAAGAAATATGAGAATAAGATCAAATGACTGAAAAAAAGAAGAAAATTTAGGGTATTCAGTAGCAAAAACAATAGATCCAGAAAAAAAGTTTGAGCAGAGACATTTTTAAGAATCATTAGATGTATTAAAAATCATGTCCAACCCCACTTCCCCCACACAGTATTTCAATAAATCATGGATGAAAACTGTCCAGATTTATAAGAGTCAGAGAACAATGTGGATATAGGAAGAATTCACTCAAAGAAACTAAAATGAAAACTCCTAGAAAAGTCATAACCAAAATACAGAGCTTTCAGGTCAAATAAAAAACATGGGAAGCAGCTAGAAAGAATAAAAACAATAGAAGAAGAGTAGAAACTTTGAAATGAAAACACAGGAGTCATGAGAAACATAGAAAAGTAACGCATTTCACTAATTTAAAAAAAGAGAAAATTGTTCCTTAAGAATCTTAATGACTTCAAGTAAAAAAATGAATTAAATAGGAAACTGAGGGATTGAGGGCAGTTTTACTTTTTGAGGAGGTAGTCTTGAGAGGAAAGAAAGGAGAAGGAAAAAGAAAAAGAAAGGAAAAGAGAAGGAAAAAGGCAGAGAAGAAATGAGGAAAAGGGGAGATTACTATTCCTCATAGTTGGACTGTATAAGATTACACAAAAATAGGTGGAAAAGGAGATCTTTGGGTATAACATGTACTTCAGTCACATCTAAGCCAGATAAAAGAGGGTTGAAAACATATACATAGTCACACCTCCACCCACCTCCACCATCTACCCTCATACATATATGCATAAGGTTTGGTTTATAAAACATTCAACTAAATAGAAAAATAGGCAGAGGAAGAGGAGATTTTAAGAGGGATGAGAATAATGACAAGCAAAACAAACTTCATCTTTAGAAGAATGGATCAAAAGGATGGGATTAAAGGAAGCAAAGAAAGCATAAGAACCAATGATGAGGAATAGGTGAGAGAAAAGGAGTAGGAGAAATAAAGTGGAAGTATATTGCTTTGATTAAAGATCACTAGTATTGATCATAATCCTTTTCTTTCACCATCCTCTCTAATGTAAAGGGAAGGGGAGATATGATGTAGGAAAATAATTAGCAATCAGAAATATAAATGTGAATGGGATGAATTCACCAAGAAAATAGAAAACAGAAGAGGATAATGGAATGAATTAGAAAGCAGGGCCCAACAATAAGCTGCTTACAAAAAAATCACACTTGAAACTTAACAATTCACAAAGAGTTAAATTGAGGGATTGGAGATAAATTTATATTTCAGGGGAACTAATATAAGCCAAGATAAAAATCAATATCAGACAAGGCAACAGTAAAAGTAAACCTGGTTAAAAGAGAAAAAGAGGGAAATTATATTATACTTAAAGGCTCGTGCTGCCAATGAAATGATAAAAATACTTATAATCTCAAATTGGTGTAGCATCTAAATTCATATATGAAAAGCTAATTAAATGAAATGTACAAATAGACAGCAACTTGATAACAGTTAGGGACCAAATTGTACAATTAAGGGCTGAAAAGAACTTTAGACAAATTAGATATGTTAGTTTTCCAGTGATTAACGAATAAGAATAAAAAGGAATATAAATACGTGCAGCTGAGCATAGAATCTTTACAAAATTGACCATATACTAAGGCAAATCAACCTCATACATAAATGCAGAAAATCAGAAATATTAAACACAATAAAAAATCAACAAAGGATTTAAAATTATGTGGAGATGAGTTAATTAAATCCTAAAGAACTGATTGATCAAAGAACAAGTCATAGAAACAATATATAATTTTATCAAAGAAAATAACAACATTGAGACAACATACCAAAACTTTTGGAATGCAGCCAAAGTAGTCCTGACAGGAAAATTAATCTCTAAACACCAATATTCACAACAGAGAGAAAGAAGAGATCAATGATTGAGCATGAAACTAAAACAAACTACAAAAGCAACAAATCAAAAACATCTAACAGAAAAAGAAAAGTTTGAAATCAAAGAAAAATTAATAAAATTGAATAAAAACCATCGAATTGAGAAATAAAACTAGGAGTTAGTTTTCTAGAAAAAACTTTAAAAAACAGGTAAATGTTGTGAATCCAATTTTAAAAAGAGAAAACCCAATTACCATAAAAATCAGCATTCACAACAAATAAAGGAAACTATTGGAATCTATACACCAACAAAATAGCAAATGAAATGGGTTAGGATTTATAAATCATAAAGTGCCCAGAATAGTACAAAAAAGAATTTAAATAACTCAATCTCAGAAAAAAAAATTGAATCACTTATGAATGAATTCCCATTTCTTAAAAAAAAGGATCTGACATATTTACAAGTGAATTCTACATAACATTCAAAGAACAATTAATTCTAATACTATAGGAACTATTTGCAAAAATAGAAAAAGAAAGGATCCTACCAATCTCCTTTTATGAGACAAATATGGTCTTGATACCTAAACCAGGGAGAGACAAAGAGAGAAAGAAAACCATATACCAATATCCCTAACGAATACCAATGCAGAAATATTGAATAAAACTTGGATTTATGCTGACATTGTATGATTGGTTTCACAATAAGAAAACTATAAACATAACAGGTCATATTAATAACAAAAACAAAAAAAATCCCAAGTTTCTATCAATAGATAAAAAAGCCCTTTGTCAAAATACAACATCCATTATTGATAAAAATATTAAAAGCATAGGAATAAAATGAACCTTTTTTAAAAATGTGATCATAGTATCTCTCTAAAACTAAGATTGAGCATTACATGCAGTGGAGAAAGCACAAGTCTTTGCAATAAAAAGGATAAAATAAGAATTTTCATTATCACTATTACTATTTGATATAGTTCTGGAAAAGTTAACAAAACAAGTAAGATAAGAAAAAGAGACTGAGGGAATAAGCATGCTAAAAGAGGAAAGAAAATGATCACATCTTGCAAGTGATCATGGTATTCTTAGAGAATGTTAGAGATTCAACTAAGGAATTAATTAGAATAAACAGATTCAGTAAAGTAGCAGGATGTAAAATGAACCCACAGAAATCTTCATCTTTTCTGAATATTACCAACATAAACTAACAACAAAAGCTAGAAAAAGAAATTGCATTCATTAACTATAGAATGAATACAATTGGTAGGTGTAACTACTGAGACACACACAAGAATTCTATGACTACAACTACAAAGCATTCTTTACAGAAATAAAGACAGGCCTAAATAACTGAAAAGATTATTAACTGATCATGGTTGGGCTGTTCTAACATAATAAAAATGATAATACTATCTAAATTAATTGACTTATTCAATGCCATAGCAATCAAACTACCAAAGGATTACTTTATAGATAGAAATTTAAAAAAAAATCCACCTGGAAGAGCAAAAGATCAGAATTTCAAGAACCACAATTTTAAAAAGTGAAAATGAAGTAGAAAACATTACAAGATCTCAAAATTGTACTGCTGCACTGTGGTTATCAAAACAATTCAGTACTGGTTAGAAAAAGAGAAAAGGTTATCATCAGGACAGATTAAGAACAAGATTTAGAAGTAGATGGATATAGTGGAATAGTATTTGATAAAACCAAAGATGGCCTCCACTGGGGGAAAAATTCACTAGTTGACAAAAACTTCTGGGAAAACTGGGAAGCTGCTTGGTAGAAATTAAGGTTAGACCAACTTTTTACACCATCTGTGTACCTTAGTGGATATGGCACTGCACTTGAAGCCAGGAAACCATGAATTTGATTCCTGCTTCAGACACTGACTAGTTATGTGACTTTTGCAATCTTCAAGGTTCTGTCTTTGTTCATCTTTTCTTCTTTCCATATATTTTTTCCCTTGGAAATCACATTCATTTCCTTAGCTCCAACTACCACCTCTATGCAAATAACTCCCAAATATTTATCTAGCCTTGACTCTGCTTATCTCCCATTTCCTAGTATGAAAAACTGGTATTACCTTTGACTCTTCTCCCTTACCTACTTCTCATAATTAAGCTTTCATCAATTTTTGTTGATTCTGCTCCAATATCATTTCTCAAATCCATTACCTTTTTCCTATTCCACCATTATTAGACTTCAGTACAGGTCCTCATTATCACCTGCCTGAACTATTGCAATAATTTCCTAAAAGGTCTTTCTACCTCCACTCTTATCTGGCCAATCTATATTTCATGCCACTGATATACTTATCTTCTTTATGTATCTATTTAGTTACGCAGCTCTCTCTTTTGGTAAAAAAAAATCTTCAGTGGCTTCCAACTGCCTAACAAGTAGAGGGCAGACTTTTTTGTCAGATATTCAAGGTCTTCCACAATCTGACAACACTCTGTGTTTCTAGCTTTATCTCATTGTAAATATTTTAACCTAACTGATCCCTAAACACTTCTATGCCAGGCAGTAAGATACAGTGAATAGAGTAGGAAGTAAGGAAAGTCCCAAATTCAAATCTAATCTAAGATAAATTTGGGATCAGGGGTAAGTCATTTAACTTCTCTGGGCCTCTAAATGAGGAGGTCTGACATGATGGCCTCACAGTACCTTTCAGATCTCAATCTATACTTCCATTATATTTTGCTTATGCTTTTTCCTGTACCTGGAATTTCCTCTTTTTCCCACTTCACCTAACCTTTAAAGCCTAACTCATGCTCTTGCCCACACGAGGCCTTTCCTTTGCTAATCCCATGAGCTATCTTCCTCCTTATACCTCACACAATACTTCGCTTTACATCTCTCTTTGACAGCAGGGACTCTTAGCTAATTTTTTTTTATTTTCTAGCATCTTGCTCATTGCTCCTTCAAAAACAGATGCTTAGTAGGCATTTGTTGAATGAACAAACTGATGAATGCTTAGAAAGGCAGCATGGCAATGGGGGAAAGATTGTAGAGTTTAGAATTAGGAAACAGGTCCTAGTCCCAGCTCTGCACTTTTAGTTACTCTAGGTGGTCTTGGGGAAGTTACTTTATAGTTTCCTAATTAATAAAATTGGGTTAATAATATATTCTTATCTACATCACAAGGTTATTGTGAAGAATAAATGAAATATATAATGTATACTTTGTAATTGGAAAGACTTTACTCTGATAAAATATCAGATATGGGTTAGCTACTATAATTAAGTAAATCCTATTCATCCTTCAAGATATAAGTCAAATCTCCCTTCCATACTAAACCTTTCCCTCCTGATCATCCCAATTTGAAATAACCTCTCTCTTCTCCTTATGATGGATATGGCAATCAACCCCACATTACTTTGTGATAGCTTTTCTACTGTTATCTTGATTTTGTTTGATTTTTAATGTTAACTTCCTATGTTAGATCATGTTTTTATCTAGACCAGAGATTCTTAACTTTTTTGTGCCATGGACTCCCTTGGGCAATCTGGTAAAATCCAAGGACATTCAACAATCATTTACATTGTACTTTAAGGGTTATATACTATGCTTTACATGTTCTCTCATTTGATCCTCTCAACAATTCTGGTCAGATTAGTACTATTATTATCCCCATTTTAGAGATGAAGAAACTGAGACTGAGAGGTTGAGTGATTTGCTCAGGGTCACACAGCTAGTAAGTAGGCAGGGATATGAACTCATGTTTTCCTGATTCCAAGTCCAGAGTTCTATCTACTATGCCACCTAGCTCTCTAGATTACAAAGACAACTGAAAGAAATGATTATTTCTCTCTTGTATTTAATAACTAATTATTGAATTAGAACCAAGATTTTTTTCCTTTTCTACTTCCTCGTCTAGAAATCAACCAGTGTGGGAAATCTTTCTTAAAGATTTACCCAGGCCAAGATCTAATTAGACAGTAAAAGAAATTCTAAGTTGGGGCTGAGAAGATTCCTTCTCATCGTGTTTACTCAGACCTGTCTGGGAAAAATGCTGATTCTCCTTTTTGTCAGAAAAGTGATATGGAAATTGATAAATTTCTGACCAAAATCTGGGTGATCCAAATCCTAAACCCCAAGATTCTCACTGTAATACTACAGCTCAAGCCTTCATTATAATATTAATTCTCATTAATTATTAACCAATCAGAGTTGATTGCCATTCTCAGGAACACCTACTCTTCAAAGGGCATATAAATTGTGAGCCCTCTGCCATGAGGCGTTTTTGGTTTAAGAGAGATGACCAAATGACCATCCTTTTATTAATAAACATGCTGGAATTATTAATAAAATGATTAAATTACCAAGAAATTATCTCTCTCAAACTTTTTAAATGCCACATAACCAATTATATTGAAATATCATTATCAAACTATTGAAAACAAAAAGCCCAAGGGCCCCAGATTAAGAACTTCTGCTCTGCATTGTAAAGTTCTTGAGGACAGGGACAGTGTCATGTTAATTTTTATTCTTCATACTGCATAATATGTAGTGTCTTGCATGTAGCAAGAACTTAAAAAATAACTGCTGATTTGTTTTTCTATGAAAGGGATGGATGGAGAAAGCTGAAAGAGGAACTCACAGTTATTGAGGGCACAAACCTTGAAAAGCTATTAAGAACAGAGAGACAGATTGGGAATAGGAACACAGACATGAAAGGGAAGCTAGTTAATCATAATTAACATTAACCACTATACTTAGCCTCAATTGACCATTCTCTAGTGCAGAATTCATTATAGCACAGACCTTGAATATGTCCTCCAGTTTGGGATTTCACCGATGAAAGATGTTGTAAAACCGTCTCACCTACTCCCAGGTACAAATCATTCCTATGAATTTAAGTACCTCTTGAAGTCATTTGAACTATGTATTATTGATAATGCAAACAGTCTGCTTATTATGTGGAAACAAGACTCCTCTTCTCCAATGACTAATTTCTCAGTTCTTATAATTTCCCCTTCTTTGAACTGGATTGATGACTTGGAAACCTCTCTTGGAATTAATAGGAGGATGTTCAATTGCCAGGACAAATGTTAATTATCGAGAAGAAGTTTTTGTTCCTTCTCTTTCAGAACAAAGTTTTGCATTCAAGTTGGACTACATATTATGTTCTTTCTGTTTTTCATGTAGGGGCTTCCTGTTAACCAGGAGAACTTACTGAGAAACCATCTCTCCTACTCCCAAGCTGCGGTGTTACTGTGATTAAAGATATTCCCCACCCATTCATAAGGCCTTTACTTAGGCCTAGGCCCATACCCTTTTGCTAATTAGGTTACTAGCGGTGTGAAGTCCTCAGAGCCCTAAGGAGAGGTGCTAAAACCAGAGCCAATTGTATGTGCACTGAATTCTAGTCATCAGGTGTACATGAATTCAGCCAATCAGAGACCTGAGTTCTAGCCAATCAGATACTGGCTAGGACTGTATATGAGAGCCCAAAGTGTGAGAGCAGCGAAATTGAGGAGACATCAAGAAGACATTGAGGCAGCAGACATCAAGAGGGTGTTGAAGAGACATTGACAGAGCAGACATTGAGAAAGAGCCAGTGTTGAGAGAGACTGCTGAGCAGAGAGTTGCTGAGATCAAAGAGCTGAGAATCTATAGCATCAAGAGATTGGAGAACTGAGAATCCAGAGAATCCAGAAGATTGTGCAAGGGCTTTGAGAACTGCAAGGGCTTTCAGAACTTTGGGAGAGGATGCAGGTAAGCAGAGAGTTAGGATTGTGAGTGATTGTTTATGAAAAGGCCCTAGCAAGGGCGAAGGTTACAGGATGATTTGGTTCCTTGCTATAATACTGTTATAATTTCCTTGTTGCAACATTAAGGTGGGCTTACTGGTTTTGGAATATAATTACTGCTATATTGAATTGGACTTATTGGTCTTGGGATCTGATACTCTGGTGTCTAAATAAACGTTATACTTCCTCTGCCTCCTACCTAGAGAGTTTTTCACACTTTGTGATTCTGAACCATACAGGCATGTTCATGGTCATCCTTGAGGTCATGAATCTTGCCTTACTGATACACAGGTACAAATCATTCCTATGATTTTAAGCAACTTTTGAAGTTATTTGAACTTTGTCCTAATGATAATGCAAAAAAGTCTGGTTATTGTTCTATAATTAAATCTCAATCAGTTTTAGTTATTGGCAGTATAAACCAATGAAGGGCATCTATTATATGCATTTACATTATATATGAAATACTAAATTTGCCAAAACAGTCCCTCTTGTTAAAATATCCCTTTACAGTAAAAAAGACAAATCCAGTTGTATTCTAGTACAATTTCTGTTTTTATTTCTGCCAAAAATTTTAACATTTGTAAACCAAAAAAAAAGTGTTTGTCTATGCAATAACAAATCTTCATAAAAAAGAACACGTTTTTACCTTGCTTAAGTCAGTTTTTATAAAGAAATCTTATTCTTTTGGATAAAAATTCATTTTTAACATAGTTTATATTTTTGGGAGGGGAGGAGATAGAAATCACACTACAAGAATAATTAAAGTTTTAAGAACAAATAATATTTTAGTTGTAATAGAAAAAATCTAGAAAATGCTACTTAACTTTTAACAAACTTTATAAATTAAGGGGAAAATCTAGGATTAACTTATTTGGAAAGTACTTTTATACTATAGCAGAAAAAAGAGACAAAACTATTATCTGCCCTACTGAAAAGTTATTCAAAAGGAAACTTCACAATTTTATTACAGACCAAACAAATATGCTTTTGTTAGTTCACCATTTCTCAAACATATATGGAGAGCTAGCTATACCAGTAGGCAGAGTAGTGGTGGCTGCCTTCCAAAATAATCTGGCAAGGGCCTTAGCTGTCCCCTCCAAAGCCTAATACTGTGTCAGGAGACCAGGTCACTTTGCTTCCTCTCAGGCCAGCATGGTTTTCCCTCTAAATTAGGGAACCAAAGTTCAAGTACTGTCTTCATAAGGATGCCCTCCTTTCACTCTTCTTTAGATTTTAGAAAATCTCAATTTTAATTCCCTTTTATGCTTTCTGATAATGGAAAAAGCTTTAAGCTTTAAAGGGAGCAGACTATCTATATAATTACAAAGCTAGATAAAACTACATTCAAGTAAACACAATATAGTGATTAAAAAAAAACCCACTATTCTTCATTGTCTTAACTTAATATGTTCTTGTTTTGTTTCCTTGAGCTGGAAGCTGCTATGTGTATTGGAGTAAATCATGTAGCAGATTTTGAGAACATTTTAACAATGATGACAGTTAGCATTTATATATAGCTTTAATTTTTACAAAGCATTTCACATATGATCTCATTGGGATCCTCACAACAATCCTGTGCAATAGGAGCTATTATTACCTCTGTTTTATAGGCAAGGAAATTGAGGCTGAGAGGTTGTGATTTGCCCAGGGTCACATGGCTGGTAAGTGACTAAGAGGAGATCTGAACACAGGACTTCCTCACTCCCAGTCCAGAACTTTATTTACTGCACCATGTAGCTATACTTGTATCAGCTTAGTCTTTAATAAGGAAATTATATTGGGTAAAGGAAAGTCTTTCAATTTTACTTTGTGGTTATTCTCATTAGACTAATTTCTTAGATATGACTGGACTTTAATACTTCTAGTTGCAGTTGTGATTTTATTTCGTTGATGCTAAAATTTTCATCCACTGTTGTTACTTGTGTTTCATGTTTTTTCTTCTTTGATAAGGGCAAAGTTTAGTTTATTTATGAATGTAATATACTTTGCTTACCCCAAAGCAGCATGCATACCTCTGGGGGAAGTAGGGAAGGCAGGCTCAGAATTGCAACTTTCCTCTTTGGGAATAGATCAATTTGAGAAAGATGATATTATAAGAACTGCACTATGATTTGTTACTGCTAGGGTGTAGTATAACACCATAGCTGCTCTACTCAAGATATCAGCTCATGTTTTAAGGGTAGAATTAACAGATACTCATGCTAACTTGTATTTAACTTACCACATTAAAATCTAAATTTTCTTCAATCCATTCTTTGGCCTCCTTGAATTCATTTTTCATTTCCATTATAAAGAGAGTATCTAGGGCATCTATTATTGTTGCTCCTTGGATGTTGCCTGAAAATAAGAGAAAATTATTTATTTAATAAAGTGTGGTTTACAGGTGCAGCTAACAATCTGACCATACCTCAAAAATAAAAGTCTCTTTAGTCAGCAATCCCCATTCAAATCATTTAGTGGCTAATATTAACAACATAATGAAAACCTTTCAAGTGAATAGAGGTTAATGTTGAATTAATAAATGCTAATGTTTCATGATCATATTCTAAAATTCTCTCATAGAACCAAAGTAAATATATAAGTCAAATACCAAAATTGAAACAGTAACATATAGAGCAAGACAGAATTGGAAACATGTTTACCATTTTCCTATGTAAAATAAAATAAACTTCTCTAAATTTACTTTCCGATTTGTCTAAACTAAACAAAATATTGACCCTCAAACAAATTCAGATTATGTAATTAAAAACCCAACAAAATTATATGAAACCATACCTGTATGTTACAATATGCATTATAAGCATAATCTGACCTAAATTGCATAGTGTTACATGGTAAGATCAAAGATCTGGGGCTGGAAACAAACTCATTTAGTCTAACCTCCTTTATTTTACAGATGAGAAAACTGAGACTCACGGGATTAAGACACACAGGTAGTAAGCACCATATGGGGTTTGAGCAACACATGTTTCTGACTCCAAAAGCAGATTTCTTTCCACTTCAAAGGGCTGCATTCTGAACAAACTTCCTCATTTTACAGATGAAGAAATTGAGTCCCAGAGAGTTTAAATGACCTACCCAAGGTCTCTGAGGTACTGAGTGGAAGAGACAATTCTAATTCCAAATCCAGTACTGCTTTCCCCCACTCCCACCATTCACCATGCTTTAAAACATCATCATAGCTACTAAAGCAAAATGAGATTTATTCAATAGAGAATAAATAAACCAATTCGGGAAAGAGAAAAAAGGATTAACCTATTTCTACGTCTTGTACCTTGAACAAGGTCAGTACGTTCATTCCCATGCAAACTTTGTAAGAAAATATGAACATAGTCAATGCTCAAGTAATTGTGCCAATGGATTAGAACACAACAGAGAAAATCAACATGTACAAATAGTTTTCCAGTAATATAATAGCATTTCCAGGAGGTATAAAATGGCACCCATCTTATGCAAAAATGACCCCTAATACTGATAATCAGGAATTGCTTATTTATCAAAAACTATGTCAGATTAGAAAAAAGAACAAGTATTTTTATTCTGTAGTGTAATAGAAAAGGCACTATAAAAGTTTATTCTTCTAATTCTAATGCAGGACCCAAAGTATGGATCATTAGTATTCTGGAGAACAAAGAGCTGCATTTATTAATGTTACATTCCAAATGGGAATTCACAGGTAAACCTTCACAAATCAAATACCAAGAAATTAGTACCAGAAAATGCTAATGGTAGAATTTTAAAATGTTTCACAACCAAAAATTCACTTGTTAATTCTAAATCTAATCTAAAGGAAAAAAGCAATTGGTGGAACACCTATCTTAAAACCTAATTTTTTGCATTAAGCCAATTTTATTTTAAAATATGATGGGGGTAGGGTGAGGTGGGGTGGAGGGGTGGGTACTGGTACAAAAAGAAAAATGACTTCAAAACAGGAATTTGTCAACTACCAGTTTTTACTGAAATATCAATTCTAAGGTATTTAGGGCCTTTTGAAGAAATGTTTTGATTTTCTAGTTTCAATTCAAGTACAAATATCTGATCTCTTCTTTCCTTTGCAATTCTGATTGACTCGAGAAATCTTTGTGATAAGCAATACCATCACTGTATTTCTTTTCATTTTTAGGAAGAGTTTAGAAAATTTAAGTAAATGGCATAGTTGAGGTATTAGCGGTAACTACTAGTAATAGTAGTAATAATAATTCATATATAGCACTTTAAGGTTTGCAAAGCACTTTACAAATACCATGTCATTTTATCCTCACAGCAATCTTGGGAGGGAAGTGCTATCATTATGTCCATTTTACCGATAAGGAAATGGGAACATAAGGATTAAATGACTTTTCCAGAGTCACACAACCAGTAAACCTCCAAGGCCAAATTTGAATGAAATGTCTTCCTGATTCCAGGCCTAGTGCTTTATCTACTCCACCACTAGCTGCCTCATATATCATTCTTAAAACTGTCTTAATGAAATCACCAGATTTCTTTCCCACAGAAGAGGAACCTTGGACACAGAAGGAAAAAGTAGTTAATTATGGGTTTATGCATCTTGCTGGTGGAAGTCTGGAACTAGAACCCATTTTAAAATATGTGTCTCTATATAGAGAGGGACACATTTTAATCTGTGTATGTGTCATGGGAAGCAATGTGATGCAACAGAAAGAACAGTCAATTTGGAGTCAGATGTCCTTGGTTCTAAAACCCTACCATGCTACGCTATGCTACCTGTATGATTCTAGGGGAGCACACCTATCTGGGCCTTGGTTTTCATCTGTAAAATAAAAGGGGGTTAGACTAGATAATTTCTTAAATTCCACCTGGCTCTAAAGCTGATGAATCTATGTCCCCAGTAGAGTGAGGTGAGACTCCCTATCTTAATTAATTTTGAGGATTTCTGGTTCCTAGCACAAAACTTTGCACACAATAGGCACTTAGTAAATGTAAAACTGGTCTGAAATAGTTGTTACACACTAAGTGGTAGAGAATAACCTTGAGAAGGAAAAAGTACTAAAAAGCTTCACGATTTTGAAGTTATTTAGCCCTTCTCTAAAAAGCTGTTTGCAAAGTCAGTTCTCAGAACAGTCTATAGTTATGCTGATAATCATTTCCTAAGAATCTACATAGTGAAAAGCTTGTTTTTCCATTTTCCATTAGGTAAAGGAGTCTGTTAACATCATTTTGCTATTCTCTGATTAAAGAGTTAAGAAGAGCTCCACAGCTATAATTATAAATTATGTAACTTGGCTGTAAAAATGGAAATTTTAGTGTTTTTTAAACAAGTCATGCTAAGATATTAGGATAAATAGCCCACCCTGCACATCCAGCCTTAACTTGAAGACAAAATGATAAATGTTGTGGGAGAGTTGTATTTTCTTTCCTCAAAGTAAATTATTACTATTATTAAAAACAAGTTCTCTTGCATATTCTACAATATACTTTCACAGAGCAAAACTAAGACTACTTCAAGTCTATACAAATTAAATAAGTAGGGGAAAAGTATAATGTTTCTCAGGATCAATATAAATCTAAATAAATAAATTTTCCTAGTTGTTATCCTAGAAAGGAATAAAAAAATCTTTTGGGTAAGGAACTCAGTAAAATGCAACCAGTTTTAAGCAACTCTGATTTATTGAGTAAAAGTCCAAAGTAGTATTAGAAATTTTAGATTTTTAAAAATTAATCAATAAGTAAAAAACAAAAATTCAAAGAAATAATTTTCTTAAGTTTACTTCGACTAATTTCTATACAAACCTACTTGGGAAAGAGATATGTTAAAAGCTCAGGGACAAATTATTTAGGATTCCAATTAAATTGAATCTATAAGCATTAACATTTGAGCATGTTAAAGCCTTAAGATGATCAGGAACGATCAAATGGTTCAGTAGTGAACTGAGTTAAATAACACTGAGTAAAGCATTATGCCCTTTTACTATAATGATCTTTGAGAGATTTATTTCAGTAATATATCTTAGGGCAGAGATCAATGGCATTCCCAACCCTGGGTGCTACTAATGAGATTTAGTAATATTTACCTGTTAATTCAAATAAAGCCTATGGCGGAAGCTAAGAAAAAAAAAGGGAAAGGAAAGAGAATGTGTATGAAAAATAAAGAGGAGGGAAAGAGAAGGAAAAGGAAGATTGAAAAAAGACAAAATGACAAAGAATAAAGAATGGGAAAGGTCCAAGAAAAATTACTTCAGGTGTTTAGTGGCACCAAAACCATAGATCTTGGATATGATGGAATACATAATGGAAATTAAAAGCCTTCACAGAGGAAAGCTTATAAGCCCACTTCATAAATCAATACACTATCATATCTCCCTTCTAAGCTCTAAGATTCCTCTAAGATAAGGGACTCTTATCTAAACTTTGCATTGCCTTGGATTTATTGTTATTGGTTTTAAGTTTCCCACAGTAGCATCATGGAAAAAGCATTAGATTTCCAGTCAGAGTATTCAGATCTGCTGCTTTCCACTTGTGATCTTGGGCAATTCATGTAACCTGTCCACACTTCAGTTTCTCCATTTAGAAAATGAAGGGGTTGAAGTGAGATGTTTTTGAGCCCTAAATTCTGTGACCCTGAGCACTTTGATTTCCATTAGGTATAAAAGAAAATCCTTAAAGAAAAAATGAGTGTTAAAAAAAATATTGCAGTATATACATCATTCACTTCTTTCAGTTGTGTCTGACTCCTTGTGACCCCATTTGAGGTTTTCTTGGCAGAGATACTGGTGTAGTTTGCCATTTCCTTCTCCAGCTTATTTTACAGATGAGGAAACTGAAGCAAAGAGGGTTAAGTGACTTGAGCCGGGCCACACAGCTTTGAAGTGTCTAAGGCCAAATTTGTTCTCACAAAGATGAGTCTCCCTGACTCCACACCTGGCACGCTACCCACTGCACCACCTAGCTGTCCCACAGTATAAAATACACACACACACACACACACACACACAGATAGAGACAGAGAAAGAGAGACACACAGAGAAAGACAGAGACAGAGAGACAGACAGAGCCCACAGTAAGATAACTGGTAAACTGTGATGAATAGATTTGAATAAATGAATTAATTGAGCTATACAAGGCTTCATTTGAAAATACATAATACATAATCTGTATTGTTTGCTTATTTGCTTCTTTGTGTTAATTTCATTGAAAGTCAAACACTACAAAAATATGTATGTAAGCTTTATAAAAAATCCAAGTAAAACAGGTTTTCAAACATAAACTGATGATCTATTTTATAAATAATCCTTAACAAAACAAAATCATACTTCAACAAAAGAATTTGGATGGTTTGTCTCTTAAAATTAATCATATTAATAAGAAAATGTGACCTACTTAAAAGTTCTATAAGATTTGATTCTCTGCTGACTAAAGAAATTTTCCTTTGTCCATCAAGGGACAATGTAAAGAGCCACTGCCTACTTGGAGGCTAATTTGATTTTAGATTAAAAAGGAACATAATTTAACTTCCAGAGCCCCCTGTACTTTGAATGAACTCTATATTCAGTTTCCTGGTTTCAGAAAGCAAAGAATAGGGGGGCAGAGCCAAGATGGCAGCTGGAAAGCAGGGACTTGCTTACGGTCTCCCCCAAATCCCTTCAAACACCTGTAAAAAATGGCTCTGAACAAATTCTAGAGCTGCAGAACCCATGAATTACCAGAGGGAAACAGGTCTCCAGCCCAGGAGAGCCTGGATGGTTGCTGGGAAAGGCCTATTGCATGGTGCTGAAAGCGGAGCATAGCCCAATATGGGCCATGCCAGGACAGACCAGACCTAGAGTCAGCTGGCTGGAACAGATGTTAGGGCCATGAATCATTGAGCTGTGGCAGTTACCAGACTTCTCAACCCACTAACGCCAAAGAGCAGGTTAGTGGGAAACTGCGGGATTGAGTTTAGAGTGGTCCAGCCACCAGCCTGGGGGTGGTGGAGGTGGTGCAGTGGTGGCTCCTGAGGCCGCTTCCAGAGCTCCAGTGTCAGCTGTTTCCCGAGTCCCTGGCTCACACGGTGGGAGGAATCTAGCAGTGGATCAGAGCGGGAGTACAAGGAGCACTTTGTGGGCACAGAGACAGGTTCTCTTGCTGTGCCCTGCTTGGATCTGGATTGTGGTCCTGGTTGGTGGTTCTTGGGGGAGGAGGAGCACTGCGGTGACAGTGGAGTAGAAGTAGCTCTGAAAACAGCAGTGCTTGGTCCCTAAAGCTTGGGACAAAGTACTTTCTACTCTACAAGCAGTCATACACAGACAAAAACCTCAAGGGTCAAGTAGTTGGCTGGGAACATGACCAGGCAGTGAAAATGAACTCAGACTCAAAGTCAAACTCTAGATTCCTTCTTTGGTGACAAAGAAGATCAAAACATACAGCCAGAAGAAGTCAACAAAGTCAAAGAGCCTACATCAAAAGCCTCCGAGAAAAATATGAACTGGTCTCAGGCCATGGAAGAACTCAAAAAGGATTTGGAAAAGCAAGTAAGAGAAGTAGAGGAAAAACTGGGACAAGAAATGAGAGTGATACAAGAAAACCAAGAAAAACAAGTCAATGACTTGTTAAAGGAGACCCAAAAAAATACTGAAGAAAGTAACACCTTAAAAAATACACTAACCCAAATGTCAACAGAGCTCCAAAAAGCCAATGAGGAGAAGAATGCCTTGAAAGCCAGAATTACACAAATGGAAAAGGAGGTCCAGAAGACCACTGAAGAAAATACTACCTTAAAAATGAGATTGGAACAAGTGGAGGCTAGTAACTTTATGAGAAATCAAGATATTATAAAACAGAACCAAAGGAATGAAAAAGTGGAAGACAATGTGAAATATCTCATTGGAAAAACCACTGACCTGAAGAATAGATCCAAGAGATATAATTTAAAAATTATTGGACTACCTGAAAGCCATGATCAAAAAAAGAGCCTAGATGTCATCTTTCAAGAAATTATCAAGAAAAACTGCCCTGATATTCTAGAACCAGAGGGTAAAATAGAAATTGAAAGAATCCACTGATCACCTCTTGAAAAAGATCCCAAAAAGAAAACTCCTAGGAATATTGTTGCCAAATTCCAGAGTTTCCAGGTCAAGGAGAAAATACTGCAAGCAGCCAGAAAGAAACAATTTGAGTATTGTGAAAACACAATCAGGATAACACAAGATCTAGCAGCATCTATATTAAGGGATCAAAGGGCTTGGAATATGATATTCCAGAGGTCAAAGGAGCCAAGAATCACCTACCCAGCAAAAGTGAGTATAATGCACCAAGGCAAAATATGGAATTTTAGTAAAATAGAGGACTTTGAAGCTTTCCCAATGAAAAGACCAGAGCTGAATAGAAAATTTGACTTTCATATACAAGAATCAAGAGAAGCATGAAAAGGTAAACAAGAAAGAGAATTCATAAGGGACTCACTAAAGTAGAATTGTTTTGTTTACACTCCTACATGGAAAGATGATGTGTGTAATTCATGAGACCTTTCTCAGTATTAGGGTAGTTGAAGGGAATATACATATATATAGACAGAGGGCACAGGGTGAGTTGAATATGAAGGGATGATATCTAAAAAATAAAATAAAATTAAGGGGTGAGAGAGGAATATATTGAGAGAGGGAGAAAGAGAGAGATAGAATGGGGTAAATTATCTCCCATAAAAGTGGCAAGAAAAAGCAGTTCTGTTGGGAGGGAAGAGGGGGCAGGTGAGGGGGAATGAGTGAATCTTGCTCTCATCAGATTTGACTTGAGGAGGGAATAACATACACACTCAATTGGGTATCTTACTCCACAGGAAAGTAAGGGGAAGGGGATAAAAAAGGGGGGATGATAGAAGGGAGGGCAGATAGGGGGAGGAGGAGGTAATCAAAAGCAAACACTTTTGAAAAGGGATAGAGTCAAGGGAGAAAACTGAATAAAGGGAGATGGGACAGGATGGAAGGAAGCATAGTTAGCCTTTCACAACATGAGCACTGTGGAAGTGTTTTACATAATGATACACGTGTGACTTATGTTGAATTGCTTGCCTTCCTAGGGAGGGTGGGAGGGAAGGGAAGAGGGGAGAAAATTTGGAACTCAAATTTTTAAAAGATGCTCAAAAAAAGCTGTTTTTGCATGCAGCTGGGAAACAGGATATATAGGGAATGGGGCACAGAAATCCAGCCCTACAAGAAAGTAAGGGGGAAAGGGGTCGGGGCGGGGGAGTGGGGTGACAGAAGGGAGGGCTGACTGGGGAACAAGGCAATCAGGACATATCCCATCTTGGAATGGGGGGAAGGATAGAAATGGGGAGAAAATTTGTAACTCAAAATCTTGTAGAAATCAGTGTTGAAAACTAAAATATAAAACAAAAATGATTAAATTTTAAAAAAAAGAAACATAAGAATGGCCCATCTCTCAAACCTACCACCCCAAGACCCTCATCCTTTTTCCTCCTCAGAATTCTCTTGGGAAGAAATAAGGGAGGAGGGGAAAAAGGAGAGGAGATGATCATCTTAGCATAAAATAACTGTACTACAATACTGTTTGATCATGTTTTCATAGCACAAACTATAGGGGACCACATGTACTTCATGGTAGAACTAAAAATTATGGAGAAGGACCAGTACAACAGTCTTTAATCTCTTTTCTGTTGATGCTAGACAGAACAAGTTCAACTGGTACAGCTAGGAATTGAACCCATTAACTTGGCCACCTAAGCAGGTAGCCTGGTCTAGTGGAAAGACTAGACAGGAGTCTCTCAATTGTCTATCACTAGCTGGGTACCCTTGAGTGAATCACTTAAATCTGTGCTTTAGCTTCTTAATTCATGAATAATTATTATTAACTGCCTTATGAGGATGAAATTAAATAAAGTATATGAATGTCCTTAGAAAATGTAAAGATGCTACATAAATGTAATATGAGTAAGGTAAATAACTGAGGCCTACTTTCCCTTGCAATAATGGAAGCTAATAATTGGTAGAAACATATGAGACATAGCATAAACATCTGTTTGGTTAGATTGACTATTCATGTAAGATAAAGCCACTTTTTATGGTCAAACTAGACACAGCTACTAATACCACTGCTAACAACCTTTACTAATTTAATATACCTACAATAAATTTTGAATCCTTACCTATGTTTGCTATAAGTAACCCTTATGGGGGTACAGAATTACAGGTTACATTCAGTTGGGGAAGAGTTACTGTCTAAGTACCAAAGTACATGCTACTCACCAAATAAACTACTTGAATGTCCTTTTTTTGATAAAGGTTTCAGTTCATTTAATCCCCAGGCATAAAGTTTATAATTATCCCAAGCATGTTTCATCATCTAAGGGAAAAGAGAAATGAAAACAGGGTTATAATTCATATTCAATAGTTTTTTGATATAAATGCAATTTTGTCATTTATTGTATATCAAAGTGAGTAAATAAGTAAAAATTCATTGCTTAAACATATAATGAGGTACTTCTAGGTTTTCAACGTTCACTAAAAGAATCTCAGCACTACGAATAAAAGTTAGAAATTCCTCTGATCTTTTCACTATCCTCATCCATCCTTTCTGGCAGTCTCAGAGGAAGAATTGACCCTCTATTTTCCCAAAGCTAAACCCTCTACCATCCTCTTCTATGAACAGGTATGCCAATCATATTACCTTTCTTTCCTATTTCCCATGCATATAAAATCTCCCATTCTCTACTGAGTCCTTTCTTTAAACGTCAAAACATGTCTCCAAACCTTAATTATTTCACCATTATCAAGGGGAAAGGGAAACTCTCCTTGATTCTATGACTATCTCAAGTCATCATCCCATTTTTTTTCTCCTCTTCTCTAAAAAGTTTCTGTTCTGAAAAATAATATTCTGAACTCACTGTCTCTTTTATTTTTATCACCCACTTGGTCCTTAAGCCCTTGTAATTTGACCTCCAAATCTATTGCTCCACTGAAACTTTCCAAGATAATATTGAACTCCCTATCACCAAATAAAATGTCTTTTTTTGGACTTCATGCTCTTTGACCTGTCTAGTCTGTCTGGGTCTCCTTTTTTCCCCTCTCTGACCACTCTTTTCTTTCTCTTCCCTTTGACTCCTGAGTATGGGTATTCTCCAAGGTGCTTATTTTTCAAATTATTAGCTACAAGAACCTATATTTCCACCTCAATGTTGCATTAGCACCTCAAACTCAGTATGTTTAAAACTGAACTCATCATCTTTCCTCCTAAACTTGTCCCTCTCCATGCCTTCTCAATTTCAGTTCATGGCACCACCATACTCCCAGTCTCCTAACATTATGGTCACCTGTGACTGTTCCCTTTTTCTCCCCCTAAAAATCCAGTTGCCAAATTCTACCATTTCTACTTCTCCCCTTCTTCTTCTTCCCACCACCACACTACAATCACCATAGCTCCAAGGCCTTCATTTCTTTCTACTCAGACTACTAAAATGTTTCCCTAATTGGCCTTCCTGTCTAAAGTCCTTCTTGCTTTCTCCAATCCATCTTTCCCCTTGCTATCCCTGTAATCTTTTTAAAGGACTACTACAATTATATTAGTCCTTTATTTAAAACAATAACCAACCTCCCATAGCTCTCGATTGCCTTCTGAATAAACTGCTGAATGTTATTCAGTGTTCTCCATAACTGAGTTCCAACCTACTTGTTCAAGCTCAGACCTAACTTGTTTGGCTTCATTTTATGCTATCTCTTTATGTATTATACATTCTGGGGCAAACAAAACTACTCTCTTCCTTCATTTCTAGCCTGCTCTCTTATCACACCACCCTCTATGATCTTCTTCTCCCAAGAAAGAAAGCTTTGAAGATTACATTTACCTCTTCTACCCCTCTAACAGATCTAAGAACTACCTGTAGCAATGGCCAGACTCAGAAAAAATACAGATAAGGCACTTGTTTTGGCCTTCCCATATATTCAAAAATTCAAGTGAGAATAGAGCTAGGTCTCAATTAGTGCAAATAACTGATCCTATTAAGTGGCTGCATTATTTGATTTTGCACTATTGGATATTATAATCATATTTAAAATATAGCAATTGGTTCAACTCCAATGTAAATATGCAATGAAATAATTTAAAAATAAGAATAAAGACTTAATTAAAGAATATTGAGTTCTGAAGGGGAGAGCCCCTAGAACTACCCTAATGTCAAACATTAGCCTATTACAGAAAATTTCACTACTAGAATGAATCCATAACTCCAGTTTAAGGAATTATTAAATTAGTACTATGCCCCTGAATATCCCTCAAAATGGATTTGGACAACAGGAAAAGTCTGGGCTTTACTTATTTCATTGTGAATGAAAACAAACTGCCATACAAATCTACCACAGCTAAATTCAAAAGAAGTCCAACAAAAAAAAAAAGAGGCCAAAGAATTTAATGTACAGACAGGTATTCTTTTAAGGCAAGCTGAAGGAGAAAAACAGCAATTAGATCTCAATTTCTACTCCTGCCAGAACACATTCTATCTTCCCACTTGTCCTTTTGGCAATGGAGAGGCCAAGTTCTGAAGGCCAGTTGTACTTCCATCCTCTGACTCCTCTACTACTTTTGTTTCAGGAAATTGAGTGGAAAGTGATCTTTGAAATAAGGGAGTAAAGTACAGGGTGGGGTGGGAGAATCAGTTTTGCTTACATAATGCTAGAGTTTAGAATTTGATGCATCTCCAACTCTTCAAATTTTATTTAAAACTCTGAAAGCTGAAGCAAGGAAAAATGTCAAGGTTTAAAAAGCCTGACAGTGCTTTCTATTACATTTTATCAGAAATCATTCAAATGTCATAAAAAATTAACTTTTCAAGAATACCAGGTAAAAGCTTCCATACAAAATGTTCTTTTGGGGATCATACTATCAACATTCTTCCTTTAAATCTTTTTTTTGTACTAGATATAAACACACACAAAATAACAACCTAAGGAATTTATTTACAGCTCTTCCAAACTCTCACTTATCAATTATGTCTTATTTCCAGTGTGATGTGAGCACAAGACAGAACCTGGCCAACGCCATTACCCTAATCTCAAACATCAGCCTATTACAGATAATTTCTCCACTAGAATGCAATATCTCCAACTTAAGGGATTATCAAACTTGCATTATGACCTTGAATATTACCAGTAAATGGATTTGGACAACGGGAAGTCTGAGCTTCATTTATTTCACTATCTGTGAATACAAATTGCCATAGAAATCTGGCCCAGCTAAATTCAAAAGCAGTCCAACAAAAAAAAAAAAGTCAAAAGAATTTCCTCACATTTTAACTATTACAACTCCATGAGTATGGTGTTATGTTCTAAATGCCAAAATTCACCATGAACACCTTCTAATACCTCAACCTTCTCAACTTTTAAATGATTCCACTTCAGGCGTCTACAAAAGCCCTACCAAACTACAAACGTCTGAGGACCCTGAAATCCTTCTATCTGGCTGATCTCTCATCTAATTTCAGAGTTGAAAGGAACTTTGGAGGTCATCTCTTTAACTCCCTTATTTTACAGATGATACCTTCAAGGGGTAAAGTAACTTTCCCAAGGACATATAGCATGTAGTAACGAAGTCAGGCTTGGAACTCATGTAAGAAACGGAATTGTGGGACCAAGTCTTACGCTCTTTCTTTCCCCTGTGCCATGTTGTCTTCTTTTGTTGGGGCATTGGTAGTGCACTGGCTAGAATGCTGGGCCTGGAGTGAAAGAACCCTGAGTTCAAATTCAGCCTTAGATACTTATTAACTGTGTGGCACCCTGGACAAGTAAGTCATTTAACCTCTATCAGCCTCAGTTTCCTCAACTGTAAAATACAATAGCATCTATCCCAAAGTTGTGAGGATCAAATGAAATGTTCATGAAGCACTTAGTAGTGACCAACACATAGTAAGTGCTACAAAAATTCTATTATTATTATTATTATTAGTTTTCTACCAATTTTGCTTCTTATACCTACTGAGCCATTTGTTCTTTGTTCTCATCTCAACCTTTAGTCCCTCAATTATTCCTCAGTCTCCCATCCCTCACCCCCATTCTACCCTTACCTGTGTCCCTATCCAGCCACCTCAGCAATACTTCCTTCGCTGGAACAATGCAAGCTCCATGGGGGCAGGGATTGTTTCATTTTTCCCTTTGTATCTCTATTGTTTAATACAGGAATTAGCAAATATCTGGTACATACCATAGCAGGTAAACTAAAAAATGCTTGTTAACTTATTAAGACTGACCCTAAAATCCTTTGTCCCCTTGTCTTTATGTCCTATCTGCCTTTCTAGTCCTCAAAACTAGGCAAACTGCACAATTCACTCTTTGCTATTTTCTGGTTTACGACAACAATTTTTTTTAGAAGTCAGCTGTACAAAGAGGATTTTTTTTAGAATAGAATGCTAAAGTCATTGCTTTAGATTGAGCTCAGTACATTAGGCTCTAACGCAAAGTAACTGTCAGTGATGGAGAACCCAAGGAAATACATCATTCTGATAAGAAATAATAAGATGAGAAGGCTCTGGGCTTTCCAAATTATTGGTGCTCTCTTTGACCACAGTGACCAAGATAGGCACTGCCATCTGCATTTATATTTCCTCTGGAAAGAATTGTTGTTTTAGTTGCATCTGACTCTTCATAACCCCATTTCGAGTTTTGTTGGCAAAGATACTGAAGTGGTTTGCCATTTCCTTCTTCAGCTCATTTCATAGATGAGGAAGCTGAAGCAAACAGGGTTAAGTCACTTGACTTGCCTAAGGTCACATAACTAGTAAGTATCTGAGGCCAGATTGGAACTCAGGAAGATAAGTCTTCCTGACTCCAGGCCTAGCACACTGCACAGACTCAAATCATTAATAACTTCAGTCACTTTTATTCTTTGAAAGAGTTAGGCCAGTACTTTAAATCCTCCAATGGATCTGTTTCTTATGGATCTGGATACTCCTTCTAACAATGCAGATAACAATCCATCCGTGTCTACTCATCATGATAAATTCTTTGTCCATGTTCTCCCACAAGTGGCCCACCCAACATGCCAGAAATTTTGCTCAGTTTCTATTAAAGTCTTGATTTTGCCAAGGGACTGCTTGGGTTATCCATATTTCATCTGTTGCCCTCACCAGACGAACATTTCCACAATTACATCTTATACTCCTGTTCTAGTTCAAAGTTCCTCATTGATTATGCAGTTATCCTTCCACATTGTGACTTTACCCATTCTGGTTTTGATATATCATGGGTTGGCATCAGAAATTAAATGGGATTTTTGGGAAGTTTTGTGGGAGCTGCAAAAGCCAGCAGACGACACAGAAAAAATTCAGAAACTCAGAAATGCATAAAATATATGTATAGTATTGTATAATATCAGCATATTTTACCTCTTAGTACCATAATAATTCAGACTTCTTCTCTAGTATGAAGGAAGGGCCAAAAATTTTATGTAGATTTTCCAGTTTGAGGGGGCACCACACCCCTAAATCCATGAGATATGGAAGGGATAACTATATCATAGCCTGTTCACACCAACCATGTGACTCTCTGCTGTGTTCTGGGTGATAGGTACTTTTAATTCTTTAGATTATTCCTTCAATTGAAGAATTGCTGCATTACTTAATAATATCACTTTTAAATAATGCAAATATTTTCAGAGAAAAATTTAGTAGTTTAAAAAGGTAATTTACTTAGAAATTTTTAAGTACTCAGAAATTTTCTTAAATATACCAGGAATTTATATTTTTTGGAAGTAAAAATGGAATCTTCTAACTAGTTAAAAAAAAGCAACTGGTTAAAAAAATGTTTTGGAGGAGGGAAGAGATACTTCTGTGAATTCTATTACTAAACTTCAGTTGAATATTATTAATATGCAATTATTATATATTATTATTATTATATACAAGTTAGGTTTGATTTTAAAATGAGCTTTTATTTATTAAAGAATAAACAGATTCTACGAGAAAATTGAAAATTTATTTTACTTATTATGGTGCATTATCACCTTAGTTGGAAGACGTGAAATCCCCAAGCGGCTTATATAACAAGGTGTTATGGAATATTATGGAATTTGTCTAAATTCTTGATAACTTGTAATGGAATGTCTATATACTGTATTGCCAGAACTAGTTTCACACTGACACTATTAAAATGAAGAGTTAGCATATATCTTATATTTTTTCAGCCTATTTTTACCAGTTGTAAATTGATAAAAGATTACTATATTTTAATAAACTCACTATGTCATATCAGCTATAACTCTCTGCTTACAGAAGACTGAACTTATTTTACAGTAGTTTAAGTTAAATTACTAATGAGGCTCCTATACTCATTATGTTTGCAATAGTACTTTGGATAGACACACAGACACACACATGGACAGACACACACACACGCTCACGTGGGTGCAAACATATACACATCTCTCTGAACACTTAAGGGCTGTCACATTTTGCCCCCACTTCAGTATTTTGAGAAGCTACTATAAATACAGTGGCACTTTCTAAAACATGCTCTGCCCTGGGGCAAAATTTGAGCCCCTGTAATAGACCTCTACATAGCTTTATTATAGGAAGTACCAGAAATATCTCTTTATAGCATAGTGGCATTTAAAACTTGTCTTCTCTCTGAATTTGTATAGCATTTATTGTTTATCCTGTTAGCTTGATACACGCAGACTTCTGCTTTCTCTTCCATTGTTATCTGAGATGTTATTTCATGGGAACACAGAATGTTAGAACTGGAAGGGACCTAGTCAAACTCTCCTCTAATTTGTAGACAAAGACATTGAAGCTTACAAAAAATAGGTGATTAGCTCAAGGTCACACATTGGTACCCACATCCTTTGGCTCTAATTATTGTACTGGTTCCACTGTACCATGACCTTCTTTGTGTGGTTTAAAAAAACAACTGTGTTATGTATTGTTTCCCCAGATATACTATATGGTTCTTGAAGGAGAGGGTTGTATCTGAAACTTCTTTTTCCCTCATACATGGTAGACTTCTAATAAATATTAGTTGGATTCACTTTAATTTTGTTGTTGTTCAGTTGTTTGCAGTTGTGTTCGACTCTTTGTGACCCCATTTGAGGTTTTCTTGGCAAAGATACTGGAATGGTGTAGCCAGAATGGACTTTGTTTTCTTTGAATGACTCAGCTTGCCTCGTTGAGCTTCCCTGGACGCTGGGGCTTGCTCTTCCGGGGCAGGACCAGAGCTTCCTGTGTGATGAGTCGTGGCGCTGGCTGAGGGGAGGTGTGTTAACGTGGTCTACGCTGGGGGAGGGGCCAAGTCAAGAACCAATCGGCCCTGGTCGTTCAGGCGGCGCTTGATGATGTCAAAAACTCTATAAGAGGGGAGAGGACAGCTTGAAGATCCTCCTTTCCTTTTCCGGTTGGAGCCAGAGACGCCTACAGCCGAAGCTGAGCTGCCGGTAGCAGAGCTGACTAGAGGCTAGTGGGTAATCTTCTTACCGTAGAGGGGAAGCATGTATACGATTTTGCCTTATACCATCTCGCTTCTCTGTGGCCTCCTAGTTACTCTTGTGAGGCGGACTTATTGGGCCTGGAAGCTTTTGATGAAAATATCAAAATGGGGACGCTGGTTTGTGGGATTGTTACTGTGGAGTGTAAATACATGCTTTAGTTCTCCTGCCTTCTTCCTAGAGAATTCCTTACATCCTGCGGTTCCGGACCTTTTAGGCACATATGAGATTCTCTTTGAAATCATAAATTCTGCCTTCCTAATATAAATGGTTTGCCATTTCATTCTTCAGTTAGTTTTACAGATGAGGAAAATGAGGCAAACAGAGTTAAGTGACTTGACTTGCCCAGGGTCACACAGCTAGTATCTGAGGTCAGATTTGCACTCAGGAAGATCGGTCTTCCTGAGTCCAGGTCTGACATTCTATCCACTGTGCCACTTTGCTACCCTCACTTTAACACAACAAACATTTATTAACCACCTTCTATGTACAAGGGACGTTGCTAGGTGCTAGTGATGTAAAGACAGAAACAGAATGAAAAAATTTTTACCTTTAAGGAGTTCACATTCTACTGAGTGGCTAAAACATGTATAAAATGCATAAATAAGTCTAAAGTTTTTTGAAGAGTGAGAGGGTATAAAGACCTTGAGAAAACGGATATCAAGAGAGGGGTATCAAGAAAGAAAAAATAGAAAAGGTGGCATGTCGGCTAAGTCTTGAAGGAAGATAAGAATTCAGACAGATGAAGTAGAGGTCCATTTGAGGTGGGGGGATGCATTATGTGACTTTATGGAAGAAGGAGTTGGCTTGTGAAATTTGTAGAGTAGTTGAGTTTAGCTGGAAGGAAAAATGTATGAAGTCTAGTAATGTGAAACAAGCCTGGAAAGGTAAACTGAGTCAAATTATGGAGGGCCTTAAATAGTAAAAGTTTATACTTTATCTTAGAGGGAATAGGGAATGGTTTATGAATGGTGGGGTGGTGGGAAGCAATATGATCAAACCTGTGTTTTAGGAAGATTGTTTTTTAAAAATTAATGAATTAAATTTAGTTTTCGACATTCATTTCCACAAGATTTTGAGTTCTGAATTTTCTCTCCATCTCTCCCTTACCCCCTATCCTCCACCCCAAGATGGCATACATTCTGAAACCCCTTCCTCCAATCTGCCCTCCCTTCTATCACCCCCCCATCCTCTTGCCCCTTACTTTCTTGTAGGGCAAGATAGATTTCTATACCCCAATGATTATTTGCAATGCTCTTTAGAGGGTGGATGGCAGAGAAGAGTGGAAGCTGAGAGACTAAGTAGGAAGCGCTTATAATAGTCCAAATAAAGGGTGATATGACCTGAACTAAGGTGGTAGCCATGTTAAGTGGGAATAAGCATTTATTAAGCACCTACTATGTGACAGGCACTGTGCAAAGCATTTTATAAATGTTACTTCATTGGATCCTCACAATGACCCTGTGAGGTAGATACCATTGTCATCCCCATTTTACAGTTGAAGAAATGGAGGCAGACAGAGGTTAAGCCCAGGGTCACACAACTAATTAAGTATCTGAGGCTACATTTCAACTCAGGTCTTCCTGACTCTAGATCAACTATTGTACCCACCGTGCCACCTCGTTCATCACATAAGGGATATTGTTGAGGTAGAACTGATAGATGTCAGCCACTAAGACAGAGTGAAGGAGGTCACCAAGATTATAAGACTGAGTGACTGGGAAGATGGCAGTGCTCTCAACAGAAATAACAGGGAAATTTAAAAGAGTTAAAGATGATGTTTTAAATTGTCGATCAATTTGATAAGCATATATTAAGTTCCTACTACATGTAAATACACTGCTAGAGAATGGAGATACATAGAGGAAATGAAAAAAATAATCCCTGCCCTCAGGGAGTTTGTATAGTAAAAGGGAGAGATAACTTTTAAAAGATAAATAAATACAATATATTTTGAGGATGGAGAGAGTACTATCAATCAGAGGGATTAGGGAAGGCTTCTGGTCAAGAGGTTCCACCTGAGCTAAGCTTTGAAGTAAGCTAAGGATTCTTAATGGCAGGGGGAGGGGGGGGGGATGCACTTCAGAAATGGGACACAGCCTGGGCAAAGGCATGGGGACAGGAGATGAAGTGCTGAGGTCAGGGAAAGCAAGTAGAATAGAGAGCACATAAAGGAGAATAATGTGAACTGCAGAGAGGTAGGCAGGAGTCAATAATGTGAAAGGCTTTAAATGCAAGCTAAGGAGCTGATATTTTATCCCAGACGTAATTGTGACATACTGAAGATTCTTGAGCATGTGAGTGACAATAGCCAGACCTGAATTTACGACAATTATTTTGGCCAGCTGTGTGGAGGATAGATTAGACAAGGGAGAAAAGTGGAAATGGAATCCAATTAGAAGGCTATTGTCATAAGTGTATCTGGAAGGTGATAGTGACCTGAAATAGGGTAGAGTCCTTGTGAGTGGAAAAAATGGTTAAAATGGGAGAAATGTTGTGCAGGTAAAATTGAGATCTTGAAGCACTTGGCTTATGTACTTATTATGTGTATGTCACATCCCCTTACTTGAATGTGACTCTTGAGATGAGAGCTAGTACCTCATCTTAGATAACTTTTGTGTCACTTTTCCCCCACTCCCTTACTTGAGAAAATGAGATTAAATTTTGATATAATAATGTCAACTTAAATATTGGAGGTTAGCAGGAATTAAAATTGTGGTCCCTATTGGGATACTACAAAATTTGTTTTATTCTAAAAAATAAAAGTTTATTTCATTAAAAGCAAATATCACCATGTTTATCTAATGTCTCTTCTCAGAACAATCATGTTTTTCATCTTTTCTTCCTTAGAATACCCATTTTAAGATTTGTGATCATATAACATGAAGTTAAATTGTTTGTTTTCCATTATTTCTAATTCTTCATGAATTGGTCTTTATGAGTACTGACATAACTTGCTTTTAATAAAAAAAATGTGATTTGAAAGGGATTTGTTTTCGGGTTTGTCAAATACAAACAAGAAACTAATACTACTTTTTATTTCTGGTTTTATTGTTTCTTGTTATTAGATTTTACAAAGAAATAATATGGAAAGAAAACAGTAGTCAGTGATAGATGATGGGGAACTGGCTTGAATTTTACAAAACTGAGAATAAGCCAGGAATATTTATTTTGTTAACATGGTTTCTTTAAAACAAAACAAAACCAGCCTTGGGGTGGCTTTAGCTTTGTAAATGCAAAAGTTTTTTTTTTTTTAGGTAAAAGTATTTCCTTTCAAATTAAAATTGAAAATCACTGTTTTTAACCAAATTATAAACTATAATTTTGAAGTTTATAAGATAGAATAGATAGAATAAGATAGAATGTTAGATCATAGAATTTTAGAAATATATTGGTTTATAAAATATATACACTATATGGATGAAAATAGATTTTAAAAGTGGGTTCTTATTGATGTTGCCTATTACTAATTAGGGCAGCAAGCCAGCGTGGAGTCAGAAAGATCTGAGCTCAAATCAAACCTCAGAGTCCAGGGGTGGGGAACCTGTGGCCTTGAGGCCACATGTGGTCTTCTAGGTCTTTGGGTGTGGACTTTTGACTGAGTCAAGTTTTACAGAATATACCCTTTTATTAAGGGTATTTGTTCTGTGAAGCACTTGAGGATCTAGAGGGCTATATGTGTCCTCCAGGCCTCAGGTTCCCCATCCCCGCCTCAGATACTTACTAGTTGTGTGACAATGGGCAAGTCCCTTGACCCTGTCTGCTTCAGTTTCCTAGTCTGTAAATTGAGCTGGAGAAGGAAATCCAAACCACTCCAGTATCTTTGCCAAGAAAACTCCAGATGGGGTCATGAAGAATTGAACATAACTGAAATGCCGAACAACAAAATGTTTAATTAACTGCTGATAATAAGTACCATCATCCTTTATTATGATGTCTGAGAAATTATTCATTTGAACATTTTGAACCATCTTTAAAAAGTGATCTTAATCGAAGGTATCTACCGTTAGACTTCATTAGTTGAGTATATCCGAATAGACTGCATGATGAAGGTGGCTAAGTGGTTTTCAAAAATGTGACCCAGTTTCTTTTTCACCCCTTTCATCACAATGGAATAGAAATTAACATCTATTTTAGTTGAACAAACACTGGGTTTGGAGAGGATCTGAGTTTAAACACTGGCTCTATTAATTACTTACGATGTGAGACTGCGCAAATCATTTAAGCTCTCAGCTTCAGTTTTTTCACCTATAAAATGAGTTGGACTACATGGTCTCTAAGTTTCCTTCTCATCATGAATTCTATGATCCTTTAATTCTTCAAATAGGATACTCACAATGAAATGTCATAAATGGACATTTTCTTATGATGATCCAGTTAAGAGAAACAATAATGTAAGTAAAAAGTTATCTTTAATTTATTCTGAAAACACGTATTATATGTGTGTGTGTATATATGTATGTGTGTATGTATATATACATATATGCATATATGTAAATGACTATATTTTCTATTTCCAACAATATAAATTCCTTTATTTTGGGTTATCAAAAACCAAAATCCAAATTTTTTGGATGGACGCTTGATGTTTAATAGTTCATCTTTTAGAAATGTGGCAAATAAAAACTCCAAGCAATTTTTTTTTCTGAAAATGATATTGATAGGAGGTAGAAAGAAAATTATTCAGGCAGAAAAGTAGAACTTAATACTGACCATAATTGTCTTTTTGACACCTTAGGGTGAGGGGAAAGTGGAGGGAGGGGGAACATATAACATCATGTAGATGCGTAATAAAGATTTATGCCATATATGATGCTTATTTTAAGACCTCAAATTTCCTTTTCTCTCTCTCCCTTCCTACCTATTTATAAAGATTTAAATTTTCTCCAGTTAGATATTCTATAAGGATGTCTTCTAATATTTATTCTTGACTTCATAGTAATTGGTCTTTTGTTGCCAACAGAACACCCTAATAACTTAGTTTTGTTGGCTATTATAAAAGACATATTGCCCAATATAACATTTAAAATTTCTATGGTACTCTTGCTCAGTACTCTAAATTGATCCCAAATTGGCAACATCATACTTCTTATTAAACCATCTTAAAAATATTCATGTATTGATTTTTTTCATGGTTCTCTCTACTAAAATTTCATTAGATCTCTGCCATTTTATAATCTCTGGCAAACTCAATTATTTTAAACTATACGTGAAATATCTTTTTTAAAAAGTAAAAAGTTATACTCAGTATTCACATACTTCAGTATTTAAAAAGGTTCACGGTTTCATCAGTATGTATACTCTTCCACTGATCAAGACTCCTCGAAGGAGTTCACAAAAGAGTAAGTCCTAGCTCTGCCACTGTTTGTGTGACCTTGGACAAGTCACTTACCTCTCTGGGCCTCAGTTTCCTCATAAGTAAAATGTGGGTGTCGGGCTTTATGGTCTCTGAGGTTACTTTCATTTCAAATCCATGATACTATGATTCTTTGTTACTGTTGTTTGTGAATTTCTGTGACTTAAAAAATTTGTCCATTAGAGACCAACCCTCTGGTGATAGGTATCTCTGAACTTACACATACTCAACCTAACAGGACAATCACAAAATTATGTTACAAGACCTGTTCTTTAAAACTTTTCATTTTGGAAAGACCTGCTAGAGATTGTAACTTTTGGAACCTGAGATCAATACCATGCTATGATAAAGCATTACTGAAGCCATCAGCTATACGTACTTTATATGCCACAATTTTATGGACGTAAAATTATAGGCATGCTTTATTAATTATAATTCCTCTATACTGGGCTTGTAAACATATCTCTAGCTTTCTAATAGACATATGAAATTAGTTTAGGCTTGATTTTTATTTCCAAAGGAGAAATAAGTTAACTGTTATCATTTCTAGCCATCTTAGGTAACTAATATACAAAATTTTTAAAAATGCTAAATTTAGTCATAGCTAGAGCATGGAGCAGTTAGGTGGCATGGTAGACAGTGCCACAGCCTGGCTTGGAGTCAGGAAAACCTGAGTTCAAATATGGCCTCAGACACTTACTAACTGTGTGACCCTGATCAAGTCACTTTACCCATTTGCCTGTTTCCTCAACTGCAAAATGAGGATTATAATAGCACCTACCTTCCAAGATTGTTGTGAGGATCAAATGCTGACAAATGAAGCACTATATAAATGTTAGCTATTATTATTATAATTATTATCATGGTACATTTCTATATTGTGTCAGTTTCATTAATTAGCTCCATTTTTCTTTGTGTATGGGGCGAAAAGAACTAAGCTTGATGACATAGGACCTGAGTTTGAATCTAATTTTGCTAGTTATTATCCATAAAATCTTGTGCAAGTCACTTACTTGCTTTGGACCTCAGTTTCCTCATCTGTAAAATAAGTGGCTTGAACTAGATGCCAGCTAAGGTCTCTTTCAACTCTAAATCTATGACCCCATGGTCTAATTATGTCATGGCTCAGCACCAAATCTGGCAGAAGGCAAAACACTGAAACTTTTTTTTTTAAATCATGGCAAAACTTCCCTCAATCCATACACTGATCAATTGTCAAATCCTATGTTTACTTCTACCCTGGCTCATTGATCTGTCCCATTCTCCCATTCCCTACACCACCGTACAGACGTTCATTGCCACCTGCCTAGCCTATTTGAATCACTCTTTTCTTACGCTAACCCATCCTTCATAAATCCTGCTGAATTAATTTTTTTTAAATGTACTATTCTGATTATGACACTCTTCTGTTTCACAGGTTCTCCCATTCCCTATAGAATAAAGTTCAAATTCCTTAGCTTGGCATTCAAAGTCCTCTGCAATCTGGTGTCACCATATTCTTGGGCTGTAGCTTTTACAAAATCCACATGGGACTATTCTTCATGTCCCACATTTGTATTACACCATCTCTCTGCCTTTGTCCATGTTGTTTTCTCTCTGCTTGGAATGCCCTCTCTTCCCCATTGTCTATCCCTGTCTGTTGAAATTCTTCCCATCCTATAATGCTTTTGTAGTAAGCCTCAATTATCACATCTTCCATGAATCCTTCACTGACCATCTCAGTCTTTATAAATCAAAAAGCACTTGGGGACAAAAAAGCACTTGGCTTACATTTCTTATATTTTTATTATGTATGTATCCCATCTTACTAGTCTATGACTATGAGAGCTGAGGCTGATCTCTCATGTAACCTTGGCATGCACCCATCTACATTCCTTGGCATTCCCTCTCACCACATGCACCTAACACAGTACTCTGCACACAAAAGGCATCTGTTACATGTTCACTGGAGTTTGTAAAAGGTAGATTGGTAGTACTATCCTATTTTATAAATGGGGGAAAAACATCAAAGGCTTCTCGGGGTGGGGGGGGAGGGTCACATATCATGTAACTTGACTTAGGGCTTTGGATTCCAATTCCACTGCTGTTTCCATTGACTCACTCTATGCCTCCTAGTACAGTTAAAGCAGTTGACCTTCCTTCCAGACTAGAGTCCCACTCATTTATTAACATGGACTAGCTATTTGTTATCATTCACAGCAGTTAGGCATCATCTCCAAATCTCACAGTTAAAAATACTGTTGTGTATAAAAATAATTTCCTTGGTTTTGTTTGTAAGACATGATAACTATCCCATTATGTCTAGGATATTTATTTGCCTTGGCTTCCATAGTATAGATTTTAAGTTTAGGCTTTAATGATTTATGACATCACAACTCCCTCAAGTAGATCCTGCCTTTGGTGCCTTAAGTGAAGCCCTATTTTTGTTTACTGAAGTGGCTATTTTATAAACAATAGAATATTAGTGGGTGTTATTTCCTCTTCCTCTTCCCTTTTGGCCATTCCATGGTTCGTGAATACTCTCACCAAGTGGAAAGCAGGTAAAGGGGAATTAGTCCATTTTGTTATATAGTTAATTCGGGGAAGCAGTGACATGGAGAATGTAAAATAGAGCCAATACCACTACCATTTGTTTCAATTTGTCTAGTACCATGTGGTATAAATGGTGCTGGAAGAAAGGATTTTGACTCTCCCAATTCTGTTTTTAACAAGATGTTAGTGTTAAAAATGAATTTGCTTTCTTTGATCACAGTTGATTGGTAAGGGTGGTCGGGAAGCATGCTAAAGTGGCTGTGTGAAGCTAGCCTTGAAGTACAAATTTTATATAAGGAGATTGAAACTTGTAGCAAAATTGGAAATCTGTAATCCCCTTTGGATTTCATTTATTCATTTCCCCCATTGCCTTTTAAGTGTTTCAATGCAGAAGCAGGTAAAAGGCTTACTTTGTAAATTTCAAAATTCTGTCTCTTGGTCTGGAAGGAAGGGGCAGGTAACAGAAATTAATTAAGACATCTGAATTGAAATATAGTTATGAATTACCGACTTTTGAATACCAATTATTTATTATCTCTCCATTCTGAGTAGTAAGCAGGCAGATTTAGGTTCAATGTAAAAAACAGTTTCCTAAAAATAAAAGTATTTGAAAATGGAACATCCTGTCTTGGGAGGAAATATTCTACATCTTCCTAGAATTCTTTAAGTAAAAGCTGGATGATCACTTGTCAAGTATGCTATAGAAGAGATTTCTATTCAGGCATCAGTAGGAATAAATGATCTTTAAGGTAACTTCTAATTCCAAAATCTTGTGATTCTTTAATTCTTACAAATGGAAAAAAATTATAATAGATATGGTGGAAGCTAATGGAAACTAATTTTCCACCACTGATACCCATACCTACATGGGAGAGAGCCAAGAGTAATTAGTAAAAACAGTAATTTAGTAAAAACTAAGAGAAATTTCTCTGTAATGATAAAAAATGCTTCCTTTCCACTACTAGAAAGGTGCTGGACATGGGTGGGGGGAGGACAAACTTGGTCACTTTGTCAGTTGCCCTTGCTTAACTGCTTTTCTTTGCTATAACAGAGAGTTTAATGGAGAATATATCAAGTAATAACTGATGCAAAAAGCAAAAGGAATAAAATATATTTTAAAATTTACCTATGCTGACTAATTTTTTCTTCTTATACAGTAGTTAATCTTTTGGACCCTCCCCACCTTTTAAAAAGAACAGGCAGTTCCAGCAATGTGTATCCATGGGCCAGGAGAGGGGGAATAATCCTACCTTCCTGATAGTTTTTTTTATTTCTTTCAGAAAAAAAAAATGATTCCTGTCTACCTAACTATCATTTGTTTCAGTCAGACTAGTCTTCACCATCCCTTCAAGTGTCATATTAATCTTTGCCTGCAAAGGCCTTTGCTCTCATTCTTCTACTTGCATAAAATACCATTTCCCCTCTTTTCACCTACCCAAAACCCTCCTGCCTTTCCATGCCCTGCTCAACTCCTAGCTTCTTCATGAAACCTTTTCCAACTATTTCAATCTGCAGAGCTCTGTCTCTTCCAAACACCTGAAACACATGTAGGTTGAACCACACTATCTAGTACTTACTTATATGCCAGCTTATAATGTTCTCTAATTATAGGTCTTGTCTCTCCAACCAGACCAAAAGTTTTTGGAAATGATATAATGTCTTATAATTTTCTTGTATCCCCTGACAGTGCTGGACATGTGTTAGGTGCTAAATAAAAACCTCTTAATTGATTAAGGAAGGCTTCTCAGGGAGCACTGGTTCCTTATTTCATTTGTCAATTGTCGGATGAAATTTTTATTAAGACTGACCTATGCCCTTACATTCCTCTGTGTGTTGTACTTATAAGGTTTTCCCCCCTTTCCGTTAAAAGCAATTTATACACATATTTCAGTACTTCAAAGAAATTATTTCATTGATGTTCATATTTCTCCTCTAGTGGAATTTAAACATTTTATACGACATTGACTTCTATAACTTGGTACATTCTGAAGTTTCAGAGGCCAAAAAAATCATCCTGTGAGACCTTCCACATTTAGCTATGCTGGTCTTTGGAAAACTATTCAGTGCTGGGCCCCTACCAGCTTGACAGTATCTATCAGATCCTCTGCTCTGCTGGTGCTCCATGCCTCTAATAACCCAGGATGAACTCCATGCCAGTAAGAGGCATCACAGCAGGACTTTGGTAGAAGATTTTGTAAAGGAAAAGATTGGAACATATTTGTTATAGCCATCCATTCACTGTTGCAAATTTCATAAGATCTGTGACTATATTACTATGGGCAAAAGAAGGCCTTGTTTTAGTGTGATGCATAAGAAGCAATTAAGTAACTAAATTCGTGACTTTTTTTTTCCCCAGGTAATAACTATTCTATGGGTCTTACATTCAACCAGAGATAGAGTTCCATCACATGTCTGGAAAATTGAAGTCTTGAAACACTACTATAGCATGCCTCTGTATGATACTTAGGATGTTTGCCAAACTTATCCATTTCCTCTTTCTGTCCAGGTGGTCTATAGCATACTTTGAGGACAACATGGCTCTACTTCTATTATTCTTCATCTATATGCTCTTCACCATTCTCTTCCTATTAGGTGCCTAGATTTTCTCACACAAGTTCAGATTCTCAATACAAAATGCTATTCTGAAGTTTCCCTAATACTTTTTAACTTTGCCATTTATTGCTTTTTCTTTAAAAAATTTTTTTTTTACTATAAACTTAATCATCAATAAGGTATATCCTTCTAGAAAAGGTATTCTTAACTTGGGGGTCCATGAACTTAAAACATGTATATGTGTGTGTGTGTGTAATTATTTCAATATACTTCATGTCCTTTGTAATTCTAAGTATTTTTTTTGTGCATTTAAAAACATTCTCAAATGGGATCCATAGACATTGTCAGATGACCAAAGGGGTCTATGACACAAAGATGGTTAAGAATCCCTGTTCTAGACTCATTTTCCATTCAGTCTTTATTTATCCCAATAAGATTAAATGAAGTCAAATATGCTACTCTGCACTTGCATCTCTAGTTCATCTTGCTTGTTACCAATATTATGTGCACTTTTATATATACTCTAAAGCCACAGGTTTTAACACTGTATCTTTCTTAAAAGCTTGTCACATGTGAACTTTGTGTCTTTACTGAAATTTTTCTTCCAACATTGTAATTACTTTCTATGGTATCTAGCTAGGTGGATTTACCTATGTAATTTTTTCCCTTCCCCTTCCTTTTCAGTTTAAAACCCCAAAAATCTATCAAAATTTTTTGATAGATTTGTAAGACTCCAAGCAGATACATTCTTCCTCTTATTAGGTACACTCTATTGCTGGCCAAAACCTGTAATTCCTACATTTTATGGTTGGGTTCTTCTTTTGTTTGCTCATTTTTTGAGCCTCCTTCTAGACTTTTTTTTTTAAAAGGTTGGGCTCTGCTCACTTCTAGAGGTGGGGGAAGGGAATGTTGTGTCTGAGCTTCTATCTTTTATATCATTCTGCTGCTTTCACAGCTCAGTCTGGGGGTCCATATGTTTTTGGTGCTTCCAAAGTGGGGTGTTCTGGGGAAAGGTCTATTCACTACCCTTCTGCTCTGTGCTCTGCAAGTTCCTGAGCTAGGTGTGGGTATACTGAGTTTTGTGTGGTTAAATTTCTGTAGACGACTACTAGACTCAGTCACTATTAGCCTGCTGGAAGGTTCTGCAGGTTCAGAGTGACTGAATGATTGTCTCCTTCCTTGGTTTTGGTCTCCTGCCCTGATTTATTCCACTGAAGGCACATGTGTGGGCCTAAGTGTTAGAACTAAGCCTATACTCTATACTTGGGTTCAGAGACACCCAATTATGTTTCTGGAACTTGTTCCATGAACCTTACGTAGATAGGGTATCTGCTCCCTCATGACCACTCATCTCTGACTCAGAACCGTGACCTGGGACTGGATAATGGGTGACAGAACTTCCAGATGCTACCTGTTCCTGCTCCCAAGGTTACTACAGGGATCCCCTAGGATTTCTTTCTGCCCAGTGTTTACTGCCCTGGTGCTCAGTCTCCTTACCTTCCCTGGGTACTAGACTGCTTCCCATCACTGCCCACTGCTGCCATGCTCCTGGCCAGCTCCTGTCCCTGTGTCCGCAGGTCTCTCTATCTTTCTAAGCTGCCCTGGCCTGGAAAAATGACTCAATATGACTTTTTCTTGGCTTTTCTGATCAGATTTAGGATGACATGCTTTCTATGCTACTGTGAAGGAGGATGTGGAGAAGCTAAAGCAAAAATGCTACCTTTCATTCTGCCATCTTGAATCCACCCCATCATTCCTATATTTTAAACTGTGGTCCCAAAATCCAAATTCCATTCTCAGACATCATCTTCCTAACCAGATATTCACTTCCAAAATCCTTGCCTGTGATAGGCAGCAGTGAAGAAAGCACCTAGGTTTTCTAAGTCTACACTTTTCTGGCCAGGAATTTGTAATTGTTAGCAATGTTTTTCCCCCATAGATTTCTTCTGGAAATATTTTTTTGTGCCCACATAAATCACTAAAAGTGGTCAGATAATCCACAAAATTTTCTCAATTAAATTGTCAAGCAGTCAATTATATTTCAAGATTTAAGAATGTTAAAATTATTACGAGAAGATGCCAGAGAGTTAGAATGTTATAACAACAAAAACAACAACAAAAAAAACCAGTGGATGTGAAGTCAGAGAACCTAAGCTGGAATCCTGGCCCTGTCACTTACTAATTGTGTAACCTTGGGCAAATCATTTAATATTTCATGGCTTTAATTTCATCACCTGTAAAATTAGGGCAGCATGACTAGACAGCCTCTAAGGTCCCTTCCAACTCAAAATATAACACTACAATTAGTCTGTAACACTTGTGTAAACTGTGCCTGTTGTGAGGCCTCTTCAGCTCCTGTAATCCTGGACAGTATCACTGATAGGCCATCTAGGTGAAGAGAGCACCGGGCCTAGAGTCAGGAAGACTTATTTTCCTGAGTTCAAATCCAGTCTCATACACTGACTAGCTGTGTGACCCTGGGCAAATTACTTAACTCTGTTTGCCTCAGTTTCCTCACCTGTAAAATGAGCTGGAGAAGGAAATGGCAAACCACTCCAGTATCCTTGCCATGAAAACCCTAAATTGGGTCATGAAGAGTCAGACACTATTGAAATGACTGAACAACAATTATTGACAGAAAATAACTTCTAAGTGTTTATAGGAAAGAGTGGTGGTAGAAGAATCCATTCGTTCCCTACCTAGTTCCTATAGGAATATTTTCCCAGTGGGTCCTAGCATAGAGGGAGGAAGGAGTTTCTGCCACGGAAAGAGGACTCTCTTTATCCAAATATGTAGACCTTAAGACATCAAGCAGACCGATTTGAAGGACAAACTTTCTGTTCATATAATGGAGTTAGACTTCCAACTTCTAAACCAATTACTTTTGCTGGGAGGGCTTCAAATATAGATGGTAAAAAGCAGGTAAAAGTTAAATCCCTCACCATATAGCCTTAATTTAAGAGATCATCTATTCTTCCTCCTGGGGGAAAAAAAGATGTTTCCCTTCTCCCTTCCCTTTATACTTTGGAATTTTTTTTTACAATATTCTTAGAAACCTTTGCTTACTAAGTTTAAAAATAAGAATCTTGAGCAAGACTCGGTTCAAAATATAGAGAAAGACTTAACTAGTTTCTGTTAGGCAAATTAATTTTTTATGTAGTTGACCAATGATGCGACTAAGTCCTTAGTGTTACTGCTATTGACAGAAGAGATTCTCTATTCTAACAGCATGAGATCAGTGGAAATGAGCTGGACTTTCTCCAAATGGCTGAAGGGTGCCAATTACATTTAGAACTAATCCTTGGTAATCACAATGTTTGGGATAAAGTAGTTATTACTATTGTACCAGTTCCAGAGATGGTTACAAACACAAACTTGTGAAGCTTAACAAAACATTTTCAAAATTGCAACTATGTTGTAACGTGCCTTTCTCAGTTTCCAGCCCTAATTGGAAATGCACAGCAGAAATGATTCATATCTAAAGTTCTTCAGTGCCTGCATTTAAATGAAGTTTCTGATAGTTTTACTTCATGTCTGCATAAAAAAATTGCAAGATGCTGGTATATAAAGTAGTCCCAATAGAAAACTAAAACAATTATAATTCCTCAGTGCAATTAACTTTCTTCCCCTTTGTATAAATTTGTTTAAAGCTTCCATTTTGGGGGAAAAAATTAGTGAGTGATGGGGAAGTAGGGGAAGATATGTTTAACTATTATGTATACCACTATCAATCTGATTTTGTCAAGAATATTGAGGTGTTTTAAACCTTTAAAAAAAACCATGCTTTTTTATCAGTGATAATCACATGAAACTCCTAATCAAAACTATCAAGCTATGGTTTTTGTGCCTCCATAGTTGTAAATCCAGTCAAAATCTGTGCTTCTCTGACCTATGCCATACAAAGTAAGTAAGCTCTCCTTCAAGGGAGGTACGTCAGTTACACACCATCCTTCATTTGTGATACCCATCAAGACATATTTGCAGAATGCCATGGGAGTTCAAAGGAGTAGAGTAACCATAAAATAAAAATCTCACCTTCGAGATCACTCATGTTATTAAGTCTAGGCCAAACATTGCTGCCACCCTTCTATTTTCTGTAATTCCTGAAGTTGGTGGCTGTGGCATGGGAACTAAGTAAGATTGATTTCACAGTGCTTCAGTGGATGGAATAGGTTCTTATATACCTCCTTCCATCGAAAATGAAATTCAACCAGGTATACTTTTTTATAATTATTTCTTTTGAGGGTACATTTTATATTTATCTCTCTTACCTGCCTATCCCTGAAAGGTGGACACAAGCTGTTAGATGAGCCATGCATGCTGTATCTTTATTCAAGAAAGCCAAGAAATGAGAGGCACAGAGATAATAGAGTCAGAGTTGACACTACCCCTCCATGAACAAATCACAAAAGGGATATCCAATTTAAGAGCTGTATTTTTTTCATACCACCACTTATACATGCCACCATTTCATATAATTGTACATATTTGTGCTCACACGTATGCCAACAAAGGTGGTGATGAAGAGATACAGCCAGCTTAACAGTTTGAAAAAAGAGGATGGGGAGGTGCACAAAGGAAACTGCTATGCAAGGAATGTCATTAATGGCTATCATCGTTACTTGTTGCTTTTGAAGTAGAAAGATTCAGTAGAGTCTTCGGAATTAGATAGGAAAGCTTTTAACAATACAGTTATACCTTCCACATTGCAACTTTCCCCATTGTGGTTTTGACACATTATGGGTCAGCAAAAGAAATTAAATGGGAATTTGGGGGGAGTTTTGTGAAAGCCACAGATCATACTCAAAGGTCAGCAGATGATACATAAAAGTTTAGATACAAAAAGTTTAGAAAATCATAAATGCATAAAACATATGTATAGTATTATATAATATCAACGTATTTTATCTTTTAATACTATAATAATTCAGACTTCTTTTCTGGTATGAAGGGAGGGCCAAAAGTTTTTACACAGTTTTTCCAGATTGCAGGGGCACCGTACCCCATGATATGGAAGGGGTAACTACAGAGTTATTGTTATTGTTATTATTATCAATACTATTATTATTATATCCCAGATAAGGATAAAAAATGGTTTCAACTGGCACAAATGCTAAGATACATTAAATAAGTTCCCATCAACTTTAAAAATCAAAATTAGGAGGGGCAGCTAGGTGGTGCAGTGGGTAGAGCACTGGCCCTTTAGTCAGGAGGACCTGAGTTCAAATCTGGCCTCAGACACTTGACATACTTACTAGCTGTGTGACCTTGGGAAAGTCACTTAACCCCAATTGCCCTGCCCCCCCCCAAATCAAAATTAGGATGCCCCAGAGCTATTTAGAGTTTTCCATTAAAATATTTCTATTACTCTTTTTAAGAATCTAAACTAAAAGCCAGAGATTTAACACATGAGCAGCAGCTTACACTACCTAAGCGAAGATATATAATTTAGGAAGATAACTTAGCTGACGTAAAATAATTTTGTTTCTACACTACTAAGAGATAGGGAAATTTTTCTAACTCAAAAAATCAGTTTCCTTATGATCTCTAGGCAAAAGTTGAAGCAGGACTTTTAAAAAAATTCCATCATCATAAAAATAAAATATTTGTCAATACCAAACTATATCTAGTCAACATTAAATATACTTTTATTTTTTTTAAGTACTCTTTGCTTCATTGTGCCTTTACAAACTGTAAGAATGTAGGTTCCCCCTCCCCCCCACAACTGACACAAGTATATATGCGCATTAGCGGTTAAAAGTGAGTTATGATACATTAATTTCTCATTTTCAATGGAATTCATGATCAAAATAAGCCTAAGAGTTCATAAATTTAGATGTAACCTGCTAAAATCTATTAGGGCAAAAGCAAACCAGAACCATTTTTTACCATTGAGATGTCTCCAATGGTAGAGAAAGCACAAAGGAACAAGCTTCAAAGTATCAACATTTATTCCACGTGAATGTTATACTTATTCAACATACTTCTCATCTCTTCACCGTATGTATAATCCTAGCCAGCTGATATCTCTCATGATTCCCACTATGCTTTGCCAGCTTTGTGTCCTGCCTGTGCCACTGCTGTCCCCAAGGCATAAAAAATCCCACGTAATAAGCATGTTCACTAAAGTTTAGCCCATATCTTTTACCATGCTTTCAACCTGCCATGTCTGGCAGGTCAAAGGGGCATGGAGGAATACAACCCAACAATAGTTAAATGAACGATAGGTGTAGAGAAGTAAGCAGGACAATCTTAGGCAGAATTTCAAAAATAAATAGGTTATCTTGTGTCCTCCTTATCTACTCTATCTTCTTCAACCTTTTTGTAGGACATCCTTCTCCCACCTACCTAGCTCTTCCTTTGTCTCCATCCCCAGAGGTCCAGTGTCCTAATACTGTCCTCTAGATATCTGATCTACCTGGTATTCTATACAGACCTACCTGTCAACGAGAATATCGTGCTCCAAAATTAGGTTCCATCTCTCTCTAAACATTTTTCATACCTTTAATGCTAGGTTGGAAAGTAATTAAATTAAATCAATCTGCCTCTCTCCTCTCTAAATTTTCTGTACTCAATGCTAGATAGGAAAGCAATTTGGTTAAATCAATCCACATTAAATTTAAATTATTGAAGGCCACACTCAACACATTGCTAGTCCAAAAGAACTGAGGTCCACTTGGTAATATGGAAAAAAGATCCTTGAAACTAAGAAAGGCAGCATTTCCTAAAGTCATACCACTCAGTCTATTCTGAACTCTTTAGGAAGTGGGAGGGAAAAAGGAGTTATGTGTGGTTGGCAGACCCCCTTCTCTATTAGTGAACTCCATCAGACCTGTGGGACTTGCCTTGTAAAGGCTGAGACCTTCAGCAACACTGAACAAATGAAAACTGAAATTCCTAATTTCTCTTTGGGACCATCAGCTTTCACTGACATTTATGCTTAATTACCATGCAGCCCAATAATGACCATACCTATTAACAAATTTACATTAAATTAATTTGACTAAAAGTTTTAACATCATAACAATGAACAATAAACTTTGTTAAAGTTACTTAATTTTTAACATCTGTTGTTAAATTAGTGCAATCACCAGTTCACAAGCCTTAAAACAAATTAGAGGGAACCTTGGTCACTCCTCCCTTTAACTGAAAGATAAAGTAATGCTCTGTGGAGTATTAAGGTAGTAATTCATGGAAAAAACCTTTTACCATGTAAGCTACCATTGTGTTTTTAACTACTGAACAGTTAGATTTTTTTGATCTGGACCCTGTCCAAGAGGTTCTATAGTGTTCCAGGGCTTGAAGCACAATGTCATCCGCAAACAGGAGTATTTGGAAGATGTCATCAACTCTATAAGAAATTCCTTTTCAACTTGTACCCTGTGCTTGTCTGTTCCATCATAGTGGTAGACACATATGGTGAGTCCATCTCCTTGATTTATGCCTTACCCAATATTACCGATTGACATAAGAAAAGTCATTGACATAAGAAAAGTCAAGAGGGTAAAAAATACCTGTTGTTCAGATGATGATAGATGGAACGTGTCCATCAATGTGTGTGTATAGAATTACATTAACACACGTATGTGTGTGTACATACACATAGGTATGTGTGTATATGTATATATGCATGCTACATCTGTCTTGGAGATATACCACCCTGGACAAAGGTTAGTGCCTGAATTAAACAGGATAAGGAAAGCTGGATTCCTTTTGAGACATTGTACAACTTCTTTAATAACCCCAAAACTTCTTTCAGGAACAAAGATCCACATAAAACAAACAAAAACAAAAACCCACCAGTATCCTAACAGCTGGTGGAGGATAGCTGCAAGTTGTGGAATGTTACGGTCTCCAAAAAAAAAAATTAAATAAGTATCACTCAAAGGGCAAGGGAGAAGAGAATGGTATGAGTAGATTGTAACACACTGTAAGTATGGATCTACGAAGAAGATTGCCTCTGATTGCCTGACAAAAATGGATCCACCAGATCCCTTGGAGAAGGAAATGGCAAACCACTTCAGTACCTTTTGCCAAGAAAACCCCAAATGGGAACATGAAGGGTTGGACACAACTGATGAAGAAGAGCAAGAGTAATTGATATTTTAAAGAAATAGCAATGTTTACAAAAGATGGGCTAATCATACGATGAGAGTGGGGGACACCCAAAGGACAGCCCATGTGCTCTGCTGGTATTCTCACCATCAGAAGAAAAAAAGGAGTCTCCCTCACCCCACCCCAGCCAGCACACTAAATAGACTCTGTGGTAAATTTATGGGACGACATGAGCAACAATTACAGTCTGGGCAAGATGATTGACAGGCTTCATTCTGTGTTTCTGCAAGGATGTTGCATATGAGTGATCCATTTTTGTGTTCTCCATTAATAGCTAATAATGATAGCTAACTCCTATGTGCCAGGCACTGTGCTAAGCACTTTACAATTATTATCTCACTTGATCTTTACTACCATCCTGGGAGGAAGGTGCTATTATTTTCCCAATTTTACAGTTGAGTAAACTGGGACAGAAGTTAAATGATTTGGCCAGGGCCACAATGCCAGTATATGTGTGAGGTAATATTTGAACTCAGGTCTTCCTGACTCCAGGCCTAGCACTCTATCCACTGTACCACGGAGCTGCAATAGGAAGTTTAATTTTAGGCAAAGTCACCTAATACTTAGCTATTTCATTTGCCTATTATCATCTAACTGATTTGGATATATTTTTGTTGGCCTATTGAACTTTTAGCTAAATAATTTAAAGTACCCCATATCATGGGACTGAATACTTCGTGGATTGGGGGGTAAACTAAACTAGGAAAAGGAACTTGACTATCAGCTACATTGTTTCAAAGCTTTGAGGTAGGTTCTCGAAGAAATCTTTATGACCAAAAGAATCAACAGATTAGAGACAAAAATGATACTGTTGCTTCTAGTTGGAAAGAAATTTAGGATGTACTTTCCAGAGCTTGCTGCTAAATTGCACTTTTGAGTCTCATAATGTTAATGTTACATAGAGGAAAATCAGCCAATTTGCATTCTTGACTCGACCTAGATATAATGAAAGCACTAAAGGTCACCAGGAGAGACTGCTGGAACAACTCAAGGTATCTATCTGTCTTGATGCCTAGTTAATAATAGCATCACATTTATATCAAGGACAGTCCATTACTATTTTCTCTGGCAAGGCCAATCTTCCACACATTCTATACTTCCACTCTATGTCATCCAACAGACAAACATGTAGCCTCTGTTGCTTTAATATTAAACTGATGAAAATGAAAGACTGATGACAGATATCTATTATTCCTTTCCACTCTGAAAATTCATCGATTCCAAAATCACTATGATACCCAATATTTTACATGAAGAAGCCTAGAGTGAAAAAGAGTCAGTATATGACTCCAAATGCACCAAAAAGGGTTAAAAGGAGGTATTTAAATATAAAACACATAGTCCTTCAGAATGAATAAAGAGATCATAATTATTTCCAGGTGCTTCTAACTATATAGCAATGGAACAGTAAGGTAAAATAACTCACTCCATTTCTACCAGAGATCTTAGATGGGTTCTGAAGTATCTCCATATATAAAGTGATGCATGTTACTCAGTACGTAACAGAGCCACATCAGATGGGTGTGATGAAGATTGTACTGAATATCCCAGAAAGACTGGGCTCAGAAAGTGAGTGCACATTGGGAGAAAATGCCAGACCTCTATTTTCTATGAGACTTGTATGCCTGCAATATTTGTTAAATGTATCATTAGATCACAAAGGCAACAACAGAGAAGAAAAGAAGATGCTATGAGACCTGAATGAGGCACATCCAGGACTGTGATGGTGTTGCCACCAAATCCAATAGTATTGGCATATTCTTGAATTCCCATAGGACAAGAGGGTGGGGCATCCAGGCTACAGTAAGTTGACAAAACCAGCAGAGACTCTGAGAAGAAATCCAAGCACTCTGTTGAAGCTGGCCAACCCAACCTTAATTTATTGTGCCAAGGACTGAACACTCTTCCTAGTATACTATATTGCTGTTGTGTTTGTCCTTAGTTCTCAAAGAGGACCATGACATCAGGGAAATGATGCCATGACTTGCAGTTGACTTTGATTTGAGTGAGGGAGGGCTGTACAAGGTTACCAGCCTTACTTTCTCCTCCACAGCCATCTGGATCCAGTGACCAGGATCAGGATGACTGGAGATGACCCAGAATGCAATGGGAGACCCTGGCCTTTTTAGGCTTAGGCCTTTTCAGGTTCTCACTTTGAGTGAGGTAACTCCCATTCAGTGAATAGGCCTCCTTAAGAAATTAATCAAAGGATGGCCCCTTTAATCAAAAACTCATTAAAAAAAAAATCAAACTAGGAGGGGAAGACCCTCAGGTTCCTGGCCAAATGAGAAACAGTTACTATTTAGTATTTACAGCTGGAATTGGGAAGGAAGGTATGGATGTTGAAATTTTTTAAAATTGTTTTGCAATTGAGTCTCAATAAGTATTTTATTATTTCAATGCATGATTCTTCCATTATCTATTAGTAAGGAACAAATCCAATTCAATTGACCTTTAAAATTTCACAGGAAACTGGGGAGAGGAAGGGAATCAGATAAGATAAGTTATGATTACCATCCACAAAATCCCTTCATATTGAGTCCTTAATCCATATGAATCTAGAGCCAAGTCACTTGTGGGTTACACTAGAAGACAAACAAGATCTTTTAAAAGAAAACTAATAGAGAAGGGCATACAATACAACAATACTACCATACAGAGATATACAAGAATAAAGCCCACAACTGTAGATCATGTATAAACTTCATAGCTCTGTTAAATTGGCCATTGGAATATATGGTGGAGAACACTGTCAACTCAGTTACACTTTATCAAGTAAAATTTTATGAAAGGATTTTTGAAGGTTTCCAAAATGAGCAGAGGTTTGTTTATCAAGACGCAGAGGCAAGCCATTCCAGGTAGCTAATGAGACTTGAAAGAGCATGAAAATGTGGTCATTGTTGTCGTCCCCATTGTGAGACTTTAATATAATATCCTGAGCCATGAAAATTCACAAATTCCTGACACAAGTAGTTTTTGTATAATTCATTTAATCATTTTTTTTCTTAGAAAAATTAAGTTTTCATAGTTTGACAGGGCATGAGATTTGGAGTCAGGAAGACCTCAGTTCAAATACTGGCCCTTCCACTTGCTAGTTACATGACTCTAAGAAAAAGACACAACCTTTTTGACTCAATTTTCTTATCTGTAAAACAGAGTTGGATTTCATATGGCCTCTTAAGTGCCTTCTTGTTCTAAATTTATGATCCTGGGAAATAAAGTCATAATAAGCAAGAATGCTGGTACAAAACTACTTCAGTAATAGTCCTGTAGCTGTTGCTTTCTTAGCAGACTCAACAGTATCTGTGCTCAGAACCAGGATTAGAAACCAAGTTGCTCTGAACTCCAAGTTCAACACTCTTCCTACCATTCCATGATATAGTAAGAAGATATTGTCACTTAAATTCTGAAAAGCTGACTTGCTGGACAGTCAGTCTGATGTAGTTTTACTTTGTCAGTCTTCCAAATATGGCACAAACTCACTTTTGTCTAACTGTAGAAAACTACCTAAGCATTTCTTTACTTTTTCTTTCATACATTTACAGTACTGTTGCAAGAGTAAATTAAATAATTCATTCTTAAGTAAAAGATTGTGAATTTTTTTTGTTAAAAGCTCAAAACATCTGGGTATTAATTTCACATCACAAATTACAAAATTTCAGGGTTGGGATGGTCTTTCCTCAAGAAATGAAAACCAGAGAACTCCAGGAAGTCTTTGACTTAGAGCAATTTAAGATTACCTACTCAGGGTACTTTGAATACACAGGTAGCATACAAATGAACCTTCATCATTGTGCCAACTCCCTCATGTGCTCCAAATAGCAACCCTGGCCTTAGAGCTCTCTCTCCGTCCCCAGAGTCCCTTGGCTCCCTACTAGCAGTCTCTCTTTTGAGGGTTCTCAGTCTAAAGGAGACAAGGTTAAGCTAAGGTTCTTGAAGCTTGAAGAGAAAGAAGGTAGGGGCTGGAGGAAAGTAACCAGATCAGAGTAGAATATCCTGTGACTATAAAATAAGAATATCAGGTTTTTGTGTGACTAGTACACCATCTGAAAGAAATTCCAGAAGAGGAATTTCGGAATATTTTGAACAAATATGTAAGGGCATCTTGCCAAGGGTATCATTTTGATGGACAGCACTAATTTGAAAGTATAACAAGGGCAACAGAGAATGTCAAATCAATATAAAATGTTATTTAATATAACAACATTCATTTATACAAAGTCTGTATAAACATATACATAAGTGTGTTTACAAAAATCAGTCACTTAGTCACATGGTTTATTCTGTCCTTTAAAATTACTGATAAAAGAAAAAGAATAGTATTCTAGAGATGGCTACAGACCACTATTATAGAGTTCAAAATACAAGACTTATTGGAGAAGATGGAAAGACTTTTGATCTTGTGGATTTAGGTTCAAATTGTGCTGTGTCTTCAGAGTTTGAATACCATTTAGTTTTGAGTTTTGAGGCATTTTCACATTGTTAAGCAATAAGACAGCAGAGGAATTGAGGCATGAGAAATTTAGTGCAAATATGGTGGAGCCATGCATTTTAAAAATAGGTATGTTTTGCATAACATCAAGATGCAAGGTAGTTACTAGTGCTGATTACATGGAAGCTCAAGAAAGCAGAAAGACTATTAAAAAGTCAGCAAGATAAACATGATCTCTAAAGCTTTTGCTAACTAAAGGAATATTTTCAATGAGAGAAGGGCAGCAAAAGAAATATTCCAAATAAGTTTCTCAAAAAGCTATCAAATGTCCTATATTCCCCAAAGTTTCTTCTGATTGGGCAAGTATTCCCAAAGAAACTCTTTGGAATTCCATACCACTTTGAAGTGTGGTATCCTTCACCTTCCAATTTGTTACAATAAAAATGAACAGAATGACAAAGTAATACTTTATGTTGTTATCTTCTTGCATTACTCAATATCTTTACAGATAAATAAAGATAAATGCACTTTGGAAAGCTCTATATTAAATAGCTATATCATTTTTAATTGATTAAATGTTTGTGTTTATTTGTATCATTAAATGTTTTATATCCAGCATCATTTACATTAGTTAAATGTTTGATTATCACACTTTCCATTATGACACTTTCTTTGGCAAATCAAGTTTGGCTTACTTATCTTTTGGTCTCTTTTCCCAGCAATCTAATCTGGTGTAAGGATTTCACATCAGTGTGAAATCCTAATGATACTCATGTGGATATACTTCTAATTTAAATAACCTATAACTGTGAAATATGGCAAAAATGTTGCTTTAGGTTTCTTCTGAATGCAAAAGGGGTTGCATTCCTAAAAGGTGATGGGAGAAGTGAGTAAAGATGAAGCTAAAAAAGATAATACCCTTTATAAATATTCTTCCCTTTCCTCCCATTTTTAAGAAAAATCAAGATATATTTTTTCCCATGCCTCAAATTTTTGATGTTACTTACGGCTGAAGAATACTATGATCATAGATTTAGAGCTAGAAGAGATATCAGAAGTCATCTAGTCAAACACACTCATTTTACAGATAAGGAAAGGAAGAGGCCAAATGACTCGCCAAAAGTATTAGACATAGGATTAGAAACCAGGTCCTCTGGTGGGAGGGCAGCCAGGTGGTGCAGTGGATAGATTACTAGGCCTGGTGTCAGGAAAACTCATCTCTCTGAGTTAAAATCCAGCCTCAGACACGTAATACCTTTGTGACCCCGGGTAAGTCCCTTAACCCTGTTTGCCTCCTTTTCCTCATCTATAAAATGAACTGGGGAAGGAAACAGCAAACCACTCCAGTATCTTTGCCAAGAAAATACCAAATGGTTTTATGAGGAGTCAGACATGACTGAAACAACTGAACAACCACCACCTCTGATGGAAAAGTCAGTTCTTTTTCCATTATACCATGATGATTCCATTTCTTAACAAAGATGATCTTAGGTTTTAATACAGGCTTTGATCTACTTCCCTTCTCATTTATCCTTTTACTGTGGATTTGGAATGAAAAAGATTATTTTAGGCATTCTTAATCTGAGGTCTCTAATCTTAAGGCTTTTTAAATAAATGTTTTGATATTTGTATTTCAATAGACTTGGTGTCCTTTGTAATCCTTTGTATTTTATTTTATGCATTTAAAAACATTAGTGTAAGAAGCACCGCATAAGTTTCAAAAGTGCCAAAGGAGTACATGGAATGAAAAAAATTTAAAAACTCCTGGATTAGAATGATGATGGGGGAGCAATCAAGGACAAAATGCCTCATCGATTATTGAAGACTGCCAAAGTACAAAGGAGAGTGAATATCTAGATGTTAACATAATTCAACACATTAGAAAGAAAATACTAGCTAAAAGATTATATGAATCAATTCTAAAATTCTGCTTTCTGCTCAAATGTAAAACAAGATCATTTTTAAAAAGAGCAGTAGTTGGTGTGCCTGTTTTGTGAGACAAAAAAAAAAAGGAATTCTTACTTTATTAGGGAAAAGAATTAAGAAGCTCAGATTTAGTTGAGAGGCTTAGCCTGATATGTTAAGTACTTCCTTTTATTTGTCCTAAACTTGTATGCTTAAGGCATCAAGATAGTTCCAGCACAATAATTCATAGCTTAGTAGAACTATTGGAAACAGAACTTGATGCTTTAAACACACAGGCTTAGGAAAAAGTAAAAGGATTTTATATATCAGGTTAAACTTTTGGAAGTTGCCGCCTTAAGGACAAACATAGTAAACTGTAGAGCGTGCTGGATCAAGAGGGGAGGAAAGAATTGGACATTTATTAAACAACTACTTTGTGCAAGGCACCGTGCTAAATTCGTTTTTATAAATATTTTCTTAATCCTTAATCCTCATAATAACCCTGGGAGGTAGATGCTGCTCCATTTTACAAGTGGGGAAATGGAGGCAAACAAAGGTTAAATGACTTGCTCAGAGTCACACAGCTAGTATCTGTGGCCAGATGTGAACTCAGGTCTTCCTCAATCTCAGTGCAAAGCTCTATCCACTTTGCCACGTGCGATCAAATCCTATCTCTTACAAGTTACTACCTATAAGACTTTGGACAAGTCACAACTTCAGTTTTCTCACCTAAAAATTAGGGAATTTTAACCAGTTGACCTTGAGGCCACTTTCAACTCTAAGCCTATGATCTTTTCAGTCCTGATTCCCTATTCAGAAACCAAGGAAAAGTAAAGAATGAAAAGGACAATTGCTGCCTCAACACTAGCAGACAAAAATGGAAGCAGATCCATTTGCTGTGACTGGCTAATGACAATGATGGGAGCATCAACAGGTTAATGGATAAATTTCTTTAAAAAAATTTTTGAAGTCATTTAACAAAGGAAGGGAATCTGTTGCTGAAAAAAATCAGAAAGTGTTACAGTTATGTTTAAAGAAACATGATCTCTAATATGCCTAATGCTTTTTGTGCCACCTTTTAATTTTTTCTGAAGACAGTGCACTTGATAGTGACATTGATAAGCAAAGCGGTCTGACCTTGAAGGTACAGCAATAATCTCCTTCCTTTGCTGGTCTGACTTACCACCTTCATATCATGTCTTGAAGAACTGGCAATACTAGTGATAGAAATGACTAGGAATCATCTAGATCATATTTTTCAAGTTACCTTAGAGGAATTCTGCTCAGCAATCATGTAAATAACCAATATCCTACCCCTCTGGAAGCCTGTAAGAGTGTGAGTGTGAGTGTGAGTGTGTGTGTGTGTGTGTGTGTGTGTTTGTGTGTGTCTTGTGCCAAGTAGGTCCAAGAAAATTAACTTCCTGAATCCAATAGACATCTGGAATTTATGTCCAAGAGTCTTCTAACAGAAGATAGATAGCTCAGACGTAGCCAGCCTGAGAGTAATTATAGTCAACTCTTCATTACTCAGAAGCTCATAATCTAATTTATGAGTTATCTATAATCCTTACTTCCCTTGTTACCTTTCTGCTGCTTTCCTTGTAGATATTAACACGTGTATGTGCTAGCAGGTAAAAGAAAAATGTCAAAAAAGACTTTTTTTTAAAGCTATATAAAAGGAAGCAAAAACTAGGGCCTAAAATATGAGTTGGCTATGAGTAACTATCTTTAAGTAGAAATTACCCATTTCCTTTGCAAACAGTAATACATAAGTCCAGAAGACTTTCTAGTAAGGAATCTCATAATCTATATTAGGCTGACATCACTCTGCAATATCATGGGTCACCAAATTCTTTTAAGTAGTTCTGAATAGTTTTTAATCTCATTTACCTTAGGAAGAGCAGGAGTGCAATTCTCCAAATGACAGGTGGGTGGAGAACTGTAACCACAGTAGCAAAAAGCAGACTTAGTCACACAGCTGTACTAAACAGGATAATATTAAGGAAGCATTAACAAGATACAGAAAACACTAAGAAAATCCTTGAATTTGAAATTAGATTTACATCTCTGCAACTTACTATATTATACACTATGCTTTGCTGTGGATTAGTGCCAGATCCCAAGTCCAGAAAAACTTTTTTTGTGTGTATGTTTGTTCTCGTGGTTCAATGCATGTTAGAGCTTCAGAGACTTTAAAAATCAGAAACTTCCTTTGAATTGACTGTTTTTGACAGTAAGAAGAAAAAAAAAATGTCAAATTTTACAAGCTAAAATTAAAAAAAGTTAACTTCAGAGTAGCAGTAGATTTCCCCACAGGAGAGAGAAAAAAACACCAAAATCCTCCCACAATCACTTAATAAGCCAAAGGAGGAACAAATTCTACTTTTGATTAGGAAACACTTTGAAAGTTTCTTTCAGAGATTCTATTGTCTCCCCCCTCAATTAATTAAGCTTACTCACCAAGCCTAATCAGAGTTACAGGTCTAAAACATTTTATGTTAATTAATGTTCTCAGTTTTCAAGAATTTTTGGTTTTAAATCTAATCTGCAAAGAATTTTTATAAAAACTTGGTATTACCAATTAAGAGACATATACCTTTGAAATTCAATATTATAGGAAGTGGAAATTTAAATATCATTGCTCCATTTAAGATTAATGCAGATAAAATATTCTTCAGGTATTCTGACCATCAAAAAGTGAAACATTTTGACACTAGAAACAAAATTATCAGACATTTATGCAGTATTTCATTTTTAAATCTGTATATCCAGGCATAAACTAAATTGCTTACAAGAAATACTAAGAACAAATGTAACATGAATTACGGACAAATTTTAAACTCAATTTTCTAGTTCTCTCCAATTATATTTTGAAATGTGCAGTGAATCTCATATGGAAACCGTTCAAATCTGCAGCCTTTTTATTAATTGTCAGAACATGACGTGTGGAGTGATATCTCAGCTTGATCTTGGAATAAAAGCAGCACATGATGGTAACCAGACTAGCTTTATAAATCTGACTAATACATTTTAGCTTCACTTTCTCACACCTATGGTTAGTATTTCCTCCTTCCCCTCTATGTTCTCCAGAACTCCTTTTCTTCAAAGCCTCCTGGACAAAAGAGCACCTTCAGACTAATGATTAATATTATAAGATCAGCATTAAGTAGTACATGGCAAGAATAATCAGAAACTTTTCTGAATACCCACTTCTATACTACACTTCTTAGAGGGTTGAGTATCCCTTGTGTAGGAATTGTTACAAAAAGGCAGAAGGACTCTTCTATTCCCTTAATAGGAGAAGCAGGGATAGTAGCAAAAGTAATAGGAAGGAAATGATACAGTGGGAAACGTGAGCCAGAAGGGTAGGACAGTAACTAAATAAGCCAAGTCTCCCTTTCCTTACCCAAGAACAACCTTGTTTGAGCCTACTTGGTTTCCAATTCTCCTCTTCAGCAAAATTCCTTCCTCGTTAATCCTATCTCTATCCAGACTCTTATTCTTAATAGCTAAACTATCTCATGAGTAAGTAGCTTACTGAAATGGTAATGAGTAAGTTGATTGTTCTCAGAAGTATTCTGAAATTTATTTTGGTTTTAATTGATTAAGTAACATTTATATATTGAGCACCAACCATAGTACTAGGTTCTCTTTGTTGTTCAGCTGTTTCAGCCATTTTGACTATTACCCTATTTGGAGTTTTCTTGGTAAAGATACTGGAGTGGTTTGCCATTTCCTTCTCCAGCTCATTTTACAAATAAGGAAACTAAGGAAAACAGGCTTAAGTGACTTCCCCAGAGTCACACAGCTAGTCAGTGTCTGAAGCTGGATTTGAACTCAGGAAGATTAATCTTCCTGACTCCAGGCCCAGAACTTTATCTACTTCACCACCTAGCTGCCCTGGGTTCTCTGGGGGGTTGTTAATAGTTGGCCGAGAGAAGATAAATGCAGCTTATAAGATATATATAAATATAAACAAAATGAAGAAATATGTTTTTTAAAGGACTAACACATGGGATAAACAGTGATACTGGATTTCAGGATTTATAAGTCTCTAAGAGTTGGTAACATCAAGAAAAGTGTCATGAGAAGAGGTAGCATATGGTGTGGGCCTTAAAAGATGGACAAAATTTGACTAGGTGAACAGGAAGGTATTCTAGGTACAGGCACACAACAGACATGGGAGTGGAGACTAATGTGAGCAAAATAAAAGCTCAAAATACAAATGGAAGGGACAATGAAGAGGCCCATTTCACTAAAATAGAGTGGGGAAACAGTGGGAGATAACTCGACTAAATGTTTTGACATCTAGATTGTGAAGGGCCTTTAATGAAAAGCTGAGGAGTTTGAACCTTATTCTATAAGCACTAGATCATGATTGAAGGTCATAGGGTGGTTGAATGACCTAAGGAAAATGATATTTCAGGAAAATTAACTCGGTATCCATGTACCAAATAAAATCAAGCAGATAGCAAAAAAACTATCTGTAGGGTTTTTATTTTTAAACACTGTAAAAGGTTGAACATTCTTGACATTGTTCATGGAAGATAACACTTCTGTGAAATCTAGCATTAAAGTGCGAGTCAGAAGACCAAGTTCCTTCTTCTAGTTTAAGATAATACAATATTCTACAAAGGAAATTATTTTTAGCCTCTGTATACGCCAATGGAAAATAATATGCCATGTGCATTTATCCGCTTCATAGAGATTTGATAAGAATTATAATGGCTATGAAATTTTATCTTTTCTGAAAGTTCTAAAAGAGTCAGATTCTATAAGTTCCCCATTGCCAAAATGTCAATATAACAGTAAGCATGACAAATATTGACAAATGCATTCCACAACACCATAGCCACATCACAGACTAAAGGGATTTATTTATGCACTAATTCTAGAGTAACGAAAATAATACATTGATTCTAACATAACTAGGCAGAACAGAACCATAATAGATCCAAAAACATCTTCCAATATAATAACCTTAGAAAATGATACACTTATTTCACCGATGTAGCCATTGCTCAAAACTTTTGTGCATACCCTCTTTGAAGTTACTTTTAGAGTTACTCTTACAAGTGACATGTCCCATCATGTAAACACTCATCATTTTTGACCAAAGATGATATTGTCCCACTTGAATACACATCCTATTCACCAAATCTGGCTCTGAAGGACTTTTGATATTTCAAAATATCCACCTTCAAAAGATGAAGATTTGCATGATTGAGTTTTTTTTTTAAAAGACTACAGGCTTTAAGGTAGATGATATTTTTTCATCAAACATGATGAAAATCAGCGTTGTAAGAAAATGACTTTCATTTTTTAATCTATAATCTGCAATAATCTGCTTTATAAGCCCATCCACCTTCAATAGCACAAGGCTTCTTCAACTTTTTTGTGTCATAGATTCCCTTGGCATTCCGGTGAAGCCTATGGATTCCCCACAATAATGTTTAAATGCAATACACACTTACACATACATATATTGAGGGTACGATTACAAAGGAAACCAAAGGTAAGTGAACAATTAAGATATAACATTTTTTCTCATTCAAGTTCGCAGACCTTCCCTGAAATCTATTTGAAGATATCAGATTAAAAATCCCTGCCATGATTTAAATCACCATATTTGAATCCTAGACTTCCCTTTTTTTGCTACAAAACTGCAAGGAGGAAATTCCATGAAGGTATTCAGCACCGGAGGCATCCCTTGAATAAAAGACTTCATTGCAGGACATTTATTGTTGAACAAATGTTTTATTATTATTTGTAAAATTCATTCAACAAATATGAAGTAAATCCTGTTACAAGGTACTGTGCTAGGCACAATGGGAGATGCAATAAGAAGCCCATCCCTATCCTTTACCACCATACATCACAGCCTATCAAAGACAACGAGTAGATAGAAAACATAAGAAATTATTTTAGAAACTAGAGATCAAGAGAAGTGGTTCTTGTTTACCACAATTTTATTACTTATTAAATATTTAGCAAATAATATTTATTCTTTGACTTGCTATAGTTCCTTTTAACAAGAGCCAATAAATCACCTGCATTGTAAGTACAAATTACTTTAATTTTTGAGGTCTTTATGGAACATTAAAAGATTAAGTAATCACTAGGAAGATTAAATAATTAAGAGTAACAAAAGATGCTTCAATAATTCATTAAGTATATGCCAATTATAAGGTGAAGGCGATTATATATAGAGCTGGCCACAAAGACCTTGGTTCAAGTTCTGTCTCTGACATATACCTGCTGCATGATTTCTGGGTAAGTCAATTAACCTTTCTGTGCCATAGGAAGAAGAGGTGCTGATCTATTGTTGGTAAAGGAAGTTTTCTCACTTGAGAGTTCCCTATACTTCAAAGATCTAGTCCCCTATGTCAATTATAAAATACCCCTTTCAATATGTGTAGTAGTAAAAATATATCTTTACACATACCCTGCAAAATTTACTGACCCAAGCTAACAAATCTATTAAGAATAAAATACAAAAGTATTTCTAATTATGAGATTACTAGATATGAGTTTACTAGATACAGTGTTGAACCTGGCTACTTGGCTAATAAAATACCACACCTTAAAAATTACTATCACCTCAAAGCACCATTTATAAAAACAATATATCAACTTTTATCAACAGTTATTTATCATCATAAGGCAGTCTTTGAAGCCAAATTTAAATAGTGCTGGCATTTGGCAGACTTTAACAAACTAACCAAGGTCAAAGTATAAATACATTTTGAAATGTGCAGCCATGTACTGTCTTAAGCAGCATGAATGAAAAAACTTGCTTTAAAAAAAGAGTTGCAGAAAATCCTAACTTCATAGATGAAAGCCAAGATCTTTTTCTTCCTTCATGTTAACAAAACAAAAATCTTCCTAGATAGCTAATATCTCAGTAAATCCCAATTTCTAACATTAAAGAATGTTGTTATTCATTGTATTGGTCTCAGCCTTCAAACATGAAGAAAATCATCTTTGCAGTGAAATGTCCATTCTCTTCTAAGTAAATTTTCTCTGGTGCTCATCTGTTTTACAGATTTGCACTTTCTAGCCCTACTTAACTTATCCTTTTTGAATCCTATTCTATTTTACTTTTTCCACACCCAGAACTACAATCTAAAGTGTTTACAGGGCAATTTTACATAGAATCTACATTGTCTTCAGGAATATCAGAATAGACCAAAATCTGTGGCCATTTTGACTATAATGCAATCTTCTCTTACAAACTTCAACTCTAACATAGGCTGCAGATTGAGTTCTGGCTAGCAAACTGTTGTAATTATTGTAATTTTTGCTAACATGAAAGTAACTATTTTATCCAGTTTTATTTTCCTAGCCTTTTTGGTAGGCCTCCAGGCAGGGGTTATTTCAGATTAAAATGTTCTTTGATCAATCTTTGTCCAAATTTTTTTTAAAGATTTAAAAAAAAAAAGCTTAATAAGCTATTTTAGCTAAACAAACAAACAAACAAACAAACAAAAAACCTTTCAAGCCTGGTTAGTCAACTTGAGAACAGTCACTACCATGGTAAATGGATGTGCTCAGCAGAATGGTATATTTAACGTAAAAACATATTTATAACAGAAAAAAAAAGGATTGAACTTTTTGCCAGAGCACTGAAGGCATTATGAGTATGGATGAGTTGAAAGTATATCTAGTAGTATAATTCTAAAGATACTTTATATCCTCTAGGAAAAAGTTAGCTACTTGTACAATAATACCCCTGAGATTGAGTCATTATGAATATGAGGCTATACTCCTTTAAACATCAAAATTTTTAAAACTAAACATTCTGGAAAGAGTTGTCATTATTTTGGACGACTACTGTATAGTGCTTTAATACAGTGATGCCCTTAAGGTCTATTAAGATGGGTAGGACTGTTCGACTTCCTACACTGCCCTCAGGCTGCATGGCTTTTTGATTCCTGGTATCTGCTTTTTGAAGTTTTTTCCTGTTTCCTCCCTTGGTGTTAAGCTGTCAGCTATTACTTTTTACTACTTTCATTATGCCTACTTATATCAATCCTAAAGGCTCAGAAACCAGATAAGTAACTTTGTTAGCAGAGTGTGTTCAATAAGAATAAATAAGTTGTAAATGACTCTTCTTTTTAAGAGATCCATGAGCTTTAGCTCTATAGATTATGAAAACTCTTTTGGTTGATAAGGATCTCCCTCCCATCCCCCTTTTTAAAAGTTTACTTCCTAGTTCTTGGTTGCATTCTATATGAGTGACTTGCCAGAGAGTAAATAAGTTCAAGACAGATAAGGTATTAGTATAATCAGATAACAAAAAAAGGAACAAAGCGGAGTAACTGGAAAAATGTTTGAATTACATGTACACCAACCTAAGATTTAGGCAGGAATAAAATAGACAATCACGAGAACATAGCTGGAAAGGACTTCAGAGGACATCTGGTCCAACTCCCTCATTTTATCATTGAGGTAACTAAGACTTACTGAGTTTAAATGACTTAACCCAACAAGAAAGCAAAGTCTATAAATAAAAATGTGGTCTTCTTTTCCAGGAAAATTTGATTCAAAAAGTAATATGCTATTGCTGCATCACTGTATAGCCTATATAAAAGGCATTGGCACAAGCAGTCCCCAATTTTTACTTGCCTCTTTTTAGGCTGCCTTTATGAACTAATCATCTGTCAACATGCATATGACATCCAACCCCAAACACCACGCCCTGCCAGTCACAGTACAGTTGTATCTTTTACAGCTTCATAAACCACCTTTTGAGGGTCATTCTTTTGTGGTTGCCTTCCCCCAGCAAGGTTGGTCTTAGTATTATGGGAGAATGGAGGAAGATAAAGGAAAAGACAGGAAGCCTACTTTCAAGCCTAGCTTGAAACCTTCACAATGGCTATGGAAAGACTGAATGTTCCTGCCTGTTTACTGGGTAATTCATGAAGAAAATATCTAGCTCTTCCAAACAGTTTAAGAGATGTGGACCATCCAAATGATCCCCCTTAAACCTTGTGAATCTTCTGGAAGTCAAATAAGTGAAGTAAATATTTAGCCCTTCTCTATCATTCTAATCCAATGTTTCATGGAAGTGATCCTGGGTTCTTGAAAGCCATGCTAACCACACAGTGGTGTAAAGAGCCAACTGGCTTCTCTTCTATTCCTAAAGTACAAATGGTGTAATTTCTCCTCTCCCTAATTTATTTAGGATGGGAAATGAGAGACTCTTCTGTAAATGAATCAAGTCCTGGACTTTTAAGCACATTTGAGTACTCATAGATTGGTTTATATTAACTCTACCAAATCAAAAAATTGCCCTTCCCTAATAATATACATCCAAGTTTAAAAAATATATATACATTAATACTGTTGAACGGCACTACTGTAAATGTGCCAGTGTAACTCTGTTCTATCTTCGTAATAAAATGGGAGCCATCCATACAAATTGGCAGGTGGTCTTTACCCATGGGCTTTTTTCCTGTACTCAAGTCAGTGTCATATTGCTTAGAGCAGGGGTGGGGAACCTGCAGCCTCAAGGACACATGCAGCCCCCTAGGTCCTCAAGTGCAGTCCTTTGACTGAATCCAACCATTTGGGCTACATTTGGGGACCTGAAGGCCATAGGTTCCCCACACCCGACTTAGAGTTCAGAAAGCCATGGCTGGTGTGGCACGCAAAGGATTATAGTTCTAGAGTTGGAAGGAATCTCAATGTCCATTCAATCCAATCCCCTCCCATTTTACAGATGAGGAAACAAGAGATCTAGGGAGGCTAAGTGATTTGCTTAAGGTCACACAGATACTAAGTATCAGAGGCGGGACCTGAAACCAGGTTTTCTAACTACAAGGCCATGCTTTTTTATTTGTTTTTAAACAGTACTACATTGCAATTCCACTGAATAACAAAATTTTAATTTTCACAAGTGCTTTAACATGACATGCAAAATATGTGCCACCTTTACTTAAGTTTCTCATAACTATTTAGTCTACTTTCTTCCCAACCCCCAAATATAAGTTCCCGGAACACGGAGGCCTCTTTCATTTTAGACTTCCTGTCTCTGTCATTTAACATAGTGTTTGCATATAATATATCACTCAAATGATCCTATTGTTGAACTTCTAATTATTAAACTTAAATTAGAGTAACATTTTAAAATTTAAGTACTTGGACACAAATCCCTCCTCTAGGGAAGTTCTATAGATTGTAAAGTCTGGCATCATTCAGAGAAAGTGGGTTTATTTCCAAGTGGAATATTGCATGTTTCAAGAAGGTAACAATAAAATGCTGCAACACAGCAGTTACTAGCTCCTCTTGAGTTAGATCTTCATTCTCTATGACTCTCCATTTTGCTAGAAGCAGCTTTCAGGGATTAGTAGTCATACTCATTTTCAAATAGGGCAGAAACATGAGTTTTAACTCAGATACTGTGTTACAGTGGAAAGAGTGCTGATTAAAAGCCAGGGAACCAGAGTTTGAATCCTGGTTCTGCTATTTACTACTTGTGTGATCTTGGGCAAGTCATAAGGGATGTTGAACTAGTTGACTACCATGTGCCCTGTTCAATTATAAATTAAATGACATAATATTTGTAAAGCACTTTGCAAAGTGCCTGACACATAGTAGGTTCTATATAAATGCTTGTTCCCTTCATCTACATACTGTCTAACCTAGATCTATGGTGTTAAGATTTAACTTCTATGATTAACTGATCATCCTGTTTTGATCCTAAAAAAATACAACTTGAAAAAAAAAGATCATTAAAAAATTGAAAAAATCAAACTAATATATATTATATGCAAATTAAGGAACATTCCCATAGAGTGAATTGATCTTATGCCCTAACAAAATTCTAAATCTTGAAATCAAATTCTTAATCCTCCTTTGAAATAATCTTCAAGTTTTATAGCTATTTAGTTGTCATGTCATTAACAGTTCATCATCAAAACCATTTTGATGTAACCCTTATTGGTGGATGGTGCTGTGCTAGGCAGTATATAAAACAAGTTAAATAGAAAGCCTTCTAAGAGATGACAGCCTTTTAAAACTGAGTACTAGTAATAAAACTATGTTACTAGCATAAAGTATCACTGCCTGCTTTTATATTTAATTTATTAACAGTTAAATATGTGCATCTTGGCTAGAAGACCAAAAGCTTCAAATCAGTCCTACCTTTATATACTTTAAAAGGGAGCATTCCTTCATCTAAAGGCTTCTCACCATCAACAAATAACTAACTCCATTGAGGGCACAGACATGAACTTGTTTATGTCTCATACATAATCTAAGATGCTGGGCACAGAGTGCTGGAAAATGCAGAAAGGATGAAGAGAAAAGTCAAAGCAGAGATTCATTAGTTCTATGTCAAAGTGTCAGTAAGAGTAGCAGAAACAGAACACAAGTTTGAAAGGTTTAAGTTTAATCATCTAACCAGAAAAGCCAAATTTTTCTTTCTTTTTTTTTTTTACACACACTATTGGTTTCAACCTAACATTGCATTTTTGGTTTGCCAAGAAATACTCTACCCTTGGACTTCTGGCTGAACAAGATTAGTGGGGGTGCCAAGATCTAGTTCTTGATACTAGTCTCTGACTACATATTGAAGACCTTTTGCTTAGTCCTATAAATTATTTCACAACATGAAATGAGATTAAAATAAAGTTCCACAATTTATTCAGAAATGGTATGTAAGCACTAAAAAGCATGTAGGCACTGAAGTGTTAAGGGAATAACTATTCTGATCCATTTCAAGAGAAATTCTCTTTTTAGGGCTAATTAGGACCTTATGATTGAAGAAAATAAAAACAGAAATCCAACTGAGCAAGGAAGAACATGTATAACTTTCAATATGATCCAGTGAAGCTGTACCTGGCTCTAACCCATTTTTTTCCTGCTCTAACAACACCTTTTCAGTAACAATGAATAGCTATTATTGACATTTAAATATCTATAAGCACATGACTGCTGACAGCACTATTGTAGCCTTCACCAACTGGAAGCTTACATTCTAAAGAGATACAACCCACATGTATCTTCAAACTTATGATCATGTAATACACACACATACACACATCATATATATGTATACACATATATACATATATACAATTTTGTAGATAATTTCAGCTTTGTTTTTATTTGTTATTATGAGGTTTTTTTTCTTCACTTTTTTTTTTTACAAGATCGAATAAGATTCTATGGAGGAGGATAGCTGCAAGAGTTTTTTTTTGGGAAATGGTTGAATTCACTCTTCCTAGGTGCATCATCCTTCATGGTTAGGATAGTAAATAAGCATCACATTGGGTAAACGGTCAGTAAGATCTAGGAGGAGAGTGAGTGTACAGTATTCTAAGAAAATACAGTCTATAATAAGCCAAAAGAAGCCAAGAGCAGGTTTACTTGACTTACCAACAGTTTTAATAAAATTCATCTATTATAATGCTGTGGAAGTAAATCACATGAGAAATGGACTTATTGTAGCTGTAGGATGGAGGCAGCTCAGTCAGATACCTCACCTCTTTTATCACCTCCTCAAACTCAGTTTTGACTCCCTGTGGAAAAATATTTCTCTCTCTCTCTCTTTTAACTTTTCTTATTATGCTTGAGTGGATTTTTATGGAAACCCTCCTTTCTCCCTCCCATACTTCCACTTTAGATGTCTTTAAGAAAATAAATCTTTGGAAATAATTAGAATTAAAGCTTTGATGCTATTTTTAAAGCACTCTGATTCTCCAAAAAGAGGGGGAAGGGCAGGAAGCTAAAATTCATTTAGCCTGGGGAAGTTAAGAACTGTACTGCAAAAGTACACCTTTGAAGAGGGTAAGCCAAGTAGAAGACATTGAAAAGGTGCCACCACATAATAGAAAGTACTACTGGGATTCACACATAGATTCTAGGACTGAGTCTGTCCTCAATTTACTATTCTAAGTTTGGGTAATAATGTCTCTGGGCCTCAGTTTTGTGATTTGTAAAATGAAGCAGTCTAACTGGATTTTAGGATTTAGAGCTGGAAGGGACCTTAGAAATGAATGAGCTCTAAGATTTGGATCAGCTGAAAAATTCTATTTTGGAGGAACATCACAGGAAAGAACCAGTAATAAAACATTTCTTTTGACCATGAACATCCACCTACCCTACAGCATTTCAGTTATTCAGTACAGAATTTACTAAAAAAAAAAATGTAAATGTAAAGGAATTTAGAAAATCCTCTTTATAAGAGAGATTCGACCTTGTATTGTTGTGGATGCAAACTTGTTGCATAATGCTTTGCTTCCACCCAGTAAGAATACATCAGAAACGTCAAAGGGTTCCAGGTCTGTATTTCTGTAAACATTCAAGTAATGAGTACACTGGCAATCTCTTCAAGTCTTGAAGTTGTACTTTCAGTTATATGTACAGGATGCCACCTGGAACGACACTGCCACATCACTGAAGGTTGCAGTGTTTGTCAGTTAGCTGTTGAAACATGAGGCTCCACTTGACAAACCCTTCAAGACTACAGCTAAGCTTATCTGGCTTGTTTTTGCACCTCCACTGTTTCTGGGGGAAAAAAATAACTTGTTCTCCCTTCAAGTCTATTTACTTTATAATAGCCTAAAGGAAGTTTACCTACTCATCTAGCCATGGTTTATTTTTATTTTTTGGTACCTTAGCTCATACTCCTCAGAGGACATAAAAGCTTAAATCTCAGATCTAAATTGGCCTGATTGTACCAAGTTTTCAGGTTACCAAACACTGAGCCATTTCCAGGAAATGGGAGAGTGGGAAGAACTGAATCTTCCCCCTCCCCAATAAGATTTAAGTCTTTAATTCTAGTTAAGATTTTGAAATCACTGCTTGTTTTCCCTTGGGGGAAAAATAACAGACTATCCAAGAACTGAATCTCCTTGGATGGCACCCCCCATCCAACCACTCACCTCTTTGATCTTTGCCCTCTTCTGACGGATTTCTGGGTCGGTGGGCTCCCGTCCTATAGCCCCGATAGAAGGGCGAAAGTCCAGGTGAGGCAGTCCACCAGCATTCCCTTTATTGAGCAGTTTGTCTTGGAGAACTTGCTCCTTCTCCTGGAGAATGTCCCTCTGAATTTCCTCCGGCAACTTCTGCAGCGTCTCTTTGGCCTCTCTCAAGGCTCGCTCGTGGTCTTCTCGAATCTTGGCCAAATTGTCCGCAGCAGCGGCCGCGGCGGCAGCAGCCGCTGCCCTCTCACCTTCGCTCCCCTCTTCTCCCTTCCCCATAGCATTGATGCTGCCCAAGCCAAGCCCCTGCTTGTGGTCGTTAGCTGGCTGGAGAGCCGAGTTGGAGTGGAAGAAGACCCCGCTGAGCAGCTTCGAAGAATCGGGCAAGAAGAAGATCGCCCCGAAGCAGAGCGTGATGAAGGCGCTGAACACCAGCAGCAAGACGAACTTCTCGGTCAGACGGAAAGCACCCGGCCCGGCTACCTTCCTGATGCCCAAGCCGCCACTACCAACGCCGCCCCCACCTCCCAGCCCGCCCCCGGGGGGGCTGCTGAACATGGGCAACAGGCCCCCCATCGGCATCACTCCGTGAGACCCTGGGGATGCTCGGTGGCCCTGATCTCCGCGGCGTGCAGCCCCAACTTCACCCCTCTGCAGCCCGGCTGTCAGGGGCTCAGGGTCCAAGTCCCGGGCATCCAGAGCCCAATAATCTTGCCGCTGGGCTGTCGATCCTCAACCGGGGGGGGGGGGGTGGGCAGAGTGAGGGAAACAACTTCCCCACCCCCTCTCTTCTTTCCGGAGGGGGTCTCCGAGGGAAGCTCTTATTGCCCACCCACACCACACAGGAGGCTCCTCCGATTGCAGCTGCTGCAAGGAGAGAAAGCAGAAAAGGAGAATTATTTGGATAAAGTTTCCGGTGGGTCCCCGCCCCACTGGGGCCCCCACCTCCTGGCAGGGCTCCGGGTGCCGCCCTCGCTGCCCCCTCCTTGGTGCCGAGGTGGAGTTTTTAGGTCCTACACCTTGGACTCGGTGTCCTGCACACACCTGGGTGGCAGCCTGGGCTGGGATGAGACCGGACACCTTCCCCCCACAGCAGGCACAGCCAACTCTAAAGCTTAGAGGGGCGCGGCCAAGGGCTAGTCAACTTCGGCCGCGCACCGTGCTCATCATTTCTGCTGCCCCCACAGCGGTGTCGGCGGCGGCTGCAGCTGCTGCTTTGGCTGTCCTGGCCGCCGCTCTCCTGGGCGGGCTGGCGGGCGCTCCTGCGAGCTGTATTGCACGCTAGCTATTCCAAGGCTGCCGGGTTTCCACTAAAGCAACTCCCGGGCTCAGGGCTATCGGAAATGAGGGCGGTGACGCTCTGCCAAGAGTGACAGCTCCTCCCGGCCAATCCCCGGCCGCCCGGGGCCCGGTGGAGGGCGCACGGACACAACGAAGGGAGGGGCAGGGCGGGGCTGGGCCACGGGAGGGAGACCCGCGCCAAGGTGGGAGGGGGCGAGGGGAAAGAGAGGCGGAGAATTTACGGGAAGCTTGGCCTCCTTGGGGCTGGAGGCTGGGGGTCTGCGGGGCGCGGCAGAGCCCCGGGGGGAGGGGAGAGAGAGCAGGAAACGCCGGCGACCTCGTGGCGGGAAGGGGGAAGATCTGGGGGCTCGAGGAGCTGGGCAGTGCAGGGCAGCGGGTAGGGAGTAGCTACGGTATGCAGAGGGAGCCCGGGAGAGAGCGCGTTTTGTTTATACAAAGTACTAGGCTTGGCCATCTGGTGACCCTGGAGGTTAAATAAGCGCCCAAGGCAAAGGGCAGGGAGCCCTAGGCGTGATGGGGCAGGAGTCAAGGTCCGGGTGAGATTTTTGCTGGCCTTGGCCCTGGGCAGTTCTTGCACTGTTTTTCCGCAAGTTCACCCTGCTGAGGGCCCCCGAGGGGATTGGGGACATACCATTTGGTGGCCTCTGAACGGAGTCTAGACGCCTGTGCCTAGGTTTGAGGAAGGGAGTTGTCCTGTGGGCAGTAAGGAAGTCAGTGTGCGAGAGGTGGTTCCTACTTTAATAATAATTCAAAGTTAGTTTCATCCGATTAATTTCCCTCTTGAAAAAGAAACACTGAGGAGGTCGAATAGAAGGTGCTTCGCTGCTAGATATACCCCTCCCCCTTCTTCCCCCCTCTCACCGCCCCCCCCCCCCCCGTAGAGTAATAGTTTAGTGTTTTTCTTTTCCTAGGAGTGTGAGTGCTCGAAGCTTATAAATTTCCTTGAGCTCTCTTCTGGTAGTCTCCTTACATCGTTTTCCCATTTGCAGTAGGAATGCGCCGTGGTTGTTGACTTTTCACTTAAAAAAAAGACGAAGTTATTTTTCTCCTCTGCGATTCCAAAATTCATTTAGCCCTTTCAAGTTAACAAACATGGTCAAATTTTCCACACGAAAGGAACAGTTAACAGTGCCCTAGTTACAAGCAATAAATGAGATACTTGGGTTGAAATAAAAAAAAAAGTCTTTAACTTTAGAGTAGGTTCAATGAAGGAAGAACACAGAGGTTGATTCATGACAGAATCATTTCCCAAAATGTGGTCTTAATTTTCCTGATCTTGAACAAATGGCCAGATTATCAGTAACAGAAAATTTTCATACCTCCTCATCTTTGAAAGCAAGCAACTTTGTGCCTAAACCACCCTGCCCCGGAAATACAATTTGATTCTTGTTACTCTTACTTTCTGCCTGTTCTCAAACCAAAGTAAATGCTAGTAGCACTTTTGAAGATGCCTAGAAATGCAATAGCTTTGACAATTAGCAAACATGAGAAATTTAAAAATTGAAGCTGAAATTGCAATTAATTGTAGAATTGATGTCTAGTATTAACTTGCTTTATCTGGTTTTTAGAACCAAATTGTGTTCCATCGTAGACTAGTTTTATCTCCATTGGGTTACGCGTTCTTTTTAAAGTAGGAAATCATTGTTTGGGAAGGTATACATTGAGTCTATGGCATTCTGATACCTGCTATGAAATTCTACGTCCAGAAGAGTGCAGCATGCCCAAGCAGGGTAATATTGTTCAAGAGGGATAAAACAGAGGAAAACAATTTTTTGTTAAAATTAGAAGTATTCGCTAAAAGGCAAATACTGTTTTGAGCAAGTATTATAAAACACTGGTGGACTGAAAAGTTTCTTTGATGGTGTTTCAAACATCAGCTTGCCTATTCATTTGTCTTCTACACTGTGATAAAATATTTTATACTGATTACCCTGGAATGCAATGTTTGTAAACCATGTTTTGGAATATCATTTGTTATTTTAGCAATTTTTAGAAGGAACTCCAAAATGCTAAAAAATATATATATATTAATTAGTATCAAATAAAATTGTCTTTCAAATCCATCCATCTTAAGTGTTGAGAGAAGATGCAAAGTTACGTCTTACTATTTCTAGTAGTCTTTAAATTATTGCCCTTATGCAAATAAAACTAGGCATTACTTCATTTAGTACTATAGTTTGTAGAGGGTACATTAAAATTCATTGCAAAGTGTAGAAAGGATTCAGGGATGTCACTTAATCCTCTTTGCCTCAGCTTCCTCATCTATAAAATAAGCTAGAGAAGGAAATGGCAAACCACTCCAGTATCTTCGCCAAGAAAACCTCAAATGAGGTTATGAAGAGCTGGAGACAACTTAAAACAACTGAACATATATACAATTTACAGTACTGCCTGTATTCACCCCAGTCCACCTTTATGTTGTGTTTGTAAAACTTAAAAAATTACGTGGAACAGTTCTTCAAAGATAGAAAATTCTGGCGTTGACGGCTTGTTAAAAAATGAATTAGTATGGATAGATGTACACTAACCTACATATAAAGGCTGACAGTCTGTTTTAGATGGAATAAGAAAAATATAAGAGGGCTTTGGTACTGTCAGAGGAGAAATAAAAGGGAGAAATGAACAGGACAGTAACATTTTGGGAAGATATTTGGAAAGCTATTTCCCTAGCTATGGAATCAAATTCAGTTACAGAATTATAGAACTAGGAAGGGGCTTATGTTTTACCTCAGATAAACTCTTTGTTTTGGAGGAAAGTGAGGACCTGAGAAGTTAAATGATTTAGCTATGGTCACATGACTTATTAGCAGCAGAACTAGAATTAGAACTCAAATCCTCTGACCCAAAGGTATGAAGCAATTTTGGAAAGTACCATTCACTTACTTGATCAAAGCAAGTAGTTTATACAAGGCAAGTAGAAAGGAATAACTACCACTGCAACCTCCTTGGAAGGTCTTAGGATTTAGAGCCAAAGTAAACTTTAGAGATTCTCAAGTCCAATGCCCTTCATTGTACAGATTAGGAAACTGAGTCCCAGAAAGACTGACTTTCCCAAGGTCGTGCAGGTTTTAAGTAGCAGAATTAGACTTTAAACCCTGGTCAATAAACTACAACTACAATTCATATTTATATCACATTGCTTCTTCGGGTTACTAAAAATGCTTATACAATTTGTCTATTTAAAAAAAGTCTGGATGGGGGAATGGAATGTGTTTATTCATTCACAAAGCTAGGTACATTTAAAGGATTTATTCAAATAAAGAAAACTATAATAGAAGCTTATATTTATGAAGCAACTTAAGTGCTTTTCTTACAATAACACTAAGGGGCAGGAATTGAAGGAATTATTATCCCCATTTTATAGACAGGGAAACTGAAGCTATGGGAGCACAAATTATTTACTTAAGGCCACAGGGTTAGGAAATGGCAGAACTCAGACTCAATGCTAAGTCTTTTGATTCCAAATCTATTACTTTTTTCATCATATTCAACATTAATAAACTGATTAACTTATTATAGTCTGCATGCTTTACATGAACAAAACAAGATGTAACAATAATTATATGTGTATATATGTATACATATATGTCTTTTTTTACTATTTGGGCAATTATTATTTTGACAGTAATAATATATGGATTACTTCAATGCAGATTTTGAATAAAATTTTCAAAAAAACTGAAGGACAACTGTTCATTGAAATTAGATATTTTCAAATAAGCCTCCATGTAAAAGCTGACCCCGAGAGGATGGGGTAGACTTTTTTTTTAAACAGAATTTTAACTGATGTCTTTTTTTTAATATCACCAGAAATTGCCCTAGATTCCCTCCCCATTCCTACCTCCTTCCTGAGAGCCATGCTATATAACAAAACTTTTTTTTTAAAAGAAAACAAAACTTTTGGAGAATGTTTAGAAATGGTTCTTTTTTCAATATCAAAACTAATCTAAATGATTAAACATAACTATTGCATTTAAGAATCAAAAACTCAGGTAGCTTAGAAAGTTGAACTAGTCCTTTCACAGCAGTCTCTATAAAGTATGTCTTCAAATTTCAGGTCTATACCATGATATGAATTGTTTTCAAAATTTAATTTCCAAAAATTACAATACACAAATATCATTATGTCTTCACATTAGAGCACTGTGAAGAGCAGCTTTGACTTTGTATAAAAAAATGTCTGTATAGAACAAAATTTTAAGTCTCTAAGTATAAAAATAAATTTCAAGCCAGAATGATATTGGCTTTTGTTTAAGCCTTATTGGTAAGTTCACTAACATCCACAGTCAAACTGAAAGCTTTTACATAGTATTAGTAATATTTGCATTCAGATAAATGTCTTAGTATTATTGGCCATTCCTTCTCCCCTCCTCTGGAAATATATTTATGTGGAACAGATTCAGTAACAGATTTAATATTTAGTACTCTATTTGATATGGTCTGATGTAGACCAGGAAAAGCCTGATCAGTGTTTTGACTGTCCCAGACAGCCTTCTGCCAAAAGATCTGCTTTTATTTGGATTGTAATTTCATCACTACACCAGTCCTCAATTTACAAGTGAATTTTGTTCCAAAATTTCATTTTTAATTCAGCTATTTAAATCTCTTAACATGTTTATTTCCTTATAGAATGGTGGTTAAGTTCCCAGGCTACCCCACAAAATTTTATTTGTCATGATGAAAAATGGCAATAAAAATGGTACCTTGATATAGTAGGAAAAGTGCTGGACTTGAGGTCAGGAAAGACATGGGTTCAAATCTTTCCTCTATCACTTACTAGTTGTGTAAAACTCAGTAAATCACTTAAATTCTCTTCATCTTATTTTCTTCATTGGTAACACAAGGAAGCCTATGGTAATTATCTCACAAGTTATTCTGAAGTTCAAAAAAATCATGCATGGAAAACAATTTGCATGCCTTAAAGTACATTTAAATGTTAGTTATTATTGTTACTCATTAATTAGTAATTGAATAAAAGAAGATTATAGCCATTATGAAGGAAGGGGTGAGAGATAGAGTGCTGTATGCAAGTAATGGCAAAAAGGCCGGTTTGGCTGGACAGAAGTATGTGTGAAGAGGCGTAGGGCGTAGTAAGGCTTGGAAAGTTAGAGTCTGTGTTTGACCCTAGGGGATAATAAGGACGTAGATTCTTATAGGGATTCTAAAGAGGAAAGCTGGTTATTAGAGTTTATGGACCCACAGAACTGAAAGAGTCCTTAGAAAAAATTCAAAAGAAAGGAACTGATAAATAGAAGTATGTATAGAATGAATGTACACACACACACACACACACACACACACATACACATACACACACACACACATTTGTGTCTAGTGGTAGCCATAGATGGGGAAGGAAAAATTTACATGTTAACTTTATTATATATTTAAAAAGAAATGAAAGTTGTACACAATAGATTTGCAGTTTCATGCATGATCGTTATTATTCTGTGTTATGGAAAAGTTTGTTTTATTTTATAAATTAAAAATTAAATAGCTAAAAAATTAAAAAAATTCTAATCCAACTTCCCCATCTGACAGATAAAGAAACATCCAGAGAGATTTCCCTAGGGTTACATTGCTCATTAATAGCAAAACCAGGATAAAATGCAAACAAATATCCTGGCTTCTGATCCAACACTTTTTCTTCTATACTGTGAGTCATGGTGGTACTGGTTCCTTGTCATGCCTAGTCTCACTTGAGATTTATACCTTCATTTTTCTTTGATGTTGGTATTTCCCTGGCACTACTCCCACTTGTCAGGCTAGATTAGTTGGGGGAGGGATTTAGGCTCAAAAACGAAAGATAAGGGGGAGGGAGAGGTTTTCTTGGGGTAACAAGTAAGGCTAGAAGAAAAAGTGGAAGCAAGAGGTTAAGAGGATATGCACAGGTAATTTTAAGAAAAAATATTACCCAAAGTATAGCTAATTAAGCTACAAAAGAGGAAAATGGGGGACTATGGAATTTCAACTATACCCATCAAATGGTAGGAGAAAAAAGGTACTGTCAATGAAAAGCACAGAAGGGCTAGGAAGCAGCCTAAAATACAGGAACAACTTTGCATCCTTTTTACTTGGAATCTTCCCAGGGGCACTTCTACCCTGCCAGATTTGAAGTAATAGTTGGGATAGGGTTCAGACTGATGGCATGATCTTTTCCACTAGGGCCTGCAGTGATTTAATCACGGTATTTAGGAAAGTTAAAGGGAAAAGGAGAGGCAGCATCATGTAGGGGATATAGAGCTGATCTCAAGGGGAGGGAGTTCTCCTTTCCAGGCTGGCTTTTTTGATGCATGCTTCTAGGATGATTCTGGGCAAATTATTTAGCTTCCTGTTGCCTCTGGTGATCCTCTAGGACTAGACGATTCTGATCTGTGGGAGGGCAAGTTTCACAGTGGGATCTCCCTAACTGGAAAGGGCAAGTCTGGTTTTGTTTGTTTGGTCGGTCTTTTTAGAGGGGAAGGTAAAAGGCCAGACTATCCTTGATCAGATCACCTTGACTCAGGGTACTGTATGAGTATAGACAAAACTCAGGTGAGATTTCATGTGTAGTGGGGATAGCATAAGAGAAACGTTTTAGGCACTGGGCCTATTCCTTTTCTGTAGGGTTAGAAGTGCTCTTCAGGTTGCCCTCCCCTTAGGAACAACGTCAGGGGACATGTGGCATTTATATTCCTGGGATGCTATGTATATATTTATATCTGCAATAGACTGTTGTTTGGGAACCAGGACATCTGCACCTGGGGGAAGGGACAGTGATGAATGAAGGAAAGCAAATTTAAGTCTTACTATATTACACATCTTTGCTAAACCTAGGTGTACAAATACAAAAGCAAAGACAGACCTGATCTCCAGGAGTTCACTCTCTAATGGGAAGCAAAAACACACATAGGGAAAGTGATGACTAAGGATGGAGCATTTTTGTTTGATAGAAGTTTGTAAATCAAGTTTTCCTAACTCAGAGAGCTACTTATGTGCTATGTTTTAACTAAACAAAAACTTTTCATTACTAAAAGAAAAATTTCCCCTCCCTAGCATTATATTTACTAAATATTTACTAAACTTTTAAGAAGGGAATTAAGTGCTCTTCCCGTTTAAGAAAATTTTTAAAAAGGGTCATTCTGTCTGTTACCCTACCAAAATATACGAAAAAGAAAGTCACTCCAAATGTGCTATCAGAGACCCAACTTTAATAGACTATTTAGCCTATATTCATCACAGTCAATTCTCTTTAAGTCATTTCCATTCTTATGTAGTTTGGACATGGCACCCTTTTCCTCCATCCAAGTTCCCTCTTTGAGTGCATTTGGACTTGCTCATCCATACTAGAGTTTGAGGTGATTTTCCCAAAGGGCAGCCATGGGCCTATGATTCATAGTTGAATTGTAGCCCTAACTGAAACCCACATGCCCAAGTCACCCTTTCCTATCAATGCACACAGTACTTCGAGGGAGTGTGGGCACAAAGCTATAGAAAGAGTTTTGATGTACATGAGTAGGGAAACCCATGTGCCTGGTGCAACTCACATCCCTGGACTTGAGGCCTTGTTATCCTCTATCTTTTCAGAGAACAATCTGTACCATGTGTCACCTGCTGGGTGGAACTGCTCCTTTTTTTGGCTTCTGATGTCTCAGCTTCTATAAGCAGATTCACTTGTCAGCTTCTGCTTTTTGAATCCCTAGCTTCTCTTCCCCTACCACAATTAGGGCTTCCTCACATGTAGTGACCTACCTCTATGTTCGTTTGTGAAACTGAAAATCCACTTTTTATATCAGCTCTGATATAATGTACAATTGTCCCATAGTCCTTAAACAGCTATTTCATTCAGTTGCTCAGCAATAAACTTCAAGTCCTAAAACCAATCTTAGGCAAATTAGCTTCTAAGAAGCAAAGCACTATAAAGCCTTCTTTACCACCAGTCAGAACCTATTCTTCTAAGGATCCACTTTCACTTAGGTCCTCTCAGAACTACTTGTTTATCTCTTCAAGGCACTTTTAATCTGAGGGACTACTTTTTTCCCCCGGTCCATTCAGAATTATCTTTCTCCTCAAGCTAATTTTCTCTATATTTTTTCACATAAATGTCCCCTTTCTGATACTTTCATTAAATAAAATTGCTCACACAAGAAAGTAGTGCTACCTTACACCCCAAATCCCAAGTTGCTTGATAAATCATGTCAAAGATGTGCCATTCGGCATACTTCTATAGCATGCTATCTTGGGACTTTTTCCCAGGGGAAAAATTCATGGAAAGCATAAAAAAGGAAAAGTACTAGAGGAGCTGTCAGACCATTTTGTCTCTGTGTTCTTCCCATGTCCCTTGATTCCAAGGAATTGTTCACTTTGTAACAACTGTAGAAGTTAATTTATCTCAAGATTAAAGAAACAACCTTAACAATTTGACTCAGTTTCTATAGCTTAAATATGTTAGCTAAGTGCACCTGCCATAGAACTGAAAGTATTGGAGAACTTCCAGCAGCAATTCCATCTCCTCTTTTTTGCTCTCATATTTCACTTTGCACTGCTTTCTCCCCTGTGCTATCACCTTCCTTCCTCTCTCCATTCTGTATCTCCCCACTAAAAACATCTACTATTATCAGAAAACCTAATATGTTGTTATTTTTTTGAAAAATAATATTTGATGTGTTGCAAAAGATCTATGGTACAATTTAAACTTCTGTAAAAGGAAGTGAAACCAAACAAGTGTTTTTCCTCGTTTAAAAGAAATCCCTAACAGCATAATATGTAGATCCCAAATATATGACCAAAACACATTGTCTACATTATATATTTAAAAAATTTTCCTAAACATTCTGACAAAAGTATATAAAGAAGTTACTTAAACAAGCCTACAAGATAATGTAAAGGAGTTTCCTAAGCATGATAGAGTGTGTACCATGGTTAGTCATTGGTCCAATTGAAGAAATTCCTCAGTTAACTGAATTAAATCATAGGTTGTTAGCCACAGGTCAAAGGCAACTGACTGAGACACAAGAAGCTTCTTGGCATCAAATGGGCAAAGTATCAGCCACACCTTTTATTCTTACTAGCTGTATGATCTTGGGTAAGTTATTTAACCTCTGATTGCCACACATTCCTCAACTATAAAAATGGAGATAAAAATGGCATCTACCTCCTAGGATTGTTGTGAGGACCTAATAAAATAATATTTGTAAAGTACCTAACACAGTGCCTGGCAGATAGTAGGTGTTGTATATATGTTGGCTATTATTATTATTACTACTACACAAGAAGTCAGGTGCCTGGTGTTATACAGTTCTGATCATGCCACCCCTCTACTCAGTAAACTCTAGTGACTTCCTATTATCTTCAAGATAAAATATCAAATCCTTTGGCATTTAAAGATCTTTTCAGTCTGGCCCCTTTCTATCATTTTTCCATTAAAAATACTTTATTCCCTCTTGTGCACTTTCTAGTGAAACTGACTACCTTGCTCTTCCTCACGCACAACCCTGAGTCTCCCAACTCCTTGCCTTTGCCCTGGCTTTCCAACAGTCCTGATATCCTCTCTCTCTGCCTTTTGGTTTCCTTAAAAATTCACCTCAAATCCCACCTTCTAAGGCAGGACTTTCCTGGAACCCCCAGATGCTGGTGCCTTTCCTTCTGAGCATAGCTTCTGTTACTGTGTATAATAAGTCTTGCTCTGTTCACCTCACTTTGCATCAGTTCATGCAAATCTTCCTAGGTTTCCCTGAAACTTTTTCCTTCATAATTTCTTATAACATATTTAATGACATTTATATAACATTGTTCCCCAGTTCCCAAATTGGTGGGCACCCCTTGGTCTCCAATTCTTTGCTATCATGAAAAGAGCTGCTATAAATGTTTATCTATAAATGTTATATATAATAATATATGACAATATAACACACATATCTATATATCATCACACACACACACACACACACACACACACACACACACACACACATTCTCTTCCACTTTCTTTGACTGCTTTGGGTTAAAGACCCAGCACTAATGTTACTGGATTGAAGGTTATGCACAATTTAATAGCTTTTGGGGCATAGTTACAAACTGATTTCCAGAATGGCTGAACCGGTTCATGGTTTCACCAATTAATGTATCTCTTTTCCCATCAACATATCAGCATTTGTAATTTTCCTTCCCCCTCCTAAATTTTCCAATCCAAGAGGTGTGAGGTGGTAATAGAGTTGTTTTAATTTCAATTTCTCCGATTATCAGTGATTTAGGACTTATTTTCATATCACTATTGATAGCTTTGATTTCTTCCTCTGAAAACTGCCTGCTCATATCTGTTGATCATTTATCAATTGAGGAATGGATCTTATTTTAATACATTTTAATCAATTCCCTTTATATCTTAGAAATCTTTTTATCACAGAAACTTCTGCAAAGATTTTGTCCCCATTTACCTATTTCTCTTCTAGTTGTAATTGCATTGGTTTAATTTGTGCAAAATTAAATTTTGTGTCAAGAGAATTATCCATTTTATCTTCTGTGATCCTCTCCATCTCTTGTTTGGTCATGAACTCTTACCTTATCCATCAATCTCATAGGTAATTTTTTCCTTGCTCCTTAACTTGTTTAAAGTATCACCGCTTGTTCTAAGTCATTTACTCATTTGAAGCTTTCCTTGATAAATGGTATGAGATGTTGCTATATATCTGTTTTCTGCCACATAGTTCTCCAGTTTCTCCAATAGTGTTTTTTGGTCAAATAATGAGTTCTTGCCCAATAAATGGGATCTTTGGGTTTATCAGACACTAGACTACTGTCTTTGTTTGCTTCTATGTATTGCATATCTAATCTGTTCCACTACCTCAATTTCCCTACCATTGCCAAATTATTTTTGATGATTGCTGCTATGTAAAATAGTTTGAGATCTGCTACTACTAGGCCCTTATTACCGGTTTTTTCATTAATTCCCTTGAGATTGTTGACATTTTGTTCCCCCCGATGAAATTTATTATGATTTTTTGCACTATAAAGTAATGCTTAGAATTATATCATTCCCTCCATGATGCCAGATCTTTTCTCCTATTGGTGAGTTCTATTTAGTGAATTCCATCCATTTTGGGGAGGGGACCCAACTTATCTTACCTTCATTTCCCCATTGGCTCTATTTCTGACTTTCCAGACTTTGCTACCATGCTATTCTGCTTCTTTTTGTGTGCTAGTTTCCTCCACTAGGACAGAAGCTTTTTTAGGGCAGATACTATCTTTCTTTTGACTTGTATTTATGTCATACTTAACACAGTGGCTGGAACATAGTAAATACTTAATGAATGCTTACTATCTGCCTCCCTTCCAGTCAGACTATCAGCCTGTTAGGATAAAGGTCCAAATTAGTAAAAGGCTACAATAACAGTAGTTTTGAAAAATATGACAGATAGTTCAAATGACATAATCCTTACCTATTTAAAATGATTGATAAGTAAAAATGGATAATACACATCAAAATTTATATTGACTCCAATCATTATAAGTTTGTTCTTATGTTTTACCAATGTAAAGCAATTGCCACAATGAGCATTCCAAGATAACCAGAAAGTGCCTTAGTCACGAAACATTAGACTCGCCAACTAGTGAGAGATGACATTCAAAGGTAATACTAGTTAATGATATAAACTTGTTTGTGAAATCTTAAGAATAAGGATGATGGATGAGTATGAGCAGTTTTTCCTCATAAAGCAGAGAGAAACAGTGAAGGGCAAATCCAGTTTAAAGAAATCTTGAGGAGGGCAAAACCAAGATGGTAGAATAAAAGCGGGGACTCACCTGAGCTCTCCCAAATTCTTCTCCAAACAACTTTAAAATAATGCTCCAAAACAAAGTCTGGAGCAGCAGAGCTAACAAAAGGATGTGATGAAAACCATTTTCCAGCCCAAGACAATTTATAAGGTCTGTGAGAAAGTTCTGTCTCACTGAGGAGATAGTAGACTGCAACCAAGCATAGGTCAAGCCCCAGGAAGCCAGCAGCAGACCTTAGAGCTGGCTTCTGAAGCTCTCAGGCCACAGACAGAAAGAGATTACAGGGGACCCTTGGCTAGTACTTGGTGCAGGACTCTCTTACGTTGCCTATACTTGGTTCCAGGTTACAATCTTAGGGTGAAGAGGAGCACTAGCAGGAGAAGGGACCCTGGTCACAGTTCCAGAGTAGAAAAGAGTGACTGGTTGCTCACAGACAAGAGTGCAGGCCAGGAGAACAGGGACCACAACCCTCCTTAAATCATACCACCTAGGAAGAACTGAAAACTTGCAGTCCCCCCGCCCCAAACTAGCTCAGAAAATAGCAACACAAAAAACCTGAAGCTTGGGACAGTGCCTCTTTCACCCTAGGAGCACAGCCTAACTTTAACATAAAGTTAAGTGTCAAGAAATAGGCTGGAAAAATGAGTAACAACAACAACAACAACAACAAATCTGACCATAGAAAATTATTATGGTGACAAGGAAGATCTACACAAACTCAGAAGAAGACAATAAAGTCAAAATTGCTTCATCCAAAGCCTCAAAGAAAAATGTGAATTGATCTCAGGCTCTGAAAGAATCCTTGGAAGAGCTCAGAAATGATTTTAAAAAATGAGTAAGACAGATGGAGGAAAAAAAAATTGAGAAAAAAATGAGAGTGATACAAAAAGAAAAATCATGGAAAAAGATTTGTTAACTTAGTAAAGGAGGCACAAAAGAATACTGGAGAAAATACCACCTTGAAAAACAGAATAGGCCAAATGATAAAAGAGGCACAAAAATCCACTGAAGAAAAGAATTTCTTAAAAAGCAGAATTGGCCAAATGGAAAAAGATATACAAAAATTCACTGATGAAAAGAACTTCTTAAAAAACAGAATTGGTCAAATGAAAAGACAGGCACAAAAGTTCACTGAAGAATATAAATACTTAAAAAGTAGAATTGGGTGAGTGGAAGTAAATGACTCCATGAGACATCAAGAAACAAACAAAAAATGTCAAAAGAATGAAAAAAACTGAAGAAAATGTGAAATATTGCATTCAAAAAGCAACTGACCTGGAAAATAGGTTGAGGAGAGATAATTTAAGAATTATTGGACTACCTGGAAGTTATGATTTTTTTTTAAAAAAGAGCCTAGTTATCCAAGAAATTATTGTGGAAAACTTCCCTGATGTCCTACAACTAAAGGGTAAAATAGAAGTTGAAAGAATCTGTTGATCACCTCCTGAAAGATCACCAAATGAAAACTCCCAGGAATATTATAGCCAAATTCCAGGGCTCCCAGGTAAAGAGAAAATATTGCAAGCAGCCAGAAAGAAACAATTCAAATATTGTGGAACCACTGTCAGGATAACACAAGATTTAGCAGTTTCTACATTAAAGGATTGGAGGTCTTGGAATATGATATTCCAGGGGGCAAAGGAGGTTGGATTACAATCAAGAATTACCTAACAACAAAACTGAGTCTAATCCTTCAGGGGAAAAAACACAAATATTTAATGAAATAGAGGACTTTCAAGCATTCCTGATTAAAAGACCACAGCTGAATAGAAAATTTGATGTTTAATATAAGAATTAAGAGAAACATAAAAAGGTAAACAGAAAAGGAAAATCATAAGGGATTCAAAAAGTTTAAACTGTTTATATTCCTACATGGGAAGATGATACTTATGAAAGATGATACATATAACTCCTATGAACTTTATCATTATTAGGGCAGTAAGAAGGAGTGTACATAGACAAAGGGCATGAGTGTGAGTTAACTAAGATGGGATGACAGCCAAAAAATAAAATTAAGGGATGACAAAGAAGGATGCACTGGGAGAAGGAGGAAGGGAAAGGTGGAATAGGGGTAAATTGTCTCACATAAAAGGTGCAAAAGAGTTTTTACAGTGGAAGGGTGTTCTTGGGAGAGTGGCAGGCAATGCTTGAAGCTTACACTCATTGGAATTGGCTCAAAGAGGGAATAACATGCGCTTCATTGGGTAAAAAAATCTATCTTGTTCTCCAAGGAAATAAAAGGAGAGGGGGATAAGAGCAGGGGCTGACAAAAAAGGAGGGTAGATTAGGAGAGATTATAGTCAGAAGCAAAACATTTTTGAGGAGGGACAGAGTAAAAGAAGAGAGAGAGGGAAAGATAGACATGGACAAAAATAGGATGGATGAAAATACACAGTGAGTAATCATAACTGTGAATGTGAATGGAATTAACTCACCTACAAAATGGAAGTGGATAGCAGCATGGATTAAAAATCAGAATTCTACATTATAAAGTATTGTTTCCAAGAAACACACTTGAAACAGAGACATGCACACAGAGTAAAGGTAAGGGACTGGCACAGAATCTATTATGCTTCAGCTGAAGTAAAAGAAAAGCAACGGTAGCAATCATGATTTCAGACAAAGCAAAAGAAAAAGTAAATCTAATTAAAAGAGATAAGCAGGGAAGCCACATTTTGCTAAAGATACCATAGACAATGAAGTAATATCAATACTCCACCTATATGCACTAAGTGGTATAGCATTCAAATTCTTAAAGGAAAAGTTAAATGAGTTACAGGAGGAAATAGTAAAACTCTACTAGTGGGGAACCTCAATTTTCCTCTCTTAAAACTAGATGAATCTAACAAAAAAAAAATAAACAAGAAAGAAGTTCAAGAGATGAATGGAATTTTTTTAAAGTTAGATATCATAGACCTCTGGAGAAAACTGAATGGGAATAGAAAAGAATATACCTTTTTCTAAATAGTACATGGCAGCTAAACAAAAATTGACTGTATATTATGGCATAAAACCCCACAACCAAATGCAGAAAAGCAGAAATATTAACTGCATCCTTTTCACATTCAATAAAGGGCCATGGAAATGTAGATTAAACATCAATTAGAAAGTAAACAATCTAATCCTAAAGAATGGGTCAAAGAACAAATCATAGAAACAATAAATAATTTCATTAATGAAAATGAAACAACAAACTAAAATTATGGGATGCAGCCCATGCAGTACTTAGGGGAAAATTTATATCTCTAAACACTTACATCAATAAAACAGAGAAAGTGTAGATCAATAAATTGGGCATGCAACTAGGAAAACTAGAAAAAGAACAAATTAAAATCCCCATTGAAACACCAAACTGGAAATCCTAAAAATCAAAGGACAGATGAACAAAATTGAAAGCATGACAACCATTAAACTGATAAATAAAACTAGGAGCTTGTTTTATGAAAAAAAAAACCCTATAAAATAGATAATCCATTGGTTAATTTGATTAAAATATGTAGAAGAAAACCAAGTTACCAGTATCAAAAATAAAGAGTGTGAATTCACCACCAATGAAGATGAAATTAGAGCAATTACTAGGTGCTATTTTTCCCAATTATATGCCAATAAATCTAACAACTTAAGTGAAATGGATGAATATCTACAAAAATATAAATCACCCAGATTAACAAAAAAGAAATATAATACTTTTTTTTTTTTTTTTTTTTTTATAACTTCGCATTGAATTAATTTATGCTCTAGTCAAGTCGTGGAGAAGAATTTTGACCAATGGAATGAATCATGAGAAAGAAGAAACAGAACCAAAAAAAAAAAAAACAAAAAAAAAACCCCAAAACCAAAAACAAAAGAGAAGCAGAAAAGGCGAGCATGTAGTAGTGTGCCTCAGTCTGTATTCAAACTTCGCAGTTCTTTCTCTGAATGAAGATAGCATTCTCCATCGTGAGTCCCCTGGAGTTGTCCTTGCCCCTTTAGGTTGCTGAGAGAAGCGCAGTATGTCAGGGTTGGTCCTCACGGAATCCACATATCTGTGGCTGTGCACAACGTTCTCCTGGCTCTGCTCCGCTCACTCAGCATTATGTCGTGTAGGTTTTTCCAGGTTGTTATGAAGTCTGCATCATCCCCATTTCTTATGGCACAATAGTATTCCATCACCTTCATATACCACAGCTTGTTCAGCCATTCCCCAATTGATGGGCATCCCTTTGCTTTCCAATTCTTGGCTACCACAAAGAGAGCTGCTATAAATATTCTTGTACATATGGGTCCTTTTCCCGCTTGCGTGATTTCTTTGGGATACAACCCTAGAAGTGGTATTACTGGGTCAAAGGGTATGAACATTTCTATAGCCCTTTGGGCATAGTTCCACACCGCCCTCCAAAATGGCTGGATCAGCTCGCAACTCCACCAGCAATGCAACAATGTTCCAATTTCCCCACATCCTTTCCAGCATTTATCATTCTCCTGATTTGTTATTTTAGCCAATCTGACAGGAGAGATGTGGTATCTAAGAGTTGTTTTGATTTGCATTTCTCTAATCAGCAGCGATCCAGAGCATTTTTCCATATGCCTGTAGATAGCTTTAATTTCTTCCTCTGAAAACTGCCTGTTCATATCCTTTGACCATTTCTCAATTGGGGAGTGGCTTGTATTCCTATATATTTGGCTTAGCTCCCTGTATATTTTAGAGATGAGGCCTTTATCAGAGATACTAGTTGCAAAGATTTTCTCCCAATTTTCTGCTTCCCTCCTAATTCTTGTTGCATTGGCTTTTTTTGTACAAAAACATTTCAATTTGACATAATCAAAATTATCCACTTTGCATTTTGTAATGCTCTCTATCTCTTGTTGGGTCATGAATTCTTTACTTTTCCACAAATCTGATAAGTAAACTATTCCTTGCTTTCCCAAATTACTTAGAGTATCAACTTTTACTCCTAAATCATGAACCCATTTTGACTTTATTTTGGTATATGGTGTAAGATATTGGTCTATGCCCAGTTTTTGCCCTACCATTTTCCAATTTTCCCAACAGTTTTTGTGAAATAGTGAATTATTAGCCCAGAAACTGGCTTCTTTGGGTTTATCAAAGAGTAGATTGCTAAACTTGTTGATTTCACCTACTTGTGTACCTATCCTATACCACTGATCCACACCCCTGTTTCTTAACCAGTACCAGGCAGTTTTAATGACTGCTGCTGTGTAGTACAGTTTAATATCTGGTGTGGCTAAACCACCATCCCTAGCATGTCTTTTCATTAATATCCTAGATACTCTAGACCTCTTGTTTTTCCAAATGAATTTTGTTATTATTTTGTCCAGCTCAGTAAAAAAAAATTTTGGTAGTTCGATTGGTATGGCACCGAATAGATAGATTAATTTAGGTAGAATTGTCATTTTTATTATATTAGCTCGGCCTAACCATGAGCAACTGATATTTCTCCATTTATTTAGATCTGATTTTATTCGCGTGAAAAGTGTTTCATAGTTATGTTCATATAGGCCCTGGGTTTGTCTTGGCAAATAGACTCCCAAATATTTTATAGTGCCTTCAGTAACTTTGAATGGAATTTCTCTTTCTATCTCTTGCTGTTGGGCTTTGTCAGTAATGTATAGGAATGCTGAGGATTTATGTGGATTTATTTTATATCCTGCAACTTTGCTAAAGTTGTTTATTATTTCAAGTAGTTTTTTACTTGATTCTCTAGGATTCTCTAGATAAATCATCATATCATCTGCAAAAAGTGATAATTTAGTTTCTTCTTTTCCTATTCTAATTCCTTCAATTTCTTTTTCTTCTCTTATTGCTACAGCTAATGTTTCTAGAACCAAATTGAATAATAGGGGTGATAATGGACATCCTTGTTTCACCCCTGATCTTATTGGGAATGCATCTAGTTTATCCCCATTACAAATAATGCTTGTTGATGGTTTTAGGTAGATGCTATTTATAATTTTGAGGAAGGTTCCCCTTATTCCTATGCTTTCTAGTGTTTTTAATAGGAATGGGTGTTGTACTTTGTCAAAGGCTTTTTCTGCGTCTATTGAGATGATCATATGGTTTTTGCTAGTTTTGTTGTTGATATGATCAATTATGCTAATAGTTTTCCTAATATTGAACCAGCCTTGCATTCCTGGAATAAATCCTACCTGGTCATGGTGTATTATTCTCGTAATGAGTTGCTGCAATCTTTTTGCTAATATTTTATTTAAAATTTTTGCATCAATATTCATTAGAGAAATTGGTCTATAATTTTCTTTCTCTGTTTTAACTCTACCTGGTTTAGGTATTAGTACCATATTTGTGTCATAAAAAGAATTTGGTAGGACTCCTTCTTCCCCTATTTTCCCAAATAGTCTGCAAAGTATTGGAATTAGTTGTTTTTTAAATGTTTGATAGAATTCACATGTAAAACCATCTGGCCCTGGAGATTTTTTCCTAGGGAGTTCGTTGATGGCCTGCTCAATTTCTTTTTCTGATATGGGGTCATTAAGAAATTTCACTTCCTTCTCTGTTAGTCTGGGCAGTTTATGTTTTTGTAGATATTCATCCATATCTCTAAGGTTGTCAAATTTATGGGCATACAGTTGGGCAAAATAATTCCTAATTATTGTTTTGATTTCCTCTTCATTAGAGGTGACCTCACCCTTTTCATTTTTTATACTGGTAATTTGATTTTCTTCTTTCTTTTTTTTAATCAAATTGGCCAAAGGTTTGTCAATTTTATTGGTTTTTTCATAAAACCAGCTCTTTGTTTTATTTATTAATTCAATAGTTTTCTTGGTTTCAATTTTATTAATCTCTCCTTTGATTTTCAGTATTTCTAATTTGGTATTTAATTGGGGGTTTTCAATTTGCTCTTTTTCTAGCTTTTTCAGCTGTATGCCCAGATCATTGATCTCCTCTTTCCCTATTTTATTCATGTAGGCATTTAGAGATATAAAACTTCCCCTAAGAACAGCTTTTGCTGCATCCCATAAGTTTTGGTATGTTGTTTCATTATTGTCATTCTCTTGAATGAAATTATTGATTGTTTCTCTGATTTGATCTTTGGCCCACTCACTCTTTAGAATTAAATTATTTAGTTTCCAATTAGTTTTTAGCTTATTTTTCCATGGTGCTTTATTAAAAATGATTCTTATTGCATCATGATCTGAAAAGGATGCATTGACTACTTCTGCTTTTCTGCACTGGATTGTGAGGTTTTTATGCCCAAGTACATGGTCAATTTTTGAGTATGTGCCATGTACTTTTGAGAAGAAAGTATATTCCTTTTTATCCCCATTCAGTTTTCTCCAGAGGTCTATCATATGTGCCTTTTCTAAAATTCTGTTTACCTCCTTAACTTTTTTCTTATTTATTTTGAGGTTAGATTTATCAAGTTTAGAAAGGGGGAGGTTGAGGTCTCCCAATATTATAGTTTTGCTGTCTATTTCTTCCTGTAACTCCCTTAACCTCTCCTCTAAGAATTTGTATGCCTTACCACTTGGTGCATATATGTTAAGCAATGATATTGCTTCATTGTTTATGGTGCCTTTTAGCAGGATATAATGTCCTTCCTTATCTCTTCTAATTAGATCTATCTTTACTTTTGCTTTGTCTGAGATTAGGATTGCTACACCTGCTTTTTTTACTTTAGCTGAGGCACAATATATTTTACTCCAGCCTTTTACCTTAACCCTATGTGTATCCCCCTGTTTCAGATGTGTTTCTTGTAAACAGCATATTGTAGGATTATGGTTTTTAATCCATTCTGCTATCTGCTTCTGTTTTGTGAGAATGTTCATCCCCTGCACGTTCAGGGTTATGATTTCTATCTGTGTCTTTTTCTCCATCCTAATTCCCCCTGTTTATGCTTTTATTTCTCCCTTTCCCCTTCTCCTCCCCAACAAAGTTTTGCTTTTGACCGCCGCTTTCCTCAGTTAACCCTCCCTCTTTATTCCCCTCCCTTATCTAACCGTTACCCACTTGCTACTTCTCCTCTTCCTTCTGCCCTCCCCCCTCCCTTTTTCCCCCCTTTCCCTCCCACTTCCCGTAGGACAAGTTAGATTTCTAAACTTATCAGAGTATGTTATTCCCTTCTTGAACTAGATCAGATGACAGTAAAGCTCAAATACTGCTCTTCTCCCTCCCTTCTTTCCCTCTACTATAATATGTTTTTTTGCCACTTCCTTTGGTGTAATTTACCCTTTTCTACAACCTTCTTACCACTTCCCTCATAGCCCTCCCTTTATATCTCTTATTTATATTTTATATCTTTACATCAGTTAATTTATACAGGCATTCACAACCTATGTATATCCCTTTCATTTGTCACAATAGTACCATTCACAAGAATGACTTATATATGTATATGTATATATATATATACATAAAAAACATACATAAGATGATATAATCCCACATAAAGATGTAAACAACCTAAGCTTATTGGTTAATGAAGTTTGTGGGGTTTTTCCCCCGGTTACCTTTTTATGTCTCTCTTGAGGTTTGTATTTGGAGATCAAATTTTCCATTGAGTTCTGGCCTTTTCATCAGGAAGGTCTGGAATTCCCTTATTTCATTGAATGTCCATCGCCTTGCCTGGAAAATTATGCTTAGTTTTGCTGGGTAGTTGATCCTTGGTTGTAGTCCCAACTCCTTTGCCCTTCGGAATATCATATTCCAATTTCTCCTGTCTTTTAATGTGGAAGCTGAGAGATCCTGAGTGATCCTGACTGTAGTTCCACGATATTTGAATTGCTTCTTTTTGGCTGCTTGCAGTATTTTCTCCTTAAGTTTATAGCTCTGAAATTTGGCTATAATATTTCTTGGTGTTTTCAGTTTGGGATCTCTTTCAGGGGGTGATCGGTGAATTCTTTCAATGACTATTTTGCCCTCTGGTTCTAGGACCTCTGGGCAGTTGTCTTTGATAATTTCTTCGAAGATACTGTCAAGGCTCCTTTTTTCATCGTGGATTTCCGGTAGACCAATAACTCTCAAATTGTCTCTCCTGGATCTATTTTCCAGGTCAGTTGTTTTGCCAATCAGATATTTCACATTTTTTTCTATTTTTTCATTCTTTACATTTTGTTTTATTACTTCTTGATGCCTCATAGATTCATTAGCTTCCACTTGCTCAAGTCTAATTTTAAATGAGTTAGTGTTTACATTTTGCTTTTGAGCCTCCATTTTCAATTGGTTGATTTCACCTCTCAGGGTGTCCTTTTCTCTCTCTAGATTCTGAATCTCCATAGCCATTTCGCCAATCTTATTCTTTAGGGACTTGATTTCGTCAGTGGATTTTTTCTCCCTTTTTTCCATTTTTTCCATATTTTCTTTTAGCTCCCTAATTTGGTTTTTAAAATCCTCTTTTAGCTCTTCCAGCAGTGCTTTTTGGGCTGGAGACCAGATCATATTAGCTTTTGAGGTATCTGATGTATCTACCGTGTCATTGCTATCTTCTTCTAAGTCGATATTTTGATCCTGCCTGTCTCCATAAAAAGAATCTATTGTCCTCGGTTTTTTTGTGCTCTTCTTCATGTTGGATTGCCTTTTGCTGGCGTTAGAACGAATTTCTATCTGTGAGTCTCAGGGCTTTCTGTCCCAGCTTTCTTATTCTGGGGGTTGTGAGTCTAAAATTATAACCTTCAGTTTCCTGAGGTGTGGGGGAGGGGTCTGGCTCCCTGGCGTCTCACTCCCTATGGGTGCTCTCCAGCACTTGCTTTTCAGCAATGGTCTCAGCTGTTTGTTGTTTGAGCTGATGACTGGCGCTTCCCCTGGGGGAGCAAGGTTACGTCTGGGCTCCTGGCTTGGCCCCCTGCCGACTCTTCCCCTCTGGGACTAATGAGCTTCTAGTATTTGTCCTGTGAAGCCCCGCTACTCTCTCCTCTGTTTCAGTTTTTTTTTTTTTTTTTTCCCGAGGAATTCTCTGGGTGAGGGGGGGAGGGGTTAGAGCCGCTTACCTAGCCATTGAGTCTTCCGGAAGTTCAAGAGGCCGAGATCCTGGGTTTTGCAAGCGTCAGAACTGGGTGTTTTCGCGGCTGTTGGTGTTGCGCTGCCTCTCGTCGCTCCCAGAGACTGCCGTCCTGTGTTGGGAGGCCTGGGGATCTCTGCCGGTTTCGGGCGCCCAGCTTTCTCCCAGCTCGTCTCCCACGTGGATTTCCCGGCCGGCCGCTTCCGCCTTGGTCTGGAGCAGCTCCGCACCGAGCACTCTCCGCGCCTGCAGGTTCGTTCCTCTGGCCTTTCAGACTCTCCCGGCTCGGAAATTTGCCCCACGCAGACTGCTCGCGGTTTCTGACTCTCTCAAATCTGCTCAAATTCACTTTTTTATGGGAATCTGACAGACCTTGTGAGAGAGCTCCGGTAAGAGGCTGCCTTCATGCGGCCATCTTGGCTCCGCCCCCCCATCAGAAATATAATACTTAAATAACTATTTTCGAAAAAGAAATTGAACAAGCCATAAATGAGCTCCCTAGGAAAAAATCCCCAGGATCAGATGGATTTACAAGAATTCTACCAAACGTTTAAAGAAAAATTAATTCCGATACTATATAAACTATTTGGAAAAATAGGCAAAGAAGGAGTCCTGCCAAATTCCTTTAACAACGCAAATATGGTGCTAATTCCTAAACTAGGAAGAACAAAATCAGAGAAAGAAAACTATAAACTAATTTTCCTAATGAATATTAATGCAAAAATTTTAAATAAAATGTTAGCAGGAGATTACAACAATATATCACGAAGATCATTCATTATGACCAAGTGAGATTTACACCAGGAATACAGAGTTGGGTCAATACTAGGAAAACTATCAGCGTAACTGACCACATCAATAACAGAAACAACAAAAATCATGCAATTATCTCAACAGATACAGAGAAAGCTTTTTTGACAAAATACAACACTCATTCCTATTAAAAATACCAGAAAGCATGGAAATACATGAAGCTTTCCTTAAAATGATCAGTAGTATTTATCTAAAACCATAACCAAGCATTTTCTGGATTGGGGATAAGCTAGAGGACTTCAAAGTCAGGGGTGAAGCAAAGATGTCCATTATCACCTCTGTTGGTAGAGTTGTGAACTGATCCAACCACTCTGAACTATATAACTGAACTATGCCCAAAGGGCTATAGAACTGTGCATACCCTTTGAGCCAGCAATAACTGCCACTAGGTCTATATCCTAAAGAGACCAAAGGTAAAGGAAAGGGACGTATATGTACACAAATACTTTGTAGTGGCAAAGAATTGGAAATTGAGAGGATCCCCATCAATTGGGGAATGACTGAACGAGTTGTGGTGTATGGTTGTGATGGAATACAACAATAGCATTACAAGAAATGATGAGCAGGATGCTTTCAGAAAAACCTGGAAAGACTTACATGAATTGATGGAAAGTGAAGTTAGCAGAACCAGGAGAACATTAGGTACAGTAACAGCTATACTGTATAATAATCAACAGTGAATGACTTGGCTATTCTCAGCAATAAAAGCATCTAAGACAATTCCAAAGGACTTATGATGAAAAATGCTATCCACCTTCAGAAAAAGAACTGATGAGTCTAAATGCAGATAGAAGCATACATAAAAACCCACTTTTTTTCTTGACTTTTCTGTTATGTTTTTTTGCACAACTTGACTAATATGAAAATTTGTTTTACATTACTGCACATATGTAACCTATAGCAAATTGCTTGCCTTCTCCTTGAGGGGGTAGGGGTAGGAAAGAGAAAGGGAGAGAATTTGGAACTAAAAATTTTTAAAAATGAATGTTAAAATTGTTTTTACATGTAATTAGAAAAATAAAATATAACAAAAAAAGAAATCATGGCAAGATATCCAAGTATGAAAGTCATCATGAGGATATTTAAGGATACAAATTGAAGTAGTACAACAGACAGAAGAAAAATGGAAAAAAATCTGTATAGTTTTTTTCTATATAACAAAACTTTTTCACTGGCAAGGATAATAGAACTTCCACACTGGAACCCTAACAGTGCAGTCCTAGAAGTGCTTAGAGAGACATAAAAATAGCACTAAAAAGAATAAAGGTAAGAAAAACAGTTGGATTGGATAATTTGAATCAAGAAGTGAATTGTATTGGAGTCAAAACAATTGTGGGGACATTCAAGGAATGATCTATAGCACATATATAGGAGGAAAAGATATCAAAGGCATGGAAGAAATTTTTTGAACCTTATTCATTTACTTTCCCCTTGTGAAATGATCAGTTTCCTCCATTTCCCTGCAATAGGGTTAAGTTTTCCTTAAAAGGCAACAAAGCTATCCCAAGGACTGTTTGGCTCCTTTCTCCCCCTTGATGAAACTTGGTCATATAAGATCATAAAAAGTCTCATCCCCATGGAGTTAAGGCACCTCCAACTTGGTTGATACCTGAAGACTACCCAAGTCACTATACTCTGCTCTGCTGAACAAACTCGTTTCCATATGAAGATGAGGGAGGCTGCCAACTATAGAAGCTAAAGAGCCACTAAATCATTATTGCACATCTTTGTTGTGTTATGTAAAGTAAATCTCCTTTTGTTAATGATTGAATGACAAGAGCATATCATTTCATTCCAAAATTGAACCTGAATTTGTAGGATGATGGTGTCAAAAAATACATTTTTTTTTTGAGATTGATCTATACAAGAGTTGGGAATATCCTCAGTGAAGGTAGTAGTGGGGAACAGGAAAGTTTTTTCAAGTGATATTCTTCAATGGACCGTTTCTCTACCATTTATCATTGGTTGAAAGATATAGATAATGTAAGATCTGATGTTCTTACTGTATGTTGATAATGAAAAAATAATTTGATTTGGAAGAAAAAAATGCTTTTTAAAAAGGTTCTCTTCCAACAATGTGTCTGTCATTCCTATAGCAAAACCATTCAACATTTGTTGAAAGATACACTAATGGAAATTAGGACCCTCTGATCCTAATCATTAAGTGAGGCAAGAAACAAAGTTGTTCATCACCGTGATGGAGAAGATCCAGCACAGAGACCAAGGTGCAGAGGTTCCCTGTAAATGGGAAGGTTCTCCAGATGTTCTTACTTGTATTTGATGTTACACTCTTTGCACCAAGCTCTAGGGTCTTCCGACAAGACTCATAACCATTCAAAAGAGTTTGACCTGACCATCTACACAGGAATGACCAGGTAGATGATGAATGTCTATTGACCACATCATGATGTGGGGTGGTCAGTTAGTCAATAAATATTTATTAAGTACTTATCTGCCAGGCACTATGCTAAGTATTGGGAATACAGAGAAAGGCGAAAGGCAGACTCTACCCTCAAGGAGCTCACAATGTAATGGGAGAGACAATAATCAAACAGATGTGTACAAACAAGCTATATGCAGGATAAATAGGAAATAATCAGCAGAGGGAAGGCACCAGGGATTGGGAAAGGCTTCTTGTAACAGATGCAATTTTATCTAGGACTTGAAGGAAGCCAGGAAGTGAAAAGATAGAGAGGAGAAAAGAGAGAATTTCAGGCATAGGGAACAAGTGGAGAAAATGCCTGAAGCCAAGAGAAGGAATGTCTTGTTTGGGGAGCAACAAAGAGGTCAGTGTCAGTGGATCAAAATATATGTATGAGATTCAAGGTGTAAGAAGACTGGAAAGGTACGTGTGGGGAGGTGTGGGGAAGTTATGTCATGAAGGCATTGAATGCGAGTCAGAGGATTTTGTATTTGATGCTGGAGGTGAGAGGTAGCTACTGGAATTTATTGAGTAGGGGAGGGGTGACATGGTTGGACCTCTGCTTTAAGAAAATTACTTTGGCAGCTCAATGGAGGATGGACTTGAGTAGGAAGACTTGTGGCAGGCAGACCAACTGGTAGGCTACTGCAATAGTACAGGCATGAGGAAAAGAAGCCCTGTACTAGGGTAGTGGCAGTATCAGAGGCAAGAAAGGGACATGTTTGAGAGATGTTGGAAGGTTTAGGAAGAAAGATGAGTTCAGTTCTGGACGTGCTGAGTTTAAGATGAATATCAAGTTTGAGATGTCTGAAAAGCAGCTAGTGACGCTAGTCTTGAGGTCAGTAGAGAGGTTAGGGCTGGATAAGTAGATTTATACTTATCAGCATAGACATGACAATTAAATGCAGGAGCTGATGAGATCACCAAATAAAGTATTACAGTGGAAGAAAAAAAGATCTAGGACAGATTTTCAGACATCTCAAACTTGATATTCATCTTAAACTTCCCTTCTTACAAACTTCCCTGTTATTGTCAAAGGCATTCTTCCAGTCTCCCAAGCTCAAAACCTAAGTGACACTCTCAACTCCTCACTATTTATCACCTTCCAACATCTCTCAAGAAGAGAGTGTAGAAGATGTAGATTGGGTAGAAGAAGTAGATTGTATAGATCTCAAAGAAGAGATTATTGAATGATGGTGGCAGGGGGAGAACTTGAAAATGCAGTGGAGATAACTCAACCAGTGTGTAGAGGAGAATGAGTGAAAGAGCAGCCAGTGCTGAAATTGTTGTTTGTTGTTCTTTGCTCTCCAAGGAGAGGACCAATGACATCAGCATGGTGATGGCTTGACTTGCAAGTGAATTGGATTTAAGTGAGACAGAGCTGTGCAGAGTGCTGAAAAGAGTGTCCCTAGAGGCTGAGTCATGGAAGAGGTGAGGAAGGAAAACAAGGTCTCAGTAATTGCCAGAAAAATCGAAAGGCGAGAAAGTAAAAGATTTAAAATGAAAGCAAGTTTGTTGCCTACAGTACAAGTGGGATTGATAATCTATAGAACTTGGGTGTCAATTTGTATATCTGGGATAGACAATACAAATGAATGATGAGTTTGGTCCAAAGTTAAACAGGAGGATGAGAAAAGCAGGCTTGACTGTAGGAACCTCTAACTCTTTTAATGATTCCAAGCTTCTCAAGGACACAAAGGTAATTATTTTAAGTGCCATTATTCTACCAGTGTTACCATATATCTGCAAGATATGGAACACCATGATCTCTGAAGAATTGAAAGATGAATAAGTACAGAGACAATGGATGTAAAAGATGTCCTCAGGCAAATGTATGACAGGAAGAACAGATGGTCAAAGGAGAGAGATTACAAATGGAAAGCTGAAGCACTGCACTGGTATCATCTTGATGGTAGGAGAAGTCTTGGAAGGTCTCCAGCATGTTGGATGGACCCTTTGTGGTAAAATAATGGGAGAATATATTCACACTGGATGGGTAGGAATAAAGACTAGGTTGTACCATTTGAGGAAGTACCCAAATATGAAATCATTAATCCACATGAGTATTTCAGAATTTTTTTCTAATACTGGAAACCCCTCCTCCCGAATTAAAAGTCTGTTTGAAAACAAAAAAATGTTCATTTGGATAATCATTAAGATTCATTTCTTACTTTTGATCTCAGTATGTAGAAGGGGAAAATATGCTAGGAAATAATTCTTAAACTACATTTCTTCCTCCTTTCGTTTATTCCACTTCCCTTTTCTTTGTCAGATTTGGAAAGATGGTTTTGTTGTATTGATTTTGTAACAAAATCTAATCTTCAAATACTAGTCTTTTTTTTCTCTCTGTACTAGTGTTTTTCATTCGCCCCCTTTGTGGTTTTTGCCTTTTTTTTTTTTGGTTGGCAGATGCCTTTCCCCCTCCACTTAGAATAAATTGACTCATAAGGCCTCTGGACAAAAATATTAAGCCACTTCCTAAGTAACACTCTTTGCTGCTAAACTCTAAAAAGCAAATTTTGATCATTTTCCTATATAGCCCATTAAGATAGTTTGACCAGTCATGTGAACAGAAGTTTAGTCCCACTTCCTTATAACACCTCGTCTGTTTCTGTAGGACTCTCACTGTTTACACATCACCATTAAGCAAGCAGGGAATTTGGAAATCCTGAAATAAAGGGATAAAGTTTTCTATTTTGAGTAGTTTGTAATCTCATTTATGTGGAAACTGAAAACAATGGAAAAAATGAGTCAGAATACAGTGATAATTGAAGTGATCCTGTACTATTTTTCCTCCCTTTATTTTCTTTTCTTTGGATCAGCAAAAGAATGAAAGATGCCTGGCATTCTTATGATAAGAACTTTTTTTAAAAAATACACTTCTGTAAACCAAAGATCTGCTTTTCTAGGGAGGTCAGTTTGAAGGTGTTGTTTGTTTATTAATGAAACAAAGCCCAGGAACTTCAATTAAGGTATTAGCCTAATCGACATTGTTTGGGAAAGGATTCAGATGTTGGACATTAATTTTATGGCATTAACCTCTGTTATGTTCTGTGCTATTCTCTGCAATCTTTTACCACGTGGCTTTTTTTTCTCCATAGGAAGCTAACTTTTCTATCCGGGATCAAAGCATGACCTTGATCTCATTAATCAAATACTCTGACCTTGGCCTGATTAGCATGATGCTCTGCACAATTGCTGCTAAAGAGCACAAATATGAGATTATATATGGCTTTATGAAAAGAAACAAACACTGCTTCATGGGGACACTGAGTAACTGAAGCCTTAAGAATAATAATAGCTGTCATTTCAGAGAACCTTGCATTCAGCCTCTCACTATAACATTCCTTTTTTCCTCACTACATGCCTTTCTCCTTTTTCCAACCTCCAACCTTCCTTTCCCAAAGAATGGGATTATTTTCCCCTAAACCTTTGGTTGCTTATATGCCCAGGCTCCTCAGAAGAGGAGACATTTTCTTCAGAAAATTTTGTATTAGAAATGTCAGAGGGCCAGGTTTTGAATCCTGCCTCTGCTACTTAATACTTTTGTGATGTTGGACAAGTTATTCTCCCCCTTTGATCCCTGGCTTCTTCATCTGTTAAATGAGGAGTTTGGACTGGATGACCCCCAAGTTCCCTTCCAATTCAAAATTTATGATCTTACATATAGGCCTATTGGCTTTGCTAATACTGCTCGGGAGGTTATTATTTGTGCCACTTAAATTCCCTTGTGTGCTTTCTCTAATAGCCTCTGCCATCTATATAAAGGATAGACAGTGCTAAGGAAAAGATGACCATCATTATCCAACAACTTTACAACAGTTTTGCATTCTTTCTTTTTGCTTTCCTTTCTGTGTAATTTTTCTCTCTCTTTTTCTCTCTGTTTCCCCTCTCTGTTGTAGTGTTTGAAACTGCTATATCATTGAGAGTTTTGTATACATTGGAAAATTATTTTATATCCTTCAAATAAATCACTTAACATAAAGAATTCTATGCACGTTTTCACATACAGAAATATGGATTGGGCCTCAGTCTTGTTGCCAATGGTGTAGCATTTATGTTCTCCCTTGAGTAAGAGGAAATTACTTTGAAACCTTCTTTTTCTATGATGTGGAATGGATAGTAGAGATAACAATGGACTCTGATTCAGGAGGACCTACCTGGGTATGAATCCCACCTGTGACACTTGCTAATTATGTACCCATGGGAAAATCTTATTCTGAGCCTCAGTTTTCTCATCTGTAAAATGAAGGGTAATCAGCTTGTGGAGATCAAATGAAATAATGCATATAAAATCCCTTTCTATAACTTCAAGTGTTATTTAATTTTTATCTATTACTAGTCAAGTTTCCTCATCTGTAAAATGAGCTGGAGAAGGAAATAGCAAACCACTCCAAACTGCTTCCAAGAAAACCCCAAAATGGGGTCGCAGAGAGTTGGACATGACTGAAACAACTTAACAACAGCAACAATACTATTTCTCTCCTATTTCTGTATTCTATATTTTAAAAATGTAAAGGCCCCAGCATTCACAGGTGGTGCACACCTGTAATCCTAGCTCCTGGGGTGGTTAAGGATGGTAGATCTCTTGAGTCATTGGGTTCTGAGATGCAGTGGGCTAAGGCCAGGGCTTCTTAAACTTTTTTCCATTTATGACCACTTTTCCTTTTTTGGCAGCTTTTATTGGCATTGCATGGCCTGAGGGCCTGCCCAATGCAAAGTATGCATGCTTTGTTTTCAGAACCAAGGCTGCAGTGAAGTTGCGCCATTCAACATGGGCCAATGCTGCCAAAACACCTCAGATTCATTACTTGTTTGATTTTGGTTATGGTGATTAGAGTGGGACTTATTTCATTTTTACTGTTTTTTCTCTTTTGAAATGCTGAGGTAATCAAGTACCTTTGATGAGTTTTACCTCTCAAATGCAATGGCAAACAAAGTGGACTTTTTGTTGTCTTTGTTGTGGAGTGCTTCTCAGCACTAAGGAATCTTTGATTGAATTGGGAGTCTTTGATGACCTTATGTCAAGAGAAGGCCTATTTCACATGGATTTGAGTAGCATGGTTGTGATGCCCTCTGACCCTGAAGAAATATATATAAACTCAGAGGATAGGCTTTTGCCTTTGGGGGCACACTCATTGAAAGAGTGTTGGTGACGAGACTCTGGGTAGCCATTGAAGCAGCACCTCCTCCCCGGCTTTGAAAAACCCAGATGTTGTTGCTTCTCTCCCTGGTAACTATGTATGTATTGCTAAGGACAGATTGTTTTGTGTTATTTTCCATTTATATAACGTATGATTGTAATTTCTGTTGGTATACTCTCTGAAGTTCAGGGTGCTGGCTTTCCCCCCTGAACTAAGTGAATGGTATGTGTATGTTTAATTAAAGTAAGATTGTTAACCCCTTAAAGGTGCTTTCCTTAGAAAAGCAGATCAAAGGAACTGTGCTAGCAGATCTTCTGAGCGTTGGTCTTGTTGGTCTTTCACCCCCACAGCATCTGCTAGGACCGTTGTTACAATTTTTGTATTTTTTTTTGTTGTTTTTTGGCAGGGCAATTGGGGTTAAGTGACTTGACCAAGGTAACACAGCTAGTATGTTTTTAATAAAGTTTTGGTCATTGTGCATTGAGAAACTTTTTACTCTTGCCAAATTTTTCTTGACCCCATATGGGGTTGAGACCCATAGTTTCAGAAGCACTGGCTAACCTGACCAATAAAGGTTTCCACACTAAGTTTGGCACTAATATGGTGAGTCCCCAGGAGCGAGGATACCAGGTTGCCTAGGTCAGAAGCGGTGCCAGTCAAAGCTCTTGTGCTGATAAATAGTAGGATACTATATACTTCTAGCCTGGTTGAGGTGGGGAAACCCAGTGGGATGGAGCCTAGGGCAAGCCAACTCATTGTTTTCTGAATGGCTGGTCACCTGTACTTCATCATTGTCTCTGGTATCTTATTGTCCTGTAAGATCAAATCAATTCTGAAACTCTTACGTCCTCAGTATCCTCTGCCCCTTGGGCCTCTTACTCTGATTGGGGAGAGTGGATGGTGAATTTCAGAGAGGGCAGGGCAAACACCTTATCCTTTTCCACCTGGCTTCAGGATTTCCCCTTGCCTCTGCACCAGGTGCCCTTCTTCTTCCTCTCCCCTTCATTTTCTTATGTGTCATCTTCTTCCATTAGATTATGAGGTCCTTGAGGACAGGGGCTATCTTTTGCCTTTCTTTGTGAGCCCAGAGCCTAGCACATTGGCTGACTGGCAGAGACAAGTGTGAGAGAAGCAGCTCAATAGCATGTTACCTTGCCCAGTGAAAGTAAAAGGTGACCTCAGTCTCTAACACTGTTCAAATTACTTGGACTGAATGACTATTATAATTCCCTACTCCTGGAATATGAATGGAGTTAGGAAGTTTTTATTAACTTATTAAGCAAATCAATTTCTTGGTTTGCCCTCTCCTTGCCCAAGAGTCTGGCTAACATGAAAGCTGATTTTGCCTAAGGGTGGAACTGGGAAATGTTTGGAATACCATGTTTTATGTTCCTAGTATCCTCTTGATTTTTACAATGCTTTTACTAATGTAAGTAAACTGTCATTTAACCTTGGACTTTAGGTGTGAGTGAATGAAACAACATTGGATTTGGAAAGAATAGGGTGGCTTGGTGGGTTGAGATTGAGCCCAGGAACTTCAGACACTTTACAAGGGGCCTCTTTCTTGGCTAGTTCCACGAAAGAACATGAAATACAGACAAACAACTAGGAACCTTGAATCATTTAATGTACTATCATATCTTTGGTTAAATGTGAGTAGGTTAATTCACAAAATACAACACTAATCAGTTTTATGTGATTCTATGTTAAGATTAATTCCTTCAAGAAGCATTTCTTGAGCACAGCACTGTTTTTACGGGTTGAGGAGGGATACAAAGATGAACGTCAGAATTGTTGTCCTCAAATAGTTTGATATGTATGAGAGTATGTCAGGCATAGATCCCAAGATATTTGTCCACATGGGGTTTATCTTGAACAAACTCAGACATCTGGCCATTTTATATATTCCATGTCCTGACCTTGATGTTAGTATACCTATTCTCTCTTTGCAGAGGTAGCGGTAAAAGAAAAAATGTTGTTTTCACTTTGGTTTTGCTTTAAGTTGGTTCCACATTAAGCAAGGCCCTGGCAATCCATTTTGTGTTGTTTACTGTGGTAGGAAGCAGGCTGAATGTTCTTCAACTTTGTTATAACTTCCAAATGATCCTAAATCTTCCATAAATAGGGATAATTTTAGTTTAAACTCTTAATTAAAGTCTCTACAGATAGTAGGTGGTCACTAAATATTTGTTGAATGAATGATTCATGACTTGATAAAGATAGACGATCTACAAAATAAAATTGGATTAAAATAGTAGAATGTGTAAGAGTAGGGTCCAAACCTCCTCATCCTTTTTAGCCCTATATATTTACCAGAGGCAGCCAGTGAAGGAGTGGATAGAGCATTGGGCCCATTATCAGGAATCCTGAAGTCAAATTTGACCTCAGGCATTCCAGTTTACCTAAGGACTTTTTGTAATTAGTCAAAAGTCTTTGATTTATTGAACAGAGGTTTGCAGGCCTTATTCACAATTCTGAATTGATTTATTCAATCCAAGATTGAATGGTCTCCCCTAATAAACATATCAAGCCTAAATGGGTAAGGTGACAATCTCATAACACAGGCATGTATTAGAGAGGAAAGGGATAATTTCCAGCACATCAGTGACATTTTTATCCATCAAAGGCATCCTGAAAATGTAGAAAGAAGGCTAGGTTTGGAGTGAGGAAAGACCCGGGTTTAGATTTTGGCTCAAACATTTACAAGCTCCACGACTGTGGGCAAGTTATTCAGCTTCTCTCTACCTCACTTTCTTCATCCCTATCTCACAAGGAAGTTATGAAGAAAGCACTTTGTAAACCTTAACCTCTGTTAATTTGTAAAGATATCAGCTATTATTGTTATTTATGTCTTCAGATCACTCCTGAAAACCATAAAATAGGATTTTGTCATATATTTGAATTCAGAGCTAAATTGAAACAATTCAATTTTAACAGTTGGATAGGAGAAAGAAAACATATCCAGGATCTAGCTTTTTCCAGTTCTTCCATCCCTTAGTGTATTAGACAATAAATATCGATGGTCAAAATTTAATTTGGTCAGATATCATAATGAGTTCTTTTCCCCACTTTTGATTTGCACAAAAGGAAACTGGAACATGCGCTAATGGAAAACTGTAACTTTAGTTACAGTAACAGTAATTGACTGTGGTGGGTTGGTGACTTGTAACAATTTTTTTCTTAAATTCTTACAGGCTGTAACAATTTCAGACGACAATTGGATATCTGCCTGAATACTTGTTGGGAATATCTTCCACTTGTTTTGATTTACAGGAGGTGAGGAAGGAATTTTAAACCTTATTCTAACACTCCACTTGTGATATAGAGGTCACCTGGGGTTCTGGAAGTCTCTTCCAGTGAAGCACAAGTTCTGGCAAGTTCTGCTGAAAAAGCTGCAAGTGTAGCTTGGTGAAAGACTAGGTATCTGTTTTCTGAGGATCAGGGCAGCTTAGTTTGTACAAGCTCCTCATCAAATTGCCCACCGGATGTTGACTTTTTCTGCCCCAGCAGCTCTTAAAGCCTCTCTACTAGATGTTAGAGAGGTTGTGATCTATTTTAGAGGAGGGAGTGTCCACATGGATGTGATCAGGGATCTTAATGTTTTGATAGAAGGAAGAAGACAATAGTGATCTAGCATCCTGAAATTCTACTTAGTCACCTAGCATCATGATTTTCTGCCAGGTCTTTGTTAGCACCCCCAGCTTTCAAGTTTTTCCAATAGTAAGGTAACCAGAAATATGATGGATAGTTGAAATCACAACAAAACCCCAAGACCTTACTTTTATTATTACCTTCAGTCTCTTTTCAATAGACTCTTTTCTAGAACTATTATTATGTTGAATATTGAAGTGATTTAGTTCCATATCCTTTTGGTTCCTCTGTCCATTCTCTTTGGCCAAAATAAGAAGATGATCAAGAAAGAGAAAAGGAAGATTAGTAAAATAGATTTAAGAAAATCCACAAACTGGATGCTCTGCCTTCAAATAATCGCCAAGATAACTATGCATTTTCATTTGATCATTTGATTCCTAGCATTCATGGGTGAATATGAAACCTGAGTTCTTTATTTTTGTTTGGAATTTTTCTGGTTTTTAATTGAGTCTCACGATGTACTGTATAAACATTATTTAGCTGTATTTGTCTGTTTCCTGGGTGAAGTGTCATGAAATACATACCTATGAAAAAATGATCACCAGCCCTAGTCTAACCCAGTAGCAGTCTGTTTTCATGTTTAATAAATACATGGGAATTTGAGGGTCTTTTTTTAAACTCCAGAATGTAGGAATGTGATCTGGTATTCTATTGCTTATTGTAATTTTCTCTGCTTATTGACTTTTCTGGTGAATGTGATTTTCTCTTCTTGTGTCTCAGACTGGCCTCCAGATTTTTATCTGTTTCCTGATTCAACACAACACACTTGTTTACCTAGTGTCAGGTTCCGGTTAATGCAAATATGGATCATTTTCCTGAGAAATGAACCATATATAAAACACTATCAAAATGCATTCTAAATTTTCTACCTATAACTTTTCAGCCATTGTGTGCAAAATTACATATTTAAATACCTATGATCTAGGTTTTTTATCTTGGTAACTTGAAAATTAAATTTAATTAAATTGACAAACACTTATTGTAAGAGAAAGATCATTACTGGCAGAAAGAAATCAGGGATCACTTCATTTAGGAGATAGCATTTAAATTGCACTTTATTTTTTAATATAGTGTTTTATTTTTTTAGTTATATGTAAAAATAATTTTAACATTCATTTTTACAAAATTTTGAATTCCACATTTTTCTTTTTCCTCCTAACCCTCCCCTCTTCCTAAAATGGTAAACAATTTGATATAGGTTATATTATGTTGAATTGTACTTTAGAGGATGGATATGACTTCAAAGGTCGGTAAGTCAATAACATTTGTTAAGCAACTACTATGTGGTGGCACTGTGCTAAGTAAGCAGTGGAAGATACAGATACAAATTTAAAAAGACAGCCTCTGCCCCCAAGGACCTTACAAATTTAAGAGTGGGTGGGTGGGAGATAGTATGCAAAAAGTTGAAAAGTCAAAGATTGGAGAGAAGGAACTGGGAGAAGCTAGAGCCCTAGAGCTCATGGTCCTCCAATCAGAGGGTCCAATCTGAGGGCTACAAGGTAGATAATAAGATTATTTCCCAATGACAGTTTCCTGGGGAAGGAAGGCATGATGGAGAATCCGAGAGAAGTGCAAAGTAGTGTAACTAGTGGAGAAAGAGGAAAAAGTGATGGAGAAAAGTGAAGAAACAGAGGGGAACCACATTTCAGTCATATTGAATCATGAGGGCAAATGCATGACTGAGAAAATTCAAGGTGTATTTGGAAAATAGAAAGTGGTTCAGTTTGAGTGTATTAAGGCTAAAATGGTAGAGTGGTAGTGCTTTACCTTTGTGAAAGACATTAAATGACAAGCAAAGGAGAAGGCTATAGGATCCCACTGAAGATTTTTGGGCAGGGGATGAAACGAGCACATCTATGCATATGAATAAATGATTCTGACATTCACGTGATCAACAGATGTGCAGGGGAGAGAGAATGGAAGCATGGAAGACTGTTGGGAGGCTGTTACAGTGGTTTGGGTGGGTAATAATGAGGGCATGTACTGGGGTGGTGGCAGAAGGAAGAAAGAAAGGATAATATGAGAAATGTTTCAGAGGGAGAATTGAAGGTTCCTAGCAACTGATTAGATATGGGAAGTGAGGGAGAACTATAGGATTGAAAGATCAGAATTTTGGAAGTGGAACGTGCTTGTAACCTAGATGTTATCTTCCAGCCCTCGCTCTTTTTCATCTCCAAATCCATCTGTTGCCAAAGCCTATTAATTTCACCTTTGCGACATCTCTCAAATATACCCCCTTTTCCCCTCTGATACGGCCCCTAACCTGGTGCAGGCCTTCATCTTTTCACAAAGGGACTATTGCAATAGCCTGCTTGTTGCTCTGTCTGCCACAACACTCTCCGCACTCCAGTCTATCTTTCATTCTTCTGCCAAAGTGATTTTACTAAAGTGTAAATCCAACCATGTTATTCTCCTACTCAATACACTCCAGTGGTTCTCTGTTACCTCTAGTATCAAGTATAAAATCCTCTATTTGGCATTCAAAATCCTTTACAACCTCACCTCCCTTTTCCCCTACATATACCTTTCTAGTCTTCTTATACCTTATGCCTTCTGTGATCCAGGGATAGTGCCTTCTTGCTGTTCCTTGAAAAGGACACCTCTTCTCCCTGCTCTGGGCATTTTCTGTGACTGTCTCTCATGCCTTGAATGCTTTCTCTCTTCATCTCTGCCTCCTGATTTCCTGGTGTCCTTCACGCCCCACCTAAAATCTCACCTTCCACAAGAAGTATTTCCTAATGGCTTTTAATTCTAGGGCCTTCTCTCTATTGATTATTTCCTATTCATCCTGTATATATCTTGATAATACATAGTTGTTTTCCCAAATTAGATTTTGCGCTCCTCAAGGACAGGGATTGACTTGCCTTTCTTTGTATCCTCAGTGCTTAGTATAGTTCCTGACACACAGCCAATGCTTAATAAGTGCTTATTGATTAACAGAACTGATTGACTGGAAGGGACCTAAGAGGCCATGTAGTATAACTCAATCATTTTACAGAAGAAAAAATAAAGGCCCAGGGAGATTAAGTGACCTGCCCAAGGTCACATAAATAGTAAGTGGTAGAGGAAAGATTTGAAGTCTAATCCTTTGACTTCAGTGACAGTGCTTCAGTTTTCCAATGAAGAGGCAAATATAATATCAATCTTTTAAACCCAATAGGCTGTCAAATCATCTGTTATCAATCAGTCTTTAGGGGAGGTGACAGTTGAAGATATGGGAATGTATTAGATTGCCAAATGACAGTGTAGAGAAAGAGAAGGCCAAGGATGTAACCTTAATGAACACTTGCCTTTAGGGATAGAGGAGAGTCAAAGACAGAGAAGGAAGGACTAGAGATATAGGAGAACCAGGAGAATGTGGTGCCTCTGAAGTCAAGGGAAGAAAACTGTGTAGTAGTAAGGAATGGGTAATAAAGACAAATGCTGCCAAGAAGTCAGGAAATATGAGGACCAAGAAGAGGCAATGAGGGAGGGAGGCAGAGAGGAAGAAAAGAGAGAGAGAGAGAGAGAGAGAGAGAGAGAGAAACAGACAGACAGACAGATAGACAGACTGATTGACTTTTAAAGCAAGGATCTAGAGGATCCTAGAAATGGGAGCAATGCCTCAGGGATACTTTTTTGTTACTATAGAAGTAAGTTCTCTGATTCTGTGATCTTGATAGTAGGTGAAATCCTACTACAGTAATGTGAATTTTAAATGAAAATAGTTGATATAGCAAAATTGAGATCTTTATTCAGGGCAAGTGAGTTGCAGTTCAGGGTTCCACACAGCAAGTGCTGGGATACCCGGGTTGGAGGTGTAGAACTGGGAACAGGGTTTATATAAGATACTAAGGCAGAGAGAATTACTAGGCTGCAAGTGGGAAGGGTTAGGCATCTGTAATGGTAATGTAAATTTGAAGATCTTCTTATCCATTAATAGGCCTCTGTGAACTGCTTACATCACAGGAAGCCAACGTCACGTGTGGTGGGAGGAGCTTGCTGAAAGAGTGGAACAGGAGGGGTGGAGCAGTTAGAGCTGAGGGAGAGAGAGGAGTGCTAGCTGTGCTGTGAGTGTTTGTGGGAAGGTGAGGGGAATGGCTTTAGAATGGAGTTGCTCTCCACAGTGACGGTGTTTTAACTTCTTTTTTGCTATGATGGATTTGGTTTACTGGTGTTGAGATTTGGCTTTCTAATGTCTGAATAAATGTTTTGCTTCTGTCTTCTATATGGAGAGTCTGTTATATTTTGCGATTCAGAGCCATGCTGGCATACTCATAACAATAGCAACCATTGTGAATATTGCCTTGGTGATACAGCATCTCACTGTGTCACAAAGCTGTTTTAGGTAACAAGCAAAAAGTCCAAAGCTTGGGAATATCTGGAGAGGAAAGTTTGGGAGGTCTACAAAATAATTAGAGGCTAGAAAGGGAAATCTGGTTGGCTTCAAGCAATTCATTGGCTTGGGAACATAAGCCAGGGCAGCTTCAGTCAGTTCTTAGTCAACTGTGCTTGTCAAGTATCATTTCCTTTTAGAAATTATTATAGTACTTTGAATAGGATGATAATATAAATCAAACTTTATTTAGAAAAGTCAATAACAGCCACAAGAATTAAAAAATTTTTAAATACTTGTGATAATATTAAATTCCAACTATACCAAGATAATGAGAACAAAGGATTTCTACAAAGAATACTGAGTTTTGAGGACGGGTAGAGAGGATTTAGGGGAATCTTGATTAGGATACCCTCAATCTTTTCGGTTAAGTAATATATTAGCTATTAACTATTGGGGGCAGAGATCTTGTAGGGATAGGAAACAGTTTAGACCAGTTGCTGTGGAGAAGATCATCATACTTCATTAAAAAAATATCATACAAGTGATGGTTGAATACTTTCTACTTTTAATATTTTGCAGTAGTGTGTAGCAAATATTTTTCTCACATAAATTTCATTATGTTTAATAAATATACCTCACCAATATATTTCAGTGCACCAAGCATACACAATGCTAAACTATGTTATAAAGTAAGTAGAGAAGAATTTATTTTAACCAGTCAGTCAACAAACATTTATTAAGTGCTTGCTATGTGCCAAGTAGTATGCTGAGGACACAAAGAAATGCAAAAATGGTCCCTTCCCTAAAAGAGCTTGCATGCCAGTGGGGAAGACAAACATGAAAGTAGCTAGGTACGTAGAAGACATATACACAGTAAATAGAAAGTAGTCAGAGGGGAAAGGATTAGCAGCTGGAGGGACTAAGAACAGCCTCTTACAGAAGGTTGGATTTGAGCTGAGTCTTAAATGAAGCCAGGAAACTAAGAAGTGGAAGTGAGAACAGAATTCCAGGCATGGAAGGAAGTCTCTGGAGGAGTATAAAGTGTAGGACAAGTGGAAAGGTAGAAAGAGGCCAGGTTGTAAAGAGATTTTAAAAGCTAAATGGAGAACTTTATGTTTGACCTTGGAAGTAATAGAGAACTGCTAGGGTTTATTGAGAGTGGGGGCATGGTCAGACCTATATTTTAGGAAATCACTTTGGAAGCTAAGTGGATTGGAGTGTGGAGAAACATGCCAGAGAGATCCATTAGAAGACTATTGAAATAGTCTAGGCAAGATGTGATGAGGGCCTAAACTAGGGTGGCAACTGTGGTAGTAGAGAGAAAGAATGGACAGTTATCCCTTCCACATCTCGATTTTCCCCATTGTGATTTCGATATATTGCAGGTCAGCATAAGAAATTAAATGGGAATTTTTTGGGAGCTTTGTGGAAGCTGCAGACAATATGTGAAAGCCAGCAGATAGTGCAGAAAATGTTTAGAAACTCAGGAATGCATACAATATGTGTATAGTATTGTGTAATATAGCTTGTGACCAAATAACCTGAATTTTACAACAAGGTATTGTAAACATCCCATAAAAGAAAAAGAAAAAAAATATGCTATAAAAAAATTCGATGCAGATTTGCCATACTGTGTGTGTGTGGGGGAAATGCCCCCCAACCCCCATGATGTGGAAGGGATAATTGCATACAAGAGATGTTGAGAAGGTGGTAATGATAAAATATAGCAATGGATTGGATGAATGAGGTGAACGAGAGTAAAGCAGTGAATATGGCATTGAGGTGGCTGGGAAGATGATGGTACCCTTGATAATGATAGGAAGTTTGAAAGAGGGGAGGGTTGGGGGGGTATGATAATGAGTTCTGTTTTGGAGTTCTGTTTCAGGTGTCTGTGGGACATCCAGTTTGAAATATCTAAAAGATGTTTGGTGGAACCAGAGCACAGGAGAGAACCTGAAGCTAGGGAATCATTTGCATGGAGAGATTAATTGAACTCCTGAAAACCAATGAAATCACCAAATGAGATAGTATAAATGGTAAAAGAAAAGAAGGCCAAAGACAGAGCCTTGGTGATCAAGCATAGTTAATTAGCATGACATAGATGAAGAGTAGTTTGAATAATTGGAAAGTTAATGTAGTTGAGACAGTATCAACATGTATGCTGAAGTCCTCTAATTTGAGGGATAGAGTTATGGTAGAAAGGCTGTAAGCCAGGCAATAAGCTAATTAAGAAGAGAAGAATGTCCTGGGGAAAATGGGTGAGGAGTTAACGGCCACCAGAATCTGGTTGGGGAGATAGATTTGGGTAGCAGGAACCTCAAAGGAAGTGTTGGTGATAGAATTGGAGTCTGGAAGAGGCCATGGAGAGCAAGGAGTATTCAGATTCTCCCCACCTCCACCACGGAATAGTAATTATGGATGAAAGAGCAATTGATGCTGAAGAACATAAGGAAGGAAGCAGTGCCATTAGAAGGGAGCCAGGTCTTAGTGAGTTCCACAAAATGGCAGAGAAAGAAAGAGATCTGAGATGAAATGAAATGTGTTATTTATGGAGCAAACATTACAGAGTGGAAGTGGTAGGCAGATCTAGGGGATAGAAGTGAGAAGGTTAGGAATAAGGGAGCAGACAGTTGGGAATGTGTACCAGGTTTTCTGCATTTGTAGACAGGGGCTCAAACTCACTGGGACTGGGAGAATATAAAGGGGTGAGAGTATATTAACCACTGAGATATGAATCTGTGGTTGAAGAGAGATCAATTGAGGGGAGGCAGGCAAATTGACTGTTCATAATCCTTCTTTAAGAGCCTACTTAGAGAACTTCCTGGGGACTAAGACACAAACTGTAAGGTCAGTGGCGGTTTCTTATGCAGAGGCCTAGGCCCTCTTGGAGAGGAAAATCTTGTTTGCTTGCTAATTTTTGAAACTGGGCTAACTCGATAATTAGCTCTTCGTAGCCTAGTTATTTTTGTAAATTAGGAAGATTTTTTTAAAAACTCAAATCACCAAGAGAAATCTAACTTATGGTTGGCTCATTTCGCAGTCTACAAAGCTATGTAACAGATTTGCTTTGCCTTCCTAACTGACCTATGGACTTCCTATTATTACATAATACTTTGAAACTTGTAACTATGCTGACCTAGTACAAGGATGTAAATATTCCACCCTCCTTAAATTTGATTGGTTAGTAAGGTTACACCCTCTAATTCCATTCCAACTAAACATTGTCACCCTGCCACCTTCAAATTACTGACTCTACCAGTCAGTCACTGTAGCCATTGCAAAACTGATTGAACTGTCCTAGAGAGACTTTGGATGACTAAGGACTACTGATGGACATTTACAACTTTACTGAATATTGTAAATATATATATTTTTATTACCTTAAAGAGTTTGTTAGATATAACAGCTAATGAAAATAGGGCTGATTTGTTACAATTGTTCCACTCCAAGGGTGTTTGACTGATGTATCAAAACCGATAGGAGTCTACATACTTTTGATGAGCCTGATAATTTGGCTTTTGATTTTCTTTTTTTTTTTGTATGTATACTTTTTCAGTCTCCAATACCCCAAAGAAGACCAGGCCATACAGTAGGCTAGGAGAAAAGAGAGACTAAATGGATATTTTGAGGATAATGGCACCACTACCATAGAGTTCCAATTCTAGCCCTAACTTGCTTCTAATGAGAAGGTGGTAAGGGTGGATGTAGCAATGAGATTACACAACACGCACATACACACATGTATATATGATCTTCAGAGAAGCTTATAGTTATAGATTTAGAGTCAATTTAGAAATGAAAAATAAAAATAAAACTGCTAGGCTCCAAAACATACTTCACACAAGGCACAATTTATCTGTGTTTGACCTTGCATTTAGTCATAACCAGGTTAAGGCAACTTGGGCTTTGTCCTAGTTAATTGAAATTTAGAGGGCTAAGCACTTAAATTAATTGGAGAAAAAAATTGGATTTTGCAAGAAGCTCTCTGATAGCAATCACTACTTTCCCATGAACTTTCTGTACCCTAGCTGAGTTCACTTCCCTTTTGGAAAGCAGAGCTGCCTCACCCTGTCTCCCTCCTCCCCAAAGGAATTTGCCTTAAAGAGTTGATTCAAGAGTCCATGGTGTGATGCTTGTCCCAGAGCTAAAAAATGCTCTACAGATGCTTTTCTTTCCAGTTGTTGAATGAATCAACAGGTTGTAGCATTTTCTCAACGTACAAATGTACAAACTATTGTAAGGCCTTCAGGGTATTCTGACCTCAAATTTCTATTGGGGGAAAAATCGTCCTCCCTCTACTCACAGAGACTAATGCCCTAGAAAAAGGATTTGGCCTCAGGTATGGTTGGTGCCACTACAGTGTATCTGATATGATTCTGCTACTTAACTGCTAGACAACTGAAACGTCAGTTTGCTGAAAGGGAAAACTTTTTACTCTTTTACTTGAAAAAAATGTACTATTGTGTTGGCCCCAGTGCTTTTCCCTCTACCTAACTTAGTCTTTATTGGAGGAGGAAGTATTTAGGGAAGGTAGGTCGATGAAGAGTGGCTTCTATATCTTCTGGGCCTAGGAGTGCCCTCTTATCACAAGGGAGAGAAGAGAACTTTCATACATGTGTTTGTATATGCACATACATACATATACATACAAATTTATATGTACAAGTACATATGTTTGTGTATTTTATGGAGCATTTGGGCATTCTAAATACAATCAGGATCTTTAGAACTAAATATATAATGCTATTGGTTAAAAAATGTATTGGAATAACATTTATCTAATATGGGTGCTTCTTTGTCTTGTCTAAAACAAATGATTGAATACAGAATTAGTATCTGTAGAAATTTATCCACAGCATCAAGTCCTATGTTAATTTTATTTCCAGGTTCATAAGAACATAGATTTAGACCTGGAAGGAGCAGTAGAGTGAATCTATTCCAACCTCACTATTTTATGGTAAGGAAATTAAATTCCAGAGAGGTTGTGACTCATTCAAGATCATACAGATAGCAAGTGGTAGAACCAGGAGTTGAATCCATGTCCGCAGACTACAGATCTATTTCTTTTTCACTTCAGACACTTTCCACCCTTTTATAATGAGTCAGCATGAGGTGGTGTTTCCTATCAGTAAGGAAATAGACAACTGATTTAGTACACAGGATACAGGAAAGACGTGAATTTCCACTTTTTGAGGGGGAAAAAAATCAAAGCTAAATAGACAAATTCCATCAGACCTCTGCTTGTGTGATAACTGTTTAGGAAATTTAAATTTAAATGAGTACATCCTTTAGAGCTAGAAAAAACTTTGATAAAATTGCGAACACAAAACTTAGACTTTAAATTACTTTTGTTCAATTTGTCAGAATATTTAGTAAACTGGTTAACATTAACTTACAATACTAGTGTCTCTCTTTCCTGGAAACTAGCCTTAAGGTAAACATATTGGCTGCACCAATAAAACACTAGCTTAGTGTTAACCCTACTTACAACCTGTCTGGCAGCTGTTTGTCTCCTTTTTATGACTGTTGCATAAGCTGCCAGGAAGCCAAATCTTGCTAGCTCTTTCCCTGTGGAGCAAGCCCAATGTATTAGAAAAGAATGTAGTTTCTGAAATAAACCATTTGAACTACATGAAAAGGTACAGGGAGGCAATGACTAGGAGACTAGATCATATTTTTGTTAGTTTTTGTGAAAAAGAAGCTGAGACATAAATTTAAACTTTGGTCCCTCAAGCCAAATTTTTTTTACAGTCCTTCCTCCGACCTACAATTCTCAGAGATGCCCTAGTCGTACATCCTGGCCAAGTCCGCAAGTACTGTATGGACAGCTTCAATGACAGATGTGCCTATGATTAGAAACCTTTTTTTTTGGTAGATTGTCTAACCCTGTGTAATGAATGACATGACAAGAATCAAAAAAGAAAAAAGATGAACATAAGTTTGTAAACATTTTTTTAAACCACTCAAGGTAACAGGGAAGTAAAGTTCCTAGGACTAGATTTCTGTTGGTAACTAGAAGTAGAAGGGAACTGAGGTGGGAATGGTGGGTTTAGATGGGAAAGAGTGTTGTCCACTGACTCTCCTTTTCCTTCACCTCTTCTATAACTTATGTTTCAGCCCTGTCCTCAGCTTCTATGTAAAAAAACCCAACTGTTATGTGGCCGATGAAACATTCCTGGTCAGAGTAGAAAAAAAGATGGAATTGAGAGCAATAACAATTTCCTGAGGAGCTAGAACTGAGGATTGCCCTTGGCTGGCAATTTTCTTCCTCCTCTTTCATTGCATTTGACTTTGAAGTCTTCTGGTACTATAGAGGAGAAAGAAGGTCATGGCAACTTGACAAATGGAATGGGTCTAAGTGCTTCGAGTTGCATGGTTTTGAGAATATTAAATCTGACCCTGCAATCTTTCTTTGACTCTTTCTCTCCTCTCACTTCCCTTTGTTCTGCCCTGGGAGTCTCTTCTAAGCATCCTCCTCTTTCTCTCATGTTTTCTTCTAATTTTCTTATAATGAGAGGCAGCATAGAGTAGGGAACAGAGAAATAGCCTGGAAAAGATCTGAGTTCAAATTCTGCCTCTGATATATATTGGCTGTGTGAACTTGGGTGAGTCACTTAACCTCTTGGTGCCCTAGGAAACTCTCTAAGTCTCCAAGTTGCAGAAAAGATGTACTTTCTCTCCCTCCTTCATTTGTAGAGGGAGTTATTTCACTTAGAATTCCCTATACCAATGAAATCACAGGTCTAGTTTCTATTTTTTTGTTAATGTAGGAGGTAGCAGGGCTCTCCTGTAAACTTCCTTTTGGGAAGGCTAACACCTTGCCTTAAGGTTAATTTTTTGGTAACAATTTTGGCAAAAATTGACAAAAAAAACCCCCTTTATTCTGATGTGGATATCTATTAGATGAGGTATAAAATCACCTTGTCCTAGATGAAGGCTATTTAACCTTTTTGTTTGCTTATGTTGTGGGCCCCATCAGTGGTTTTTAAATGCATAAAATAAAATCCATAGAATTACAAAGGAAAATAATTATATATATGCATATATATATACATATATATATATATATATAAAATCATTAGATGTGTATACATACATTCACACATAAATATACATGCACACGCACACACATATACGGTTGGTTGTTGTCCTCTGTTCTCAAAGAGGACCAAAATGACATCACTACTCTAGAGACAAGTTATGGCATATCCAACTGTGGCTGATCAGACTAATACACACTTGAAATGTTCTACCACCAGTCGGGCACAAAGACTGCATGTGATCATTTGGGGTGGCTTCTCTAAATTTGTTCATCTCGCATTTCTTTTGAGTTATTTCAATTATCCTTTACTCCTAGAGCACAGCACCTTCTCTGATGTGGGCACACTATGCTGAGTGGTCCTGTGCCAGTGTGTCCCGTGTGTATACACAGACACACACACACAGACACACACACACACACACACACACACACACACACACACACACACAGAGTGTTCTTAAACTGGGGTCTGTGAACTTATCTTTTTTTAAATGTGTGTAATATACATATATGTATACATATAGACACTATATCTATATCCACATAGATAGTGTGTGTGTGTGTGTGTGTGTGTGTGTGATTTTTAGGTACGTTCTCTAAAAAGAAATCTGAATAGTATGAGAAATGTTTTTTGTTCCCTTCTTCTGTCCCCTACTGAATATGGTTCTTTTGATTTTTTTTAAAATTCTCTCTCTAGTCTCTCTCTTGCCTCTTTTTTCTTTTCTTCTGCTTTTTTTCCTGTGTACCGGGTGTAGACCATAGGCTACACCTAAAAGATGCTAAATATCAAAATGAAAATCAACAGACTTGATTTTTAAAATTCAGATTATTTCTGTACTGTAAGCCTTAGTGTTAGTTTATAGAGAACTAGCTGGCTTTAGGGGAAGACAGACCTGGTTTCAAATGCTACCTCTGCCATACAAGCCGTATAACCTTGGGGAAATCAACTTTTAGTGCTCCAGCAATCCTCCAAGTGTATAAGTAACAGAGAAAGTGCTCCTCTGCATTTGGTAGACAGAGTGCCTGATCTAGACCTTGTTACACTGAGGAAATCATGGGTCTGGTAAAAAAATAGTAATAATAACTAATTTTTACATATTGCTTTAAGTTTGGCAAAGCACTTTATGTATGCAAGAAAGCAATCATATTGAAATATACTTATATGTGGGTATGTACACACACACACACACATTGTTCTTAACCTGGGGTCTGTGAACATGTGTTTTTTAAATGTGTGTGGATGCATGCATAACCTATATCGGATTGCTTGCTGTCTTAGGGAGGGAGAAAAAAATTTGAAACTTAAAATTTTATAAAAATGAATGTTGAAAACTATCTTTAACTGTAATTGGAAAAAATAAAACACTATTTACCAAAAAAAGTAAGCTTCTTGAGAGAAGGGGATATTTTTTGTTTTGTCACAGTGCCTGACACTAAGGAAATGCTTAATAAGTGTTTGCTGATTTGTTGTGGAGAAAAAGTATGTATTTATATGTATATATGCTTATATACACATATTATATCCCTATCTATATACCTTGTGAGGTAGGTGCTTTTATTATCTCCTCTTTACAGATGAAGAAACTGAGGCACAGAGAGGTTATGTTACCTACACAGGATTACATACCTAATAAGTGGCTCAAGAAAGATTTAAATTCAAGCCTTTCTTATACCAAGTTCACTACTCTATTCATCATACTAAGTTGACTCTTTAATTGTTCCATTTTCATCTGCTTGTCCTTCAGGCACATACAGTCAGACCCTCAGGTCCTTTTGTAAGTTTTTTATTTAGTTGGGTCTCAGGTATCATTTAGATGACTTTTTTTGGTCATATCTCAAGTAGGAAAAAAAGGATCTCTCTTAGGGAGAAAGATACGTAAATGATAATAGATGACCATATTTACAATGAAAATTGCACAGCAACATGTTTGGAAATGTACCCAAGTCAAGGTATCAGACATTTGTGAATTGCACTTTCTTTGCCCTAGTATGTAATTCAAATATTTAATAAACATTTATGAAATGATTGTTATGTAACAGGCATTCTAGATGTTAGGAGTAAAAAGATTGAAAATGAGCTTAAATTCTATAATACAAGTTAGAACAACATTTCTTATTTATTGTTCTTATATTTTAACTTTTCTTGCATGATTTTGATTAGTAAGTTTTCCCTAACTTGTAAATTCAGTAGAAGGGCTGAAGTAAAAACATTTCCCTGAAAAGAAGCAATTTTGTTTTATTTTTTTATTTTTATTATTTTTATTCTGAACTTAGCAAAATTGCATACAATGAGCATTTTTTCACGTGGTTGTTGATAGTAAAAAAAAGATCTATTTTTCCCTCTGAGAACTGGTTATGCTTTGATCATCTATCCACTGGGAAATGGCTCTTGTTCTTTTAAATTTGAATCAGTTCCTCATATGTCTTGGATATAAAACCTTTATCAGAGAAACCTACTTTGAAGATGTTTTCCTCCTGGTTAATTTTTTTAAATAGAATCTTTATAAGTAAACTTAATCAGTAATCAGTTGGTAAGTGCATGTTATGTGCCAGTTGTTGTGCCAGGTTTTGGTGATACAGTGACAAAAAAGTAACAGATTTTGCCTTCAATGACTGGGATGCATTGTATCAGGGAACCAACATGTACACATTGAATATGTACAACACATATAAGTTGTTGTTTGTTATCAGTCATCCTTTGTTTCTGAAGGGGACTAGTGACATAATGGGTGATGTATTGATTTGTGCATGAATTGGATTTAAGTGAGGCAGAGTTACACAAAGTCATCAGCCTCACTCTCTTTTAGAGTGTCATTGAAGTTCAATGGCAGGATGAAAGTCAAGATGACTGGCCGTGGTCTGGCATACAGTGGATGACCTTGGTGTCTTTGTTGTCTGACTAAGCTCTAAGCACCCAAAAGTACCTGCTTCAGCCACCTTCCTGGCATTTGGCACCCATTCCTCTAGGGGAAGGCTTCTCATGCTTGGGGTAGACATCCCCCTAATTCACCAAGGTGAACTACATTTGAGGCCTGTTGTTTACCATCAACTTTGTTTGACCTGTCTGCCAAAATGATTTTACTGGGGTGTGGCCACTATGCATACTATAGCTTCTTCGAGTCATAGGTGAAAATTGGGTGAGAGGTGGACATATATGACATATATACACAAAGAAAATAAAAGGTGATATGGAGGTAGACAGAAGTATGCAGAAAGAGGCATCAGGAAAAAAAATCATGCAAAAGTAGATGCTTGAACTGAGTTTTGAAGGAAACTACAGATTCTAAGAGGCAGAGGTAAGGAGGCACTGCATTCCAGACATGGCAGACAGGCTACACAAAGTCTTAGAGGGGATACATGAGATGTTCTGACTGAGGAACAGAAAGGATAGTTTGACTAGAATATGAACTACTTAAAGTAATTTTTCAAAGCTTTCAGGCAACTCCTCCCACCACCCTCACTCCCTTTATGTTCAGAATTGATCTCAAAGGCAAAAAATCACAAGTGCAAGTTTCTCTATGCCAGGCTGTGATAAAGAACTGTAATCTGGTCCAGGAGATAATTATGTCCCAATTCTTCTCTTTGGCATTTAGAACCTTAGGAATATGGAGAGCGTGGGCTGTGTCTTCCAGTAAACCCAAGCACACCCAGCCTATGTTCTATGTATGCTTATGTTTGAAATCCTTTGAAATTTATCTTCAGCCTACCTTTCCAGTAATTACACATTACTCCCCTATATGCATTTTTTGTTTCAACCAAACTGTTCTTGCTATTCCTCTTTCACTGCATTCTGCACTACATTCCATTTCCTGTCACCATACTCATGACTAGAATGTACTCCCTCCCCATCTCTGCCTCTTAGTATTACTAGGATCCTTCATAGATCAGCTCAAACATTGTCTTCTATGTCAGGCTTTTCCTGATCTTCCCACCTGTTAATATCTCAACCACCCAAATTGCCTAGTCTTTATTTTGTATATGCTTCTATGTGCAATTATGGTTTCCCCAATAGAATGTAAGTTCCTTGAGGGCAGGGATTGTTTAATTTTTGTATTTGTATCTCCAGTGCTTGTGCAGTGTCAAAGTACACAGTAGGCACTTGGTAGATGCTTGTTGATTGATAGATTCAGAGACTATTTAGGTATTTATTTTTCAAACTTTTCCTGATTACACGAATAATAATAATGATAGTACCAATTACTCCATGAATATCGAGTTAAGCATAGACCACCAAATGACAATTTTTCATTAGTGAATGCAATTGACCTCTAACCAGTGAGCTGTTGGGAAAGATTCCATATGGCTCTAGAAATCTTCAAACTGATATGATCTCTTTGGTGGATATGGGATGTTTGATGTCTTGGCTTTGAAATTTCATTCATCCATGCTAGATCAAAGCTCATCCTTTCTTACCTTAAGGATTCTTGTAAAATGTGTGCTTGGAGAATACCACCATCTTTAATGAAAGGAATGGTCACAATTCTGAGATATTTTCTATGTATTTCTTTTTAATCTGTTAGTGAACAAAAATGTTGAGGTTATTTGTGATTATGTCACCAAATCAATTTTTGTCATGTTTTGTAGCTTTTTTTTGCCTTTTGTATAGCTAGTGTCTTTTGAGTCGAATTGTTGTTGTTCAGGCATTTCAGTCATGTCTTACTTTTCATGGCTCCATTTGGGGTTTTCTTGGCAGAGATACTGGCGTGGTTGGCCATTTACTTCTCCAACTCATTTTATAGATGAGGAAACTGAGGCAAACAGGGTTAAGTGACTTGTCTAGGGTCACACAGCTAGTAAGTATCCGAGGCTAGATTTGAACTCAGGTCTTCTTGGCTCCAGGCCCAGCACTTTACCCATTGTGCAGCCTACTTGCCTTTGAGTAAAATATATCTATACAAATTTCAAAAGCCTCTGAGTTAGAGTTATATACTTAGGTGCTTCATAGCTATTGAAATGTCTGAGTTTAGCCTTCAACACCTTTGGCAGCAGAGATAGTTGCCATGCTTTTATTCTGCCTTTTCAAACTGCATTAAAAAAATTATCCTTGTCCTGGAAACTTGTTCCTGCTTTTTTTTTCTTTAAGGGGCCTGGGGCTAGGAATGGAACACATAAACAATTTTTGCCCTGGGACCAAACACTCAATCAAGCAATCAATAAACAAGCACTTAAAATTATTCTTATTCAATTAGCAAATATTTATTTTCTCTCTCTTCCACAATCTCCCCTCCCATTGGGGAAAAAAAGAAAAACAAAAGCCTTATAAGAAATATACATGGTTAGGCAAATTAAATTCCTGCAGTGGCCATGTCTTATTTTGTCTTTCTCCATCACGTTTCTGTGAGGAGGTGGGTAGCATTCTTCATCCCTTGTCCTCTGGAATCATAGTTGGTCTTTGCCTTGATCTTAGTCTTTCAAGGTTAAACAAACACTTAGTACGTCTCCTAATGTGTTAAGCACTGTACTAGATGAGGAAGATACAAGGACAATGAAGCAAATAATTTCCTAGTTTACCTTCTTGATCTGTAAAATTGAAAAAATAACACCTGAATTTGGAGCCTACCTCTGTGTTGGTAAGCAAAAGGGCTCTTAGCACTTAGTTCAACAAGTGCCCTTGAAGAGTTTGGCTTTGGCTTCCTTTGAGTAATCCAGTGTATTTCATTGAGTCTTACTAAGTGCTAAGCCCCAGGCTCTAACCCCTATTAGGTGTTAACCTAACCTATGTGGATGTGAACCTCCCAGGGTCCTGAGGGGAGGGACTAACTCAAGAGCCAATCATAGCAGCCTAAGTTCTGGTCATTCAGATGATGTTTGATGACCTTTGAAGCCCTATAAGAAGAGAGGACAGAGCCATTTGTGGAGGGCTCTCACTTGTGGTGGTGCTGATGCAGAGACTCCAGGCAGCTGTAGCTAAGGAGCCCTCCAGCTTGTAACCCGGATGGTGGGACTTTGTTAAGCTCTGGTAACTATGTATTGGGATTTGAATCAGACAAGGTCTGTCTATTGATGTTTGTACTTTGTATTTTGCTCTGAAGTTCAGGGTGCTGGTCTCTCCCCCTGAACTAAGTGAATGATATTTGTATGCTGAATTAAAGTAAGCCTGTCAACCCCTTCACGTAGCTTTCCTTAGTTAAGCAGATCAAAAGAACCTGTGCTTTTGCTGTGTGTTGGCAGGTTTCTGGGTGCTGGTTGTTGGTGGATCTTGCCCCACCACAGAAGCTGCTAGCCGGATTGTTGAAACAACCTCCCAGGGTTGCTATGAGGATCAAATGAGGTAATGTATGTTAAGTGCATTGTAAAACTTAAAATACTGGATAGATTTGTTATTTCTTGCTGTTATACTCCTCTTCTCCAACCTTGAGGGTTGGGTGACATATTGAATTCTGCCACTAAAAACTGGGCCTTAAGCGACATAGAGCCCTGCCTTGATTGTCAAGGTCAGCCTTAGGCACAATTATGAAATAAGCTTGGATTGCCACTGCAGTCCTTTTTTTGTGCTTACCTCAGCAGTCTTTCTAGTGGCTTTATGCTACTTCCTTGAATTCTCAGAACTTCCCACTTCAATGTTCCAGGCAGCATGCATATTCTGAAAATATTCTTCCTCTTCCCCATTGTGAAAATTCCTATTTTTCCTAAGCCCTGATGCCAGCTGGTGAGTGGAAGAGGAGAGCTACTAGGCAACTCATTCACCTTCAGATGTGTTAAGACTGATAAGAGAGTAAATTTTTATTATCCTCAGGGATATTTGCCATTTAAAGGAAGACTCTTTGAGAAGGTAACACCCAAATTAATTAATCTGACCAGAGGATATTTCAGATATTATGGCTGGCTTGTGTGGATGAGATTTTTAGTGTGTTTGTGGTTCTAGTACTAATTGAATCACTCTACATAGGAACTTGCCTACAGTGTGATCTATTGAGGCAGAATGGTTTAGTGGAAGCAGTACTTAACTTGAAGTCAAGAAGACTTGGGTGCAAATATTTGCTCTGACACTTCTAGCTGAGTGACTGTAAGCAAGTAACTTAACTTCTCTAAGCATCCTTAATCACCCTAATCATTAAAATGTAATGGTGACACCTGCCTTTCCTGGGTGGTTATGAGGATCAAATGAAATAATGTTTGTTAAGTACCATGTAAATGTCAAATATTAGTCACCCGCTAGCCCAGCCCATGTTTGTATTTATATATGTGAATGAGATTAACTATTTTACCTAACTCAAACTGCATATGTTCCTTATTGAGGCTATAACCTTGCCCCTACTGTCAACAGCATCATCATTTAGCCTATTCTTCTTGTTGAAAACCTTGCGTTAGCTTTGATTATTTCCTCTTTATTATCTTCTGAATCCAGTTGGTTGTCAAGTCTTGTGGCTTTTACCTCCACAAAATCTCTTGCAATATTCTCTATCCTATATTCCCATTGTCACCACCGCAGACATTCCTAATTATAGGCTGTCTAGACCACGACAATGACCTCCTGACCAGTTTTCCAGTTTATGTTTTCTCCTCACTTCTATTTCATTTCTCACAACCAATGCCAACTGACCAGCAAGGAGTTCTCAGAGAGGTTTTGTGTTGGAAGAAGAGTTAGAATAGTAAGTTAAGGAGAGAGAATTAGTGTGCTCCGTTAGTATGCATGCAATGTCAAGAGATCTTAAAGAAGGTCTATCAGGTTATTGAGTGGAAGATTTACCAGAGTACCAGATAAAGTCATAGAACTAGAGGCTTAAGGGTCTTCAGAGGTCATCTAGGCCAACTTCTTCATTTTACATATGAGTCAACTAAGATCAGTTAAAGGACTGGTCCATGGTGACACAGATAATAAGTATCAGAAGAAGAATTTGAAGCCAGATCCTCTGAATCCAGAGGCAATGCTTTTTCTATGGTATTATGCTGCCTCTGTTAAATGGGACAAAAAGGCATGTATGCAGGGGTGTACCAGAGCCTGCTAGCAATGGCTTAGGAAAGATTGTTAAATTTTCATTGTGAACATTTATACCTCAGAAATCAGCAAATACTACAAATCAGGATTTTGTTGATTGTGGATACATAAGAAAGTGATGAAGAAAATGTTAGTAACTCTGATAAAACTTAAAAATGTGTTGTCCTTTATTCTCCCTTCCCCCCAGAAAGCCTGTAGTTAAACATGGGTCACTATCTGCACCATTTGAGGTGCAGATGAATCAGCTCACAGGTCCACAGAAAAATGAAATGTTACTTGCATATGTATCACACGCACTTAAGACTAAAAGCACCATAAAGGTGCTCATACGTTTGGCAAATTGGCAAATCAAGCCATTCAAACAAAATTAAACCTATCAAAGTGTTTTTTTGTAAAAACAATATTACCAGTCCAGTGAATTCCAATTGGTTGATAAATATAAAAAAGAAATATAAAATAAGGGGAAAACTGGAATAAAGTATTTTTCCTCAATCATGGAGAGATTTTTTAAAAATTCTATGAATAGAGGAAATATGAGGAATTAGATAGATGGGCATGAATACATTTAAAACATTATGCACAACCAAAATACTTAAAAATAAAGATAGATTGGGGCAAATATTTATAGTAACCAACAGATAAAAACTTGACATCTAAAGATGTGTAAGAAATGTTAAAAAGTCACAGAAGTGCCCAATTGAAAAAGGCTAAGTGGTAAAATGATATGAACAATTTTCAAAGGAGTAAGCACAGAGTATTAATAATCATTTGAAAAAAAAGTTTGACCTCACTAATAAGCCAACAGATCCAAATAAATTTAACTTTGAGGTATCACCTTACATATCAAATTTGTAAAAAAAAATTACAAATGATGAAACTCTGCTAGCAGGGTTATGGCTAAAAAGGTGCATTGTTCATTGCTAGTAGAATTGAAAATATGTAGAATATTTTTGGAGAGAAAGCTGACAATATGAAATAAAAGTTACACATACCCTTTGACCCAATAATTCCACTGTTAGGAATATACTCTGAAAATGTTATAAACATACCAGCAAAAATCCTTCTCCCTTTAAAACATTTTGATAGTAGTAACATATGTAATTGCAAAAATATGACAGCAGCTTAAATGAACAATAGTGAACACTGACTAAATAGATTGTGGTATATTAATGTAATGGAATATTGTAATGAAATTAAGATCAAGTATGAGGGACATAAAGAAATCTGTAAAGACCTGGGTATAATAATGCAAAAACAAGAAAGAAATAGAAGAGAATACATATTAATTACCACCATGTCAGAGGAAAGTAAATAAGAATGAAAGGACAAAGAATCCTGATGGGGATTTAGAGGAAATGACTAAAAATGTTATGACACTTTAAATTGAAGCCAATTAGCTTAAATGTAAATAGTTACTATGCATATTTAACTTGTACCATCTTTTAGGTAGCTAGGTGGCACAGTGGATAGAGCACCAGGTCTGGAGTCAGAAAAACTCACCTTCCTGAGTTCAAATCTGACCTCTGATGCTTTCTAGCTGTGTGACCCTGGGCAAGTCACTTAAACCTGTTTGCCTCAGTTTCTTTGTCTGTAAAATGAGCTGGAGAAGAAAATGGCAAACTGTTCTAGTGCAAGAAAACCCTAAATGGGGTCACATAAGGAAGAGTTGGACATGACTGAAACAACTTAACAATCACAACTATCACTCAATGTAAAGTTTTTGAAAAGTTACCAAGATAAACAAAATTGCAAGTCAAGTACTAAAAATGATTTTTGTGTATAGGTTTTACTTAAGATGCCTCACTATATGAGGCCAATCAAAATAATAAGAGTACTTGTACTTTTGTTACAATTTAACACTAATTTCTTCATGTGAAAATTTATTCACTTAGAATTATTTGGAAATGAATCAAAAATAAAAAGTAATTTGGGTTACTGTTGAATGGCTACTTAATTCATTTTATTAGAGCATGGTGCTTATGAGGCCAAGATTATAGTTATAGCTTCAGAGACTATATAGAACAGCTATCTTCCATTGTTCCAGGGCTACAGAACAGATACTACGTTCCTTGTCTTGGGTAGCCATCTTGAGAATTCATACCCTTGGTCACTTGGAGCAAGTGCCAAAGAGTTGGAGTATGAATGTTGTCGTTGTTCAGTACTTCAGCTTCGTCCAACTCTTTGTCACCCTATGGATTATACTGTCCATGGAGTTTTCTTGGCAAAGATACTGACGTGTTTTTCCATTTTCTTCTCTAGTGGATTAAGGCTGTGTAAGAAATGGGGGAAGCAGTTTTGTTTCCCCAGAGTTGAAAGTATCCCTCTCCCCCTTCTTCCCCTGCTTTAGCAGAATGTAAGTCAGGTGACTGATTAGAACTAGTTCTAATCAAAGCTGTGATCTAGCAGAGACCAGGCCTCTGGTCGGGTGAAGGGTTAGAGACTTGTATGCATGCTTAAATGAACCACTTGAGGAGGGCATGATAGGCAGTCAGGGGGTTGCATCTGGCCAATGATGAGCCTGGCGGGAGATTCGAAGTAGGGCTCAATAAAAGGACTGGTGTCCATCTAAGTCCTTGTATTCTCCTGTACTCTGTTCAGGAGACGCACCCATTTATTCAGACCGAATAAATCTAAAATATAATTAAAACATTTCTGGCTTCCCAAAGAGTATTGTTTATTCCTAGACAATGTAAGTATGTTTTTAACAGGCTGTCACCTTGAATTTAAATGAATATAATCAATACAACAAAATTGAGATCTTTAATCAGGGCAAGTGAGTTGCAGTTCAGGGTGCCACACAGCAAGTGCTGGGGTACTGGGAACAGGATTTATATAGGGTACTAAGGCAGAGAAAATGACAAGATAGTCAGTGAGAGGGGTTAGGCATCCCACTGTTTCATAAGGTAAATTGTTTTGCATAACAAACAAAAGTCCGTAAAGAAAGCTTGGGAATCCCCGGAGGGCAGATTTGGAAGATCTACAAAATAATCACAGGCTGTAAGTGACAATGTCTGGTCAACCCTAGGCAATTCATTAGCCTGGGAATGGAGACCAGGGCAGCTTCACTCTGTTCTTAGTCAATTGTATCTACCCAAGGTAACAGCTAGTGAATGTCCGAGGCCAGATGAGGTCTTGCTTATTTCAGGCCCAGAGCTCTATACACTGAGCCATCTAGTTGCCTCTAGAGAGTACGAACGGAGTGCTATTTTTGCTATTGTTGCTATTTTTTAAGTATTCAAAGGGCATGGACCATATATATATACATACATGCACACACATATATACATATATGTATGTAAATTTGTAGTCCCATCTTTATATATAAAGAGTAGTACATATATTAAATACCTAGGAGAGCTAGTTGTGGTATTGAGAAAGAGTGGTGGTGATGGGGTATAGGTTACTGATACTGATGGGTTATAGACTTTGGGAACTGCTGTCTCTGAATTCTTCTCACTTGATCTGGCTTTTCTTGCCCAAATAGCCTAGCCCAGCCCTCCATTGTTCGATTAACCCTGGAGTGCCCCCAGACATTTCCTACACTTTATCCTACCAAATCAAATCTGTTACCCTAGTCCTCTACTGTAGGTCATCTCCAGGTAGCCTTACATCTGTTTCTCACCCTGAAGTCTGATCTCACCCCAGTCCCCCAGGCACCCCAGTCCCATCAATATCCTCCCTCTGCCCCCTTCTCCCATCATCCTAGACTGCTTGACCACTCTAGATCCTTCCCACAATCTTTCTGTATATAAGATCCGTCTTGCCTCCATGATGGTGCTCAGATTCAATCTAGCTCAGTAGGTTGAATTTGGCCCGTTTATCAAAACGAGCATTGCAAGTGGTGAGATTTCTTAAGATTCCACCCAATATGGCAAATCTTTAATAAACTTTGTTTTTCTCTTTGGCTATAAGAAGGCTTGAGTCAAATTTATTTGAGCAGGACCCAGTGTGATGGTATTTTGGGGTCTCGAGCACCCCTAAAACCTAATCCTATGGTTTCCCGATCTCAACAGTGGTTTGGGAATTGGAACATCATTGAGTTTAGATCCAGAAGAACTGAATTCAAGTTCTGACACTACCTACTACTTACTAGTACTGTTGACTCTGGACAAATCACTTCAACCTATAATTTATACACTTCCATTATTTGTAAAACATCCTATCCACCTCAAAGGGTAGTTGTGAAAAAAGTGTTCTGTAAACCAGAAAAAGCTATATAAATGGGAAGCTTTTCTTATGCTAAGGAACATAGTATATACACAATTCTTTGAGCTCTGGAAGTTGACATGCTAAGGCAAGAAGACAGTTCAACCTATATCCTCCCCTTCCCCTTCTCTTTGTAAATATTTAAAAGAATGTTTTGGCAACGATGAATTACCAAGTAATTCTCAACACTACTTAAAGAGGGAGAGAATTGAAAGGAAGCTAAATTGTGAGCATTTTTGTTTAAACTGTGCATTAGTATTATAAGGTTAAAATTCACCAACAGACAGCCCATTTTACAATTACAAGTTCATTTTCTATTATCAGCCTCTGTGCTATAATTAGGAGATTGCATGTGTAAGCTCTCCTACAGTAAATAGCAGAGAGAGGTACTCGGTTAAATTTTAAAGGATGATTTCCTGGCAAATAGTATTTGAATTTTGCCCAAAATGAAAACAAGCTGTATTAGAATTTGATCTGGTATAGTCACAGAAACATTGAAGAAGGTTGGTACCAATCCTGAGATCTCTCTCTGTCTCTCTTTCATATGGTACACACACACACACACACACACACACACACACACACACACATAGCATTTTGTTGCCATGTCTATATTATTTGGTGGCAGTGTCACTGTGAGCAATTTCTTGTCATTTGAAATAACCATTTGTCCTTAGGAAGAATGGACCAGATTTTTAAAAAGCACAAAATACACTGAACAAATTTATTTAGAGAAATGAACAGTTAAATCTTTTTGGACTTTATTTATTTACAATTCATTGCATTTCCATTCTCAATAAATTATTGGGAAACATATTAAAAGTTTTTTTTTTACTTGAATTTAGGTCACTGGTTTGGCTTGGAAAAGTTGTTCAGTGGGAATGTAGCTTTTACTCATATTTAAATTAATGCTTTGTTCCATAGATCTCACATATCCAATTGACAAAATTACTCCAATAATATATAAATATGTACTTCCCAAATGCGTTAATGCTTCAAAATTATCACAACATTATCCAAAATTGTGTCCTTAATGGAGTTAAAACAAAACAACAAGGTTATTTGACAGCTAGGTAGCTTGGTGCATTGGGCATGTGACTTGGAGTTAGGAAGACCTGAGTTCAAATCCTGCTTCAGATACTTATTAGTTAAGTCACCTTGGTCAAGTCTCTTTACCTTTCCGAGCCTCAGTTTTATCTATAAATTAATATAACAATAGTACCTATCTCACAGGGTTGTTGAGACAATCAAATGAATTACCATATATAAATGCTTCATAAACCTTAAAGTATTATAAAGTAATCATTGTTATTATCATTATAACAAAAACATAGTTGAGCCCTGTTACAATGTGGCTCATTATTGTATAACTTCACAGATGATATGGATGAAATGATAGCCTCTGAAATAGAACAATTTAATATAGTGAAAACCTTATGTGATTCAATTTACCCATTAAAGCAAAGTTATTGGAGTACCTGAAAGCCATGATCGAAAAAAGAGCCTAGACATCATCTTTCAAGAAATTATCGGGGAAAATTGCCCTGATATTCTAGAGCCAGAGGGTAAAATAGAATTGAAAGAATCCACCAATCACCTCTTGAAAAAGATCCCAAAAAGAAAACTCCTAGGAATATTGTTGCCAAATTCCTGAGTTCCCAGGTCAAGGAGAAAATACTGCAAGCAGCCAGAAAGAAACAATTTGAGTATTGTGGAAACCCAATCAGAATAACCCAAGATCTGGCAGCTTCCACATTAAGGAATCAAAGGGCTTGGAATATGATATTCTGGAGGTCAAAGGAGTTAGGATTAAAACCAAGAATCACCTACCCAGCAAAACTGAGTATAATGCTCCAAGGCAAAATATGGATTTTCAATAAAATAGAGGACTTTCAAGCTTTCTCAGTGAAAAGACCAGAGCTGAGTAGAAAATTTGACTTTGAAACACAAGAATCAAGAGAAGCATGAAAAGGCAAATGAGAAAGAGAAATCATAAGGGACTTACTAAAGTAGAACTGTTTTGTTTACATTCCTACATGGAAAGATGGTGTGTGTAATTCATAAGACCTTTCTTAGTATTAGGGTAATTGAAGGGAATATACATACATACATATATATGTGTATATATATATATATATATATTATACATATACATATACATATACATATACATATACAAATATATATGTGTGTGTGTATATATATATAGACAGAGGACCCAGGGTGAGTTGAATATGAAGGGATGATACCTAAAAAAAAAATCAAATTAAGGGATGAGAGAGGAATATATTGAGAGAGGGAGAAAGGGAGAGATAGAATGGGGTAAATTATCTCACATAAAAGTGGCAAGAAAAAGCAGTTCTGTAGGAAGGGAAGAGGGGGCAGGTGAGGGGGAATGAGTGAATCTTGCTCTCATTGGATTTGTCCTGAGGAGGGAATACCATACACACTCAATTGGGTATCTTACCCCACAGGAAAGAAGGAGGAAGGAGATAAAAAGGGGGATGATAGAAGGGAGGGCAGATGGGGCAGGAGGTAATCAAAAGCAAACACTTTTGAAAAGGGACAGCATCAAGGGAGAAAACTGAATAAAGGGGGACAGAATGGGATGGAGAGAAATATACTTAGTCTTTCACAACATGACTATTTATGGGAGTGTTTTCCATAATGATACATGTGTGGCCTATGTTGAATTGCTTGCCTTCTTAGGGAGAGTGGGTGGGGAGGGAAGAAGGGAGAGAATTTGGAACTCAAGGTTTTAAAATCAGATGATAAAAAAAGTTGGTTTTTGCATGCAACTGAGAAATAAAATATACAGGCAACAGGGCATAGAAATATATCTTGCCATACAAGAAATTAAGGGGAAAAAGGATGGGGGGGGCAGGAGGAGTGGGGAGACAGAAGGGAGGGCTGACTGGGGAACGGGGCATCCAGAATATATGCTATCTTGGAGTGGGGGGAGGGTAGAAATGGGGAGAAAATTTGTAACTCAAAATCTTGTGGAAATCAATGCTTAAAAGTAAAAAATATTAAATAATAAAGTATGGAAAAGACTATAAAAAAGAGTTCTTAGGGAACCTGCAACCTTAGAGGGGTGCAGTTAATGTTTATGTATGATATTTTGGGGTGAAACCTGTGCCAAGTGTGTTAATTAGGTGTTTTGGGGTGGCATTAGGGAGTGGTTAAGGGGTGGTCAGTTCTTAAAGGAGCATGCACTTTTTGTATCTACTGTGCAGATATCATACCCAGAGTTCACTGGGAAATAGCCCAAAGAGGGGCTACCTGGAGGTGTGGCTTTTGGTCTGAAACATCACTAAGTCAACTAATGGTCAGGGATGACTGGAAATATCCAGGCTGCTTCCATCAACATCTTGTTAGACAAGATGAATGTAAGGGAATATACATTTGACTATGTCTAGAATACACATCAGTAAGGTCAGTAAGTAGTAAATATCATTATGGCCCAGTGCACAGCCAATTTAGCACGTACACAGGGAGTCAGACCAATAAATTCTATAGGTGCAGCTATCCACTGTATCAGGAGGAGAGATAAGTGTTTTGCTAGAGCATGCTGTCCTGTTTTGCTAGAGAGAAACTGCTAGGGATAGTGTTTTGAGGCTAGGGAGAGATGTGATTTTCAAACTGGATGTGGTTTTGCAATTGGGGTCCAGGCACAGGCACCCAAGCAGAGGCTAATGAGAAATGTGATGTTAGAATTAGGATCCAAGCACATGCACCCAAGCACCCCATCAATATCATGGTGCCTTTTGAGCTATTATTGCTGAATAATGATTTATTGAGTAGCTCTATTAGTTTATAGATTTTTTAAAAATAGGATTTAGCACTGAAAAGAATCTTAGAGACCATTTAATTTAACATCTATGTTTTATGCATGAAGAAGCCCCAGAGAGATTAGTTATTTGCCCAAGACAAAAAAAATCCAGTACCAAAATATTAGTCAGCTTTTTTTTGTAGTAGCAAAGAACTGAAAACAAAATTGGTGCTCATCAGTTGGAGGATGACTGAAAAACCTCTGGCATATGAAGGTAAGAAATGTTGAAAATGAGGAATTCTTAAAAAAAAACCATCGGATTTGTATGACCTGATACCAAGTGAAGGAATCAGAAACAGAAGAACAATGTCCTTACATGACTACAAGATAAGTGAAAAGCACACTAACGGAAACCAAGCTGAGTACTTGTAATAACCAACCTCTGGGAGACAAGCTAATGAAACATAGCTCCTTCCTCTAGGTAGAGTGGCAAGAGAATGTTTCATGCATTCTCAGAACTCATTGTTTATATAAGCATTTCCCTTTGTTAATAGGGAGGATTTAATTCTGGAAGGAGTGGGGAGGCCATATTCAGAAATGTTTGTGTTGTCAAAACCAAAGGCACTCCAAAAAAAATCTTTATTTTAAAAGTGATTTGCCCAGGCAGGTCACACAAGTAGCAGAGCTATGATTTCAACCGATTAGGCACTCCGCTAAGTACTGGGATATAAGAATAAAATACTCTTTACATGCAACAAGCTTATTTCTAGTGGGGAAAGAGAGTAAGTACTTATAAAATATCCAGCATCAATATAAAGTTAAGAAATGCAAACATATACAAGGTAGTTAAGTGTAGGATAGTTTGGGAGGGAGGAAGCTAGGAATTGGGAGCATTAGGGAAGGCTTTATGTGGAAGATGATACATGAATTGTGTCTTAAAGGAAGAGAGAGAGTCCCTGAGGCAGGAGGCAAAGAGGGAATGTATTCCAGGCATATGGGACAGTTGGTACAAAGACACTGAGAGAGGAAGGAAAGTATCCTATGTGAGGAACAGAGAAGTTCCTCTGACTCCAGAGTCAGGACACATTAATCCCAGCTCCACTTGCTTCACCAGGCAAACAGAAAACCAAGCCAAAAAGTTTTGTAAATAAACTCTCATGTGGTGAGAAATGCTGGAACTGTTGTCCATATCTCCTCCTAAATGTTTTTCTTTTCCTTTCTGATGTAGGCCGTGGTTTCAAAGCTTAGCATTCCAATTGCAGTCACTGTCACTTGCTCTTTGTGGGAATCCCTGCAACAGTTAGGGAATGTGTCAGTTTGGCATTTTGTTTCAGAGGCTGGGAAAATTTATTATTATTTTTTTTTACTATTAGCTTTGGCTGCCTTTTGATCAGCTAGCTGAGTTAAAGATCTTATCTGTGTTGTCTTAAGCTCTTGAATATTTGGGCCCAAATTACTTAGTAGCAGACACCCTTTCCTATTCTCTGTCTGTTGAAACTCTTGTGGTCACCCAGTGGAGTTTATTGATATAATAGCTAGATGGAAGGAGGCTCAATGGGGAAATTGCTAACGAACATAACAAAGAGAAGTCGTAACCTGTGGGGTTTTTTAAAGTCTGGGTTAAGACCAGCCTGTCTGGGCAGGGTAACAATTGCTGTGGTGAAGAAAAAACATCCAATTTTAAAGAATTGACTGTCAGGAAGGCTAAAGCATACAAAACTCTTCTACTATTAATTTTTAGATCCATTGACCAAGCATTTTTATCCCTTCCAATGCTTTGGGCAGGGTCAGACAGGTATGCTAGTCAGGCTCAATATTTTCAGGGACATAGAAAAAAAAAGTCTCATGCTAAGCTGATCTAACCAAAAGTTTTGTTGACTAACAAAGAAACATGGGGACATACTCACTCATGTGGGAAAGAGACAAGAACTCGTGGATATATCACTACTACCATCTGGTTCCCTGCCGTTGTCTGATGAGGGGCTAATGAGGTCCCACAAGTAACTTCTAGTTCTATCTAGATGTCCTGATCTTCTTTAAGAAAGGACAAACAGCAGCAGCAGCAGCAGATAATAATAATCTGACCTCACAATGGTCTGTCCACACACCCTAGGGTTTTATACCAAGATAGACAAAGGCCAGAGTCCCTTCTAGTAGCATTAATCTTAAGTGAATAGGTAAGGCTAAACACAAGGGTTGGTAGAAATCCTTTGGAGCCAGGAGCTACAGTTGTAGATATTCATCAGTGACTCTTCGGGTCTCTATTCATTTCCCCTTCTCTGGAGAAAAATGTTTAACTGGCCAAGGTCAAGGAAATAGGACAGGAAAACTGATACTAAAAAGAACCCCATAGAGTGTTTTGCAGTGACACAGACTCCTCTCTTCCAGCATCTCTGCAATCTCATTGATTTGAGTTCTAGGGACAGCTAGGTGGCACAGTGGATAAAGTATTGGACCCGGAATCAGGAAGACTCATTTTCCTTAGTTCAAATCTGGCTTCTGATGCTTTCTAGCTATGTGACCCTAGGCAAGTCACTTAACCCAGTTTGCCTCAGTTTCCTCATCTGTAAAATGAGCTGGAGAAGAAAATTGCAAACCACTTCAGTATCTTTGCCAAGAAAACCCCAAACGGGGGGATGAATATCAGATATGATTGAAAATGACTAAACAACAAGTGTGAGTTCTATGAAAAATTATTTTTTAAAAGTTGATAGTATTTTTTTAATTACATATAAAGATAATTTTCAACATTCATTTTTGTAAAATTTTGAATTCCATATTTTTCTCCCTCCCCTCTTCCTTCCCCAAGACAGCAAGCAATCTCATATAGGTTGTACATGTACAATCATGTTAAACGTATTTTCACATTAGTCATGTTGTGAAAGAAGAATCAGAACAAAAGGGAAAAACCATGAGAAAGAAAAAACAAAAAAAAGTGAATATAGTATGCTTTGATCTGCATTCAGACTCCATAGTTCTTTCTGTGGATGTGATTAGCATTTCCATCTCAAGGCTTTTGGAATTGTCTTGGACCATTGTATAGCTGAGAAGAGCTAAGACTATAATAGTTAATCATTTCAAAATGTTGCTGTTGCTCTGTACAATGTTCTTCTGGTTCTGCTCACCTCACTCAGAATCAACTCATGTTAAGTCTGTCCAGGTTTTTCTTAAATCTGCCTGCTCATCATTTCTTATAGCACGGTAGTATACTGTTATATTTATATATCACAACTTGGTCAGTCATTCCCCAATTGATGGGCTTCCCCTCAATTTCCAATTCTTTGCCACCACATAAAGAGCTGCTATAAATATTTTGGTCCATTTGGGTCCTTTTGCCCTTTTTATGATCTTTTTGGGATACAGACCTAGGAATGTTATTGCTGGATCAAAGGGTATGCACTTGGTTGCCCTTTGGGCATAGTTCCAAACTGCTTTCCAGAATGATTGGATCAGTTCACAACTTGCATTAGTGTTCCAATTTTCCCACATCTTCTCCAACATTTATCATTTTCCTTTTCTGTCATATTAGCCAATCTGATAGGTGTGAGTTGGTACCTTAGAGTTGTTTTAATTTGCATTTCTCTAATCAATAGTGATTTGGAGCATTTTTTCATATGTTTATAGATAGCTTTAATTTCTTCCTCTGAAAATTGTCTGCTCATATCCTTTGACTTTTTCAATTGCGGAATGATGTGTATTCTTATAGATTGGACTCAGCTCTCTATACATTTGAGAAACAAGCCTTTATCAGAAACACTGGCTGTAAAAATTGTTTCCCAGATTTCTGCTTTCCTTCTAATCTTGGTTGCATTGGTTTTGTTTGTACAGACCCTTTTTCATTTAATGTAATTAAAATTATTCATTTTGCATTCATGCAAAATTATTAAGTAACATAGTTCAATGGATCCTTGGCATGGTGACTCTCTGTTTGGGAGTTGGGGAAAATAATTTTTTCCAACTTCATGGCAGCAGTGTAAAAGAATACATTTGGGGATTACAAGGGGAGGAAGCAAGAGTCAGGAGATTTTTGTGCATTTTGACATTAAATGATAACTAAGCACATTTTCCTTTCTCTGTGATTTAGCCTTTGATCTTTGACCACATTGGTTTTCATATTTGGAATAATCTTTTGCTATTTGTTGTTTTTAACCAGTAACATTTCTTCTTGATTTTTTTCTCTTAAAAATGTAAATTTGAGGGAGACCTTGATGAGGGAAAATACTCATGAAAAGATGAAGTTTGGAAGAAAGTTGCTTTTAAATACTAAATCAATAATTATTTTGATAGTACTTCTCAGGTTTCTAAAGCTGCCTCATACATTCCAACAGGATTTTAGGAAGCAAAACCAAGTTGCTGGAGGCAATGGGGAGAACACTAGATAATTTTCCTTCATATAGTGTATATGTATCTGTCTGTCTGTCTATCTATCTATCTATCTGTTAGATCAGTGACTGCTCAGTATGATTCTTGGAACATTCTTTCCTAAAGCATGGCCCCCAACTTGGCCATAGGAGGAGGTAACCATTAATGTTCCCTTTCATTTCTTAAAGTTATGAGATTACTATCCTGTGTGAGCTGCAAACTAGGGAACCAGAATGAAGTGTGATGATAAAATAATGAGACTGGCTTTCATGGTATTGATTTGTGGACTCAGTCTCGTTACATTCATAACTTTATCATAATTGAAAACATATAAAAATAATATGTCACATTGTCAATGCTATACATAATCACCTTTATGGAACATGACAATTAGGCACTGGTGCTAAGCGGTTCATATAAATAATTATGATTAGCATTACTTTCACTTAATTGAGCCCTATTTTTAGTTTTTCTCTTCTCTTCTTCCATATTGCGGCAATACTTCAATCAATAAATACCCTAAGAGAGAAGCTTTGTTTTATGAAGTTAGCCATTTTAAAAACAAACAAAACATATTCATTAATAATTCAAAATAGTATGGCCTGCATTTACAGCTGCATAACAAAAATGTCCCTGTGAAAAGCTATTTCTCTGCACCCAATTGAAGGTAAACAGGGATTATCTCAGGTAAAATTGTGAAGCCAGTGGTTTGCCTTCTCTCCCAGCATTCTTTCTAGACACTCTTTTGCCCTTCTCTGTGGTAACATATCCCCCTACTTCAACTACTCCATGCTTGCTTCTTTTCTTTTTTCTATCCAAATTAACAAACATTCCTTTCTTCCTTCTTTCCTTCTTTCATTCTTCGCTTCCTAACTCCTTCCTTTCTTCCTTTCATATTCACTATTCTTCTAGATGCTGAGAGAGATGAAAATGATTTTTTTTTAACCTGGCCTTTTACCCTCAAGGAGTTTATAATTCAGTACTAGAATACATGTACAAATATATAATAACATAACAATAGAAATAAAATTATGTAATAACTATTAAGTAGAATAAACTAATAAATTTTACTGATAAAGAATAAATCTGATTGAGTACTTTTTAAGACAACCTGTAGATAGTTGTGTACGTGAAGATAGGGGTGTAAATAGTTGTCTGGGTGATTCTGTCATGTATTAAGAGACAAACTCAGCTTCACTGCCTAGTTATAGTAGCTGCTGGGGAATGCTGGAGGAGAAATTGCTGTGTTCTTTTGTCACCAGTTACTTTCAGGATCTCAATCTTCAGGCTAATAGGATCACAAATTGAAAGCTAGAAGGGACCATTGAGATCTTTCAGTTATATTTGCCAACAGCTCTCCCCTTCCAGATTTCCTTTCCACTCTCCTAAACAGCACAAAATGGGTCCCCCAACCTTAACCCAACTGCCAATCTCTTCTCCTTCTCCTATAAGACCTATTTTTTTTTCTGGCACATACTTTAACCATTATCATTTTAATTAGTATTAGTTCAATTCCAAATGACTGGAAGAGTGGAAGAGGAAAAGAAGACACTCCTTACTCATCCTCACTGTCAAGGAGGAAGACATGGAAAGTAGTTGAATTCATAAAGTTCCAGCCACATACACATATAGTTTAAGAAAGGGAAAGCATGTTAGTATGTTATTGTTTAGGAAAGGGAAACAGCATGTTAGAAATAATTTCCACAAAGAGATGGAGAGAGAGCCAGTGCTCTGTTCTAAAAACCTTGCAGTAATGCCTGAATCCTAGTGTGAAATCTAGGCCTATTATTTCTTCCTCCTTTGTAAAAAAGACAGTCAGCAATCAAGCAGTGTGCTATGAGGAAAACAAAACAAAAGAAAACAATGCTGCTTCATACAGGCTTTAAGGCCTAGCTACTGGGCAATTGGGGAAATGTGAAAGGGTCATTAATCCATCTTGAGGGCTTTGACTGACTAGGTATGATTACCGTAGCGTTCATTACCACCTAGCAACATACTAAACCGACCAGTGAACCTGCTCACGAATATGCCTGGTGGTTAGAAGTGTAGTTAGTTTTTTTTTCTTATTATAATCCCTCTTATATGATATTCTGAAAACCTTCACTGCATTTGTATATCATATTATTTATATGTATGGTTTTGAAGTTTTTAGAAAAATTCTTTGGGTCAAAAAAAATTAAAAGAAACTTTATTAGAGGCATTACTAGATTTAAAATTAGCCCCAATTTTTGACAATTTTTCTTCATGGTTTACGTGCACAAGGTAATATTCCTGCATTATTAAAAGACAAAGACACAATTTCCCAACATCTTTCTTCAGGCTGTGTGTGTGTGTGTGTGTGTGTGTATGGCCTTTACACAGCCATACAAGTCCAAGGCACAAAAGCTTGGACTTTATAACCACTAAGTTGCTTTTCAATCTTAAATCCCGTGATTTTGTGACTAAGTGTGAAGGAGAATGCAGAACTTTTCCTTCTCTTTAGGAACCTTGTTCCCCATCGGATCCTTGCTATAGTTCCACCCCTACTGCCTAGTCACCTGGAAGGACACAGGTTGCTTTTTTTTAGGGGTATTTGCCGATGTCACATATAATCTGACATTGTACCTGGTGGCTTGTCAAGTATTAAGAGGTAGGGCATGGTGGTTGGTGACATGTTCAGGTTCTGTTGAGAGAAACACTTGGGAGCAAGTTTTTGGCTGAGGAGGCTTCCAGAGGCCTTGAAATCCAATTCCTCTGGTCAAGAAATATACATGCCTGTGCACGTGCACATACGTACAATTTGCTTTTTCTGTGCCAATTAAGGCCTATATTGAAACATTTTGTTCTGTGGCACTGTAAGTTATGGCTTGGAAAGTTCATTTCACTTCAGTTATTTGCACTTAAAATAATACATTTTCATATGACTAGAAAACTTAATGAGGGCCTGTACTAGTGTGGTAGCAGTATTAGAGTAAAGCAGGTGGTAAATGACTGGGAGGGTGGTGGTACCCTCAAGAGTAATAAGGAAGTTAGGAAGAGAGGAGGGCTGGGGCAGGGGGAAAGAGTTCAGTTTTAGACATGTTCAATTTAAGACATCTATCAGATATCCAGTTTGAGATGTCTAGTACATAGGTGGAGATGGGAGACTGGAGGTCTGCAGAGAGGTTATGGTTGGATAAGTGTTTCAACAATTCGGCTAGCAGCTGTTGTGGGGGTGAAAGACCAACACAAGCCCAACAACAAGAACGTGGCCTGCAGCACAGGTTCTTTGATCTGCTTTACTAAGGAAGGTAATGTTAAGGCATTAACAATCTTACTTTAATCTAATACAAACAAACAGATTATGAACATACATTATAAACAGACCAAATACAATTCATAGTTACCAAGAAACCATCAACATCTGAGTTCAGGAGCTGGGGAGCTCATAACAATGGCTGGCCCAGAGTCACACAACTCCTCCTGTGGCTCAGAGCCCCAAGCAAATAGCTCTGTTCTCTCTTTTTATACACTCTGTAGCTGTCATCAAATGTCATCTGAGAATCTTAGGGTTCTACTATTGGCTCTGGTCTTAGCAACTCCTCTTAGGACCCTGAAGGCTTCACACCCTCATAGGCTTAGCACCTAGTAATTAGGTGTTTCGGCCTGGGGCTTTGCACCTAGTAAGGCTCAATCAAAGACACTTAATTAATTTAACATTCCAAAACAGTAAGAAAGTCCCACCTTAGTTAGCAATGCTATAAGTAGATAGATTTGAGAATTATCAGCATTGAGAAGAAAATGGAATCCATGGGAATTGGTGAGATCTTTGGGTAAAGTAGTATGGAAGGAGAAGGAAGGAGGGCCCAGGAGAGAACCAAAAAACATAAATATAGTTATCCCTTCTATATATCTGTGTAAAATTTTTTGGTCCTTCCTTCATACTGGAGCAGTCTGAATTTTTCCTTATTTTTTAATGAAGTGTTTATAGTACCTTATTGTAAAATTTAGATTAAATATTTGGTCATTGGCATATTTTATGTATTTCTGAATTTCTGAACTTTTTCTGTGTCATTTTCTGGCCTTCATATGTCATCTGCAACTTCTGCAAAACTCCCCCCAGATTCCCATTTATAGTAATTTTTCATGCCAGCCTGCGTTATATCAAAACTGCTATGGGGAAAGTCGCGATGTGGAAGGGATAACTGTAACCTCATTAGAACTCAGGCACGCTTTTCACAGTTCAAGAATTGCTTGTTACCCCTAAGACAGGGATTCTTAACCTTTGGCAGTCTGATGAATCCTATGTACCTCTTCTCAGATAATACTTTTAAATGCATAAAATAAAAAACATAGGATTACAAAAGAAGATATTGAAATAGTTATCAGATATTAAAAAAAAGTTCATGGACACCAGGAAGAATCTGTGGTTAAAGTATAAAAAGACTTACCAGGGATCACATAGACATGGTTTCTTTGTATGTCTGATACAAATTCTGCCTCTCCTGTAACCATAATCAACATTTATGTACCATTTTAAATATATTAGCTAATTTGATGCTCACAACAGCCATGATAGATTGGTGCTCTCAACATTATTAGCGTTGCTTTACAAATGAAGAAACAGAGGCTTGGAGAGTTTTAGCAATTTGCCCAGCATAGCTAGGAAGCATCTGAAGCAGAATTTGAACTCATGTCTCAGTACACTCTGAGTTTAGCACCTTATCCACTATGCCATAGTTGCCAAATACTGGTCACTTAATGAAATCAAAGGTATATTCTGTATATAATGATTTATATCTATTTTATAGATGCTGTTGATTTCTTTGTTCTTAGAAATAGCATGGAAAGGAAAACTACAGTTCATACATACAGTTCATAAATTAAGACCTTTTTCTCCCTTTTCCCTCTTAGCATATATTTTGATAAAAAGAGCTATTTCAGAAGCTGAAATGTTGCTATTTATTGATAGAGTATATTTATTTGCAAGAGCATCTATTTACGATCACCATGCCTGGGGGGGAATGGTGGATTTTTTCTAACTATAGAAAAGCAGTAGAATGTTTTTCAGCTGATATGTAATATAGCTTAAATAATGCAAACTTGTAAAAGATGATGTCCAATTTGTTTTTAGTTAGGATACAGCTCAATGTGTTCCCCCTGCACCAGAGGGAGAATTAGTCTGTGATTAATTAGTAATATGATATTGTGCTGTCTTGCGCTGATGTTTTTGTTCTGCTGGAGGTAATGAGAAGGGGGGGGGGAATCCCTAGATTTTGACATTCTAGACTGACATGTCTAGAATGATGTCCCTCTGTTAAATTGAGATTTTTCTTTACAGAGATATATTCAAAGTAGAAAATAAGCTAAAGTATCTTTTATGTTGCCACTGATCTTTAAAACAGCCCTGAGACACTTTTAAGTGACTGGACAATTACTTGAACTAGAAGTCATGCAGACACTAACCTTGACAGAATTAGACATAATCTTTTCCAAAGGATATAGTGTGTTCAGGAAATTTATCTGCAGCATTAGGCACAAATGTGTTTTTGTTCTACATCAGGCCTTCTAACCTCCCTGCTCACCTATTTTCACTTGGTTCAGATGGCATTTATTTGTTTGCTTTATGCTTTATAGTTCGATTCCTCAGTTCCTTGCTCACCATAATTCAGATCAGTAAGACATTATGTGCTAGTACTCTATACGTGTGTAACTCCAGTCTCTTAAGAGCATTCTTCTTAGCTGTTTTACTTGGTTATTTTAGAGAGTACTTACACAGCATCAGTAATAGCCTGGGTACTTCTTCAGCTAACATAAGCTTCATGGAATAAAAGTCTTCATTCAATTCAGTTCTCTCCTCATGCTGAAGAATACTCCACCTCTCAATTTGGAAAATAGTGCAGATTTACCTATAGTCCCAATTGGGGCCTTTACCTTATACTGAGGTAATTCTTAGTCCCCAGTATGAACTGTTAATTGTGATCTGGGTCCTTGTAGTAATTGATTGCTCTTCCTCAGAATGCTCAAGTACTCACACATGAGTTCACCCACACCCACATCCACAACCTTGATGCCCCAATTTTTGTTTGTCTGGCAGTTATTTTTATGCATGAGCAGAGAGGATTAGACATTGTGCTCAGAAAAATACCAGGTTAGTATATTTTCCAGCATTTTATTTCCTCATTTGATACAATCTTAGTTATGTTCCAGTTGGGTTCTATAAGCTGGAAGCTGGGTAAGTGCATTGTAATTTAATATATTGTGGATACTTGGGGGAGCAGGTGAGGGGACAGAGGGATTTTCTAGCCTACCTAAGAGGAGTTTGTTGTCTATGTATGCCATACCCACCCTTAAATTATTTATTTATAGCAACCTTTGCAACAATAATTCATTTCTGGAATAATAAAGTCAAAGAGCAACAAATTAAAGGCATACCGAAATTGGTGTCATTGTCAGCATCCAATTAATTCAACAAATATTTATTGTGCCTACTATGTGTAAGTAACTGTGCTAAGCTAAGGGCTGGTTAATCCCAGACAAAGAAAAAAGAAACAACTCTAACCACCCCTGCTCTCAGGGAGCTTAAATTCCTTCATGAAAATGTTTTAACTAAGGCTGATTCTTTTGTCCAGGCAGACTATCGTAAATCCCTTAAGAACGATCTTAACTGGAGGTTGCTCTTGGAAGTTTATCTGGAGGTTGAACTGTGTGTCCCTCTCCTCTTCCTTTACCTCTCCCACTTCTCACATTGTTGAATGGCTATGCCTTGGGCTGCCCTGCCTGTACAAGAGTCTAACAGTGTAGGAGTCTGAGTGGCAATACAGCTGAGTGGACACAATGCCATTAGCTGCCATGTTAGCTCTGGCAAGACTTTCTTTTTTAATTTGTTCACTTTGAGAGAAGGAAGAAAACAAGCATGTATTAAACACCTACTATGTGTCAGGTACTGTGCCGAGGGCATTACACATATTATCTCATTCGAGCTTTACAGCAAGGGGGAGGGTAGGCGCTAATATTATTATTCCCATCTTATAGTTGAGGAAATAGGCAGATGGATGTCAAGTGACTTGCCCGGGGTCATATAGTCAGTAAGTGTCTGAGATTCAGTTTGAACTTGTGTCTTCCTGTTTCCTAGTCCAGAGCTCTATCCATTGTACCACCTAGCTGTCTCTTTATTCCTTTGAAAAGGGGACAAATTAAAATTCTTTTTCCTTGCAGGTACATCCGGCAGTATTTCCAGTCAGAAATGAGGTGGAGGCAGGCTTTTCTCCCTTTTATTTATTCCTGGCTTTTCCTTTTCTAACATGGAACAGGACCCATTGAGTGCCTACAGATATGAGCACTGTGAGGAATATGATTTCACAGAATCACAGTGTTGGGATGAGAACAGAATTTAGACTTAAAAGACTTGAATCCCAGCTATCTTAGAATTTTAGCTCTAGAGGTAGAAGAGCCTTTGAAAGCCATCTATTCCAACCTACCCATTTAACAAATACAGAAAGGGAGGCCTAGGGCTTCAAAGTAACTTTTCTAAGGTCATACAGGTTGTAAGGGTCAGAGGTGGAATTTGAAACCAGGTCCATTGATTACAGGGGAAGTGCTTTTTCCACTGTACCAGGCTGATACAGTACTCTTTACTAACTGTGTGATCTTGGGCAAGTCACTTTCCTTCTCTGGGCCTCAGTTTTCTCATCTGTAAAATAGGGAGATTAGATTAAGTGACCTCTAAAGTCCCTTCCAGCCCCCCATGATTCTAGGATGATCCTATGATCTCAGAGAGCATCTGGTCCAATCTCTGTGTGAAGAGGAACTCCCCTTACAACACCCCTGACCATCAGTGATCCAGTTTTTGCTTGATGATCTCAAGTGAGGGAGAATCTACTATGTCCTGATATACCCCTTTTCCCACCTTTGGATAACTCTGATCACTAGAAAGGGCTTCCTAATATTAAGCCCCAGTGTGCCTCTTTGCAACTTATATCTACTGCTCTTTTGCTTTGCCAGCGGAGGCCAAGCAGTTACATCCTCCTTTCATGAGTTAGCCCTTCCAATACTTGAAAAAAACTTCCATGTCTTTGTCTCCTCTTCTCCAGACTAAACATCCACATTTCCTTCACTGGATCGATCTCCTATGACATGATTTTGAGGTCCTTCACTATCTTGATTGCTTTCTTTTGGACTCTCTCCAGAGATATTCCCCTCCTAAAATGTGGTACCCAGGGCCAAACATAATACCTTGGCTTCCACATTTCGTGAAAAGAAAACACGAATTACTTTGTGTACAGGAGGAAGGTAGGTGGCACTGTGGATAAAGTATGGAGTCTCCAGCCTCAGATGTGCGCTAGCTATGTGATCCTGAGCAAGTCATTTAACCTCTGTTGGCCTCAGTTTCCTCAGTTTTAAAGTGAGTACAATAATAGCATCTGCCTCACAAGGTTGTTGGGAGGATCCAATGGGATATTCATAAAACTCTTAGCATAGTACCTGACACAAAGTAGGCACTTAATAAATGTTTTTTCCCTTCCCCTCCTGTATAGTTTACATTTGCTTACCTGGGAACTGTCATTGCTTTTTTTTTTTTCAATATCACCCACATCACCCAATGAATGCCTTGCCAACTCTCCAAATTTGAGATCTTTTATATTGGTATTTTTACAGTCTTAAGGAAACACACATAGATTTACTACTATTTACTACACTGAGAACTGTCATGTGAAATGCATTGCTAGCAGTATTATTAAAAATCAGTAGGAGTCTTTTGAATACATTGGACAACCTTCAACACAAATAATCATTATGAGATCATTGACCACACAGCAGATTTTGCTTGGGATTGGAGAATTGTTAAATTAATATAGAGGGCAGATGGGCACTGAGCCCATTTATTTTTGTAAGATAACATTACAAAGTCCATTAATAGCTAGATGATTATCTGCCTATTTGTAGACATTTCCACCAAAGACAAAAACATGTGAGATTGTGTCATTTTCAGTTGTCAGATTAATTTTATATTTGAAAGACCTTTGTTCAAAAGAGTAATTGTTTATATGTCTAAAGCCCCTAATTGGTTCCAAAGGGGTCAACTTATTCCCTTATAATTTCAAAGGAGTTAGGAAGCTGAATTGCCTCTCCGTCCCCCTACATATGGCAGAGAAGACATCATTAGAATTCCCAAGTAGCCTTAGTAATGCCAGGATTTCAGCAGAAGCCCAGGCACAGCCATTCAGTAGTATAGAAAGGAAGCAGGGCCAACAATGTTTACATATTATTAGCCTTTTAAGAAGATTCTAAGACCAACCCAATTTCTCCCAAAGAAAGTGCCTTTCTGACTTCTTTGCCTTTGCACAGGTTGTGACCCACATTTGGGATGCTACACTTCCTCATCTCTGACTCTTGGAATCCCTGGCTCCATTAAAGGCAGAGTTCAAGTACCACATTCCTTATAAAACCTTCCCTGATCCTGTCCCAGTGCAGCCACTGAAATTAGCTCCTCTTCCCCTAAAATATATTTGATTTTACTTTGCGTATATGCCCTGGGCAAGTCACTTAACTTGACTAGTTTTCTAGGTAACTCTCTAAGGCTATACTTTGCAGAGAAGACACTAACCTGTAGTGGAACAGAGGGTTTCCCTCTACCAGCGAAATCACAGATATACTTCCTCTCAATTATCCTTTCCCTATTTTTCTTCGTCTATTAGCATGTTGTTTCTCCCAGGTAGAATGTAAGCTCCATGAGGTCAGGAACTGATACCATTTTTATCATTAAATTTCCATTGATTAATGAATGCTTTATTGCATTGTTGTATTCCATGATTTAAACACATAGAGCAGATGGATGAAGACTGACTATGTCCTAGCTACGACGTGTAATTGGTTACACAGTCCATTGAGTTAGTTTATTAGTATGAACACCTTAGAAAGGCATTGTAGGTGGGGAATTGAATAAGAGGGAGTGGGTTAGATGGATAGAGTTGGAAATTGTGTAGCAGTCCCAAGTTACATCCTGATAAGAGAATCTGTCCTTTAAAACCAGTCTTCTTCCAATGATGTGTGTGTGTGTGTGTGTGTGTGTGTGTGTGTGTGTGTGTAATATTCTCTCTTTTCCTTTAGAGGGAATTACTTAGGCATGTTGGAAGCATAGGAGGAGGGGAGTGAGCTATTATTATGCTGAAGGGGACCAAGAAAAAGGTCCCTAGGGTTGGATTGCTTTGGTCTGACAACCAGAACAGTTCAAGTAGGGGATGGTTTGGAGGGAGCTGACTTTGGTTGGTGCTTTGTGTTGCCACAGGGAACACTCAGAAATTACACTGAACAGAGGAAAAGGCTATGCTGATCTGTCCCCACTTACCAAGAAGTAAAAAAGAGAATTTCATGAAAGTAGAATGGCTTCAGGGAATGTGGCTGAAATACCACTACAACAACTATTTAAGTATGCTGAGGTAATCGAAGAGCAATGATTTCATTAATGCAAAGCATTAAAAAACATTTATAGATGGTGTGGTAGGGGAAATCCTGGCACAGGGTTCAGAAAGGCAATTTTGTTGAAATATTATAAAGAAAAATGTTCTTGTAAGTGATTGCATTGCGAACAATACCGAGAAGAATTGGTCTTACACAAGGATGTGATAAATATTATATTTGATATCTTCAAATTATGCCTGAATGTTGCAACACTTCTTCAGCTTGATGGGTATCTGTTGAAAGTCCCTTTCTGCCAAAAACAGAGAGTCCAATAAAGCCTTGACTTCCCTTGTTGCTCTTACATTTCCCAAATGATAGAGGAAGCAAGAATTGGAGAAGGGAGATTATTGTTCCTCTAATCTAGACATCATTCTGACCAATAAGGAAGAACTAGTCGATGAAATAGAAGCTAATGGAACCTAGGGAGAAATTGTGTTATTTTTGAATTAATAATAGCTATGGAAGGAAGCACTGGGCACAGTCAGACAAATACTGTAGATTTTAGGAACATATGAAAAGTTTCATGAAATGATCTGTGAGGATTCTTTGGGAGGTTTTAAATGTATATTGATAAGATAGTAAAATCACCATTTTTGAACTAAAAAGGACATTAGAAATCCATCTAATGTAATTCCCCCTCTCCATTTCACAGATGAGGAAACTGAGGTCCAGAGAATTTAAATGACCTGCCCAAGACTACACAGGTAGTAAATAGTAAAGCCAAGATGTGACCAGAGGCCTCATGACTCTAAATTCATCAATCTTTTATTTTATCTAGTTTTAAGAGATACTATAGAAGACTTATCCCTGCCTCGGTAGATCTGTGGTACTGCACAGATTCAAAATACAACATTCAAAGCTTTCCTACTTGTTGTAGTCTCCTTCTGTCCATGTTTATGCATTTTAAAAGGTGCTCCAATGATCCTCTTTTTTGGAGGGAACAGCCCTACTCAATAACCTTATTTCCCTCCAATTCTTCTCCCCAAAGAAAGAAAAGAAAAACAAAACCTTTGTAATGGAAAAAACAACATATCTGTAGCTAAGCAAAACAAATTCCCACATTGGCTATATCCAAAAATGTATGTCTTATTGTGCACATTGAGCCTGCTATTTCTCCGTGAGGAAGTGGGTAGCATGCTCCATAACTGGTCTTCTGGAATTGTGTTTGGTTATTAAATTGATCAGAGGTTTTAAGCTTTTTAAAGTTATTTTTCTTTATAGTGTTATTGTATAAACAGATACTGAGGTTTTATTCACTTCACTCATACAAGTCTGCCAAGTCTTCCCAGGTTTTTCTAAAACCATTCCTTTTATCATTTCTTGCAGTACAGTAGTATTTCATTACGTTAATATAACATAATTTGTTCAGGCATTCCTAATTGATGGGTACTACCTTTATAATGCCTTCCCCCACAATGGATTTTTTTTCTATAACAAAAAGTGCCACTATGAATATTTTTGTGCCTCTGGATTCTTTCTTGTTTTTTTAATCTCCTTCAGGTTTAGGCTTAGTAGTGCTTACTACAATCTCAAAGATTGTATACCATGTTTCTTCCTCTCTACTTCCCACCCCTAATTAGTCTGCTGGTGTTGGCATAACCTTCTTCTTACTTTCTTGCAAAGGTGGGTTAGGTCCCAGAACATAGCTCTCCATGCCACTGATGAGCTGCATTTATATATTTAGATATACACACACATATACTTTGTACCACAGGAATATTTTCACATTAATAATTACTGGATGTTTATTTTCCAGGAAACTTAATTTTTTAATTTTTAAAAAAAAATGAATATTTTTTAGCTTTCATTTTGAAGTTGTGCTGTGTGGTTTTCGGTAGATGCTATTTGTCATTATAAAGAAAAGTCTATTTTTTTTGTTTTTTAGTATTTTTAACAAGTGTTAAATTTTGTCAAAAGATTTTTAAGCATCTATTGATATAATGATGGAGTTTTATTATTTTTGTTAATAAGTTGCTATACTCTGGATTTCTCTTCACGTCATTAGTGCCAGGAATTGCTGACAGAAGACAGAGGCTCCATTTAGGCTTAGGCTCTTAGCTTCACTGTGGTCACTATGTCTAGCTGCATCTTTCTGGAGGGCTAAGGAATAAGCTAAACTCACATAGCTTGGGGAGCTCTTTTGGTCCTTGGATAGTAACCTGAACCCTTTGAAGCTTAATTCGTTTAGTCCACCCTCCTACAAAGTCACTGTTGTCACAATTAGGGCAGCTGTGGGAGCAATAAGATTGTGGCTACTGTTGATACTTTGGATGATGGACAACCATTTCTTCTGCTCTAAAATATCCTACTGGCACCATTTTAAAATATTGAACAGTCCTTGGAAAAGTCACCCAGAAATAACTTTGAGAGAACTGAGAACTCAAGACCAAAGCAGTGACCAATCACCACTTTATCACTATCACCAAATGATGAAACATAGCTCCTTACCTCTTTAACAGAGAAGTGATGCATAGAATCAGACATGCATTCTCAGATATAAACAATTTATTTTTTTGTTTTGCTTAGCTATAATGAACGATTCCTACTTGGTGGCCAGGTAGTGATAGAGGCAAATAAAGATAATGAATAAAACATTTTAAAAATGCACAGAAGATGAAAGAAATACAGAAAGAGACATAGCAACTTTGTTACAACCTTGTTAAAGTTAATAGGTGCATATACGCAATGTAGCTCCAATGCTATACTTATAGCAGCTAAAGCTGCTATGAATATGCTGGCGTAGTTCTGATTCACAAAATATAACAGACTCTCTTCATTGAAGGCAGAATCAAAACATTTATTCCAACTCCAGAAAGCCAGATCCATCATAGCAAAAAAGAAGTCTATATACATTATCAATGCAGGAGCCACTGCCATCCCCAAGCCTTCCCTCTGTTAGGGCCTTCCCACAAATGAACACCCTTAAGCAAAGTCACTCTCTCTCTTTCACTCACACTAGCTCCTCTGCCTGAGCCTGCCTCCTTTCTCTCCCAGCTCTGACTCACTCCAACTTCCTGTTCTACCCCTTCCACAAGCTCCTCCCACCACAGGCCCATGTGACTCAAGCAGGTCACATGGGCCTACTGATGCATGGGAAAGATCTTCCCATTTTCATTAACATAACAACACATTTCTTTAAAAACTTGCATAACAGAAGTTCACAGTTTCTTACATTAAAAAAAGAAAAAATCCTACTCAAGTAACTAGGCCCTTAGGAGTTACATGATTAGGCTGGGAGTCACTTGGCTGGCTTGCTGGGTTGCTGTCACCTCTCTCTCTCAGTGCCATTCCACTCACTTACCAGGAACTTCCCTCCAACAATTAGCAGAATGTCTGCCCTTTTCTTTCTTAAGCAGCTGAGCAAACCACTGAGGCAAAGCTATCCCACTTTAGAGTGCCAGCATGGCAGAAATGAATTGTATGCTTTGAACTTGTTGGGGTTCACAGACACCCCAAAATGTTGGAGCACATCAAAATGATGAGGAATAGACATGTGGGTCCCAGTGTCTTGAATGAATTTGCTCATACTGTCTCTGGGTTTAAGAAAGGCATTTATTGGAGCGATGCATCCAGTGGGCCTGCTTTCCATCGGAGACAGAGCACTGAGCCAGGTTACATGTCTGGTCCATATACAGTTTAACAGGATAAGGGAAAGGGGAGCAGGAGAAGGGGAGGAGTAGCTCTACTCTGGAATGTCACATAGTCCATACAGATAAGCAAAGGGAACAGGAAAGGGGGAAGGGGAGCACTGCTCTGGAATGTCTGGAATGTCAGGGAATTGGAGGTGCTTTGTGAATGCATACAGATGAGCCTGCTGTGGGGGGCTTCAATGTGATCTATGAGCACTTTATGGCTGGTCACATACTGCATTCAATCTCATATCTCACATCCTGCCTGCCCCATCTGCCTCAAATACTCTACCTACCTCATTATTTTAAGGTATAGGGGACTTAGTGATTTGGGGAAGAGATGAGGGAAAAAGAGTATGGAAAGACCAATGGTGGGGAGAAGATGAGGAAGAGGTATGGATAACATAGGTAGTTGCTTGATTGGAAAAAACAAAAACAAAACTACAACCAAAATAAAATTAAGTGGAGTGCTGGTTTGGCATATGGACCAGGGGTTCCAATAAAGAAAAAGGAAAGAAGAAGCTTGGTATAGTGGTTAGACAGTGGGCTTCTGAGTCATGGTGACATGAGCTCAAGTTTTGCTCTGAAAAAGACTGGTTAAATGACTCTGGGTAAGTCTCTAGGACTACAAATTGAAAAATAGTGGCTGGTCTGCCCTGGGAAAGAGACTTTTTTTTATCCCCTGTGGGAGATCTTTATACTGAACAAAATAATGAAAAATAAAAAAAAAAACCAAAATGCAACCTTATACAACCTTCATTGAAACAAAACCTGTGACAGCATAGCTATTATGAAATAGTGGGAAAAATATTGGACTAGGAAATGAGAGACCTGGGTTGTCTTCTTGGCTCTGCCCCCCAGCTAGCTGAATGACTGGGCAAGTTACTTTCTTGGCCTCAGTTTCCTCAACTGTAAAGTAGGGACTGGGCTATATAATTTCTGAGGAGTTTCAGGAGCTTGCTTGTAGGCTTTAAGGTTTAGAAAGCGTTTTACACATGCTATCTGATATAAGGTAGATACTATTATGTATAAGGAGACTGTGCTTCAGAAAAGTTATGTAGTTTTCCCCATGTTATTTAGCTAATAAGTTTCTTCCTTCCTTCCCTCCTTCCTTCTTTCCTTCTTCCTTCCTTCCTTCCTTCCATCTTCCTTTCTTTTCAGTTTTCAACATTCACTTTTAAAAGATTTTGAGTTCCAAATTTGTCCCTGTCCCTCCTTCCCCTCCCCAAGATGGCATACGATTTGATATAGGCTATACATGTACAATCATATTAAACATTTTTCCACATGGCTAGTAAGTTTCTGAGGTAGGATTTGAACTTGGACTTTCTTACTCCAAGTCTAGTACTCTGTCCAATCTCCATGTTGTCTATAGCTATCTTCAGATATTTGAAAGGCTGCATTGTGGCAGGCATTCATTGTTACTTCAGAGAGTAGAACTAGGGCCAGTGGCTAGAAGGTACACAGAGGTAGATTTCAGGCTAATATAAGGAAAACTTTATAATAACTGGGCCTGTCCAAGAACAGGGGTCAATATTCCATGAAGCTGTGAGTTCAATTCCATTTGGCAGCCACTGTCAAGTACCTACTGTGTCCAGTGCTTTGAACTCCCTGGGGATACAAGAAAAACAGTGATGTAGCTCTTGCATCAAGGAACTTACAGGCTAATATGTAGGAAATACTAGTTACACAAATAAATATAACACAAAACAGAATGTGAAAAGCACAAAGATGTCCAGACAATGTATTATGAGGAATTTGAGGAAGGAAAGAACACCTCCAGCTGGGGGGAATTAAACAGAGATCATTGATGTTGCATGGGGAATTCCTGAAACTGAGTGGGAAGGTTGAACTGGGTAATGTCTAAGGTTCTTTCTACCACTGAGATTCTGTGGTTTTGTGGCTGTCTATAAAGTCCAGGGCATCTAATATTACTTGAATGAAAGTACGGCTTTGAAAATGCTTCTTACAATCTGGCTTTCTGACCTTATCGTTCTACAAAAAAAACTGTTCTCTCCAAAATTATTGTGAGAAATAATTATTTCTTTTATATTTAATAACCAATTATTATATTAGGACCAAAGTTTTTTTTCCCTTTTCAACTTACTCATTCAGAAACCAGTCAATGCAGGAAATCTCTCTTAAAGACTTACCCAGACCAAGATCTAATCAGACAGTAAAAAATTCTAAGTTTAGGCTAATGGGTGCATTCCTGCTAATTGTATTTGCTCAGATAGGCCTGGGGAAAGGTTGATTCTCCCAATTATCAAGACAGGGGATATGGAAACTGATGTCTCTTTGACCAAGATTTGAGTGACCTAAGTCAGGTACCCCAAGATAGCCCACCTCCCATTTGATTAACCAGAGGTGATCAGGCATCCTTCAGGAACACCTCCTCTTAGAAGGGCATATAAACTGTGACCACACTGCCATTATGGCTTTTGGTCTGAGATGACCAAATGACCATTCTTTTATTAATAACCTGCTGGCCTTAAGTTATTAAATTACCCAGAAACTATGTTTCTCAAATTTTTTAATCATCACATTACTAATGATATATTAGATGCTGAATCCAATGGCCTTTTCTCTACCCTCATTTCTCACCTCTTTGCAGGCTTTGACGCTGTTGATCACCTTCTTCTCCTTGATACGCTCTTCTCTTTAGGCATTTAGGACACCAATCTGTCCTGGGTCTACTGGTGGATGCTACTTCTATAGGAACCCTTTCCCAATCCTTCTTAATTCCAGTTCCTTCTCTCTGTTAATTATTTTCTATTTTCTTGTGTATAGCTTGCATTGTATATATTTGTTTGCAGGTTGTCTCTCCCATTTGATTGTAAGCTCCTTGAAGACAGTGAATGTCTTTTGCCTCTTTTTGTATCTTCAGTGCTTAATAAAGTGTCTAATACATAGTAGAAACTTACTGTTTATTGATTGATTAAATGGAACATCACAAAAAAGAAAAGTCACAAGAGTATATTGTGAAATTATAAGCAATATATAAACGATATAGAATTGCTTGCTGTCTTAGGGAAGGGCAAAATAGAGAGGGAAGAAGAAAAATTTGGAATTCAAAATTTTATAAAAATGAACGTTGAAAACTATCTTTATATGTAATTAGAAAAATTAAATCTATTAAGTAGAAATAAATAAATACATGTCAAAAACTAAAATAAAAGAAATTATAAAGTACAAACATGGCTTGAAAGAAAAGATATGAAGAGACATCCCCACCCCAACCAGCTGCAAAAATAGAAAGTGCATGAGTATTTTATATTGCACATATTTTCAGACTTTTTTGATGTGTTGATCAGTTTTGCTGGTTTTTTTCTTTGAAATATAATTTATTATGTGAATGGCTCTCTCTAAGGGTGCAAATGGGAAGGATATTGGGGGAAGTGTTGGTAATTAAAAGAAAAGAAGACATTTTTTTTTAAAAGAAAAGGCATAGAGATAGGAGATGGAGAATTGTGTGTGAGGATCAGAGAGAAGGCTGGATTGTTGAGTACAGGAAAAAAAATCACCCAATGAAACTGGAAAGATAATTTGGAGTCAGGTTGTGAAAAACTTTAAAAGTTTTTAAATGGAGTTTATATATAATGTAAGCAATGTGGAACTACTGGAGTTTATTGAATTGGGGAGAGACATGGTTCAATTTTCACTTCAGAAAAATTGTTTTGGCAGCAGTGTATAGGATGAACCCAAGTGGGGACCGACTTAAGGCAGCCATTTCCCATCTTATCTCTTAAAATTCATTGTATTCTTCAAGGCTCAGCTCAGGTACTACTAATATGGAGCCTTTGCATTCCCTGTGTTATCAGTGTTTCATCTCAAATTATTTTATGTTTACTTGTCTGGTTACACATTGAATACCTAGAAGATTGTAAGCTCCTTGAAGGCAAGGACTGCTTTGTTTTTGTCATTGTATCTTTAGCACCTAGATGTCTTGCATAAGTAGATGTTTAATAAATGTCTGTCAATTTTTTTTTAAAAAATATCTCTTGGTAACTTTTGAGAAACCAGTCTTTTCATGATACCATGTTGTTGAATGAGAACCCACGTCCCTACGTGTCAGATGGCTTGATTCCCTCATACCCTACTCTGAAGGGTTGGCATCAGGCAACTAGAGGTCAAAGAACTAAAATATTCAGAACTTGTGAGGCCTGTGCTACATTCCTCATGCCACTCCTCCCATTCAGATTATGTTTGCTCCTAGAAACTACAGCTTTTAGAGGTGGAAGTGTTCTTAAAAGATGGTCTGTTCTGTCTCTTTAATTGAAATTTCTATTCATAGAATTTTCAAGTTGTTAAAATATTGTTACTCCCATTTCAGAGGTGAAACAAACCGAGGCTCAGGTGGTTTAAGTGACTTGCCCAAGGTCATATAGCTAAGACATGAGGGTTGTATAGGTGAGGGTGACCAGACACAAGTCTTTTATCTCTAAATGTAGTCCTCTTTCCCTCACTTTACACGGCCTGTTGAGAATTATAGGATTGGATTTAGAGCTGGTAGGGACCTCACATTTCATAGTGTTCAACGTTATAGAGATGAAAAAATTGTAGTTCAGAGGTGGTAAGCTATTTATCCAGGGTCACTCAGCTAGTAAGTTTTTGAGGAGGAATGCGAAACTAGATTTCTTGCCTTCAACTCCAGCATGCTGTTCACTATACCAAGCAACCAGGGTGGCCACTGGGACAGTGGCTTCCCATTTCTTCTATGATTATATATAAACTCCTCTCTTCAGCTTTTAAAGCCTTTACATCCTGGCTCCTACCTGTGTTTCCAGCTTCATTGGGTGGTACTTTTTACACTCAGCAATCCAGCCAAATTGACCTTCTCTCTGCCTCACATATAACTCTCCATCTCTCATATCTATGTCTTTTCTTTAAAAAAATTATTGATGTCTTCCTTTTTTTACATCACTGATTCCTCTATTATTCTTCCTTCTGCACCCTCACAGAGAGTCATCCTACACAAAAAATAATATTTTTAAAGACAAAAAAAATCAACAAAACTGATCAATACATAAAAATGTCTGAAAATATGTGCAATATACTATATTCATGGCTCTTCCACTTCTAAGCTGGGTTGGAGTGGGGGTGTCTTTTCATATCTCTTCTTTGGAGCCATGTTTATTCTTTATAATTTCACAACATTCAAAATGGGAGATAACGCTCATTTACACAGAGCAGAAGTAGGGGCCAGTGACATTGTAGCCATATGAATCCTGAAAAAGAGGAATGGCAAAATTGGTCCTGAGGCATTTGTTAAATATGTAGTTACATAGGGTGTGTGCTCATGGAATCCCAGACAGGGGATCTACTGAGCCAGAACGACACATAATATTGTTTTGCTTCTCTCTTCCAAATCCTGGTCATGTTCAGTCTATATTCTCAGGAGTGGAGAAAGAAGATACAGGCCAGCTGCTTTCCTCACTCAGCCTAGCTAGAGTTACTCTCCCATATTCCCACTACCAGATGCCTTACCTGTCCTTTCCCTTTCCTTAGTTAGCTCAGTGATGTACTTGCCTTGGAGTCAGGAAGGTCTGAGTTCAAATCTGTCCTCAGACGCTTACTAGCTGTGTGATACTGGGCAAGACACTTAGTCTCTCTGTCTGCCTCAGTTTCCTCAACTGTAACAGGGGGATAATAGCAGTACCTAACTCCCAGGGTTGTTGTGATGATCAGCTGAGATAATATTTGTTAAAAAAAAAAGGATTTGGCACAGTGTTGGTGCTATATAAATGCTTATTCCCTTCCCCTCCTTTCTTTGCCAACCTTTCTGTTCTCTCCATTTTTCATTCTGAGCTACTTCTTTCTTTAACCTCATACAAAGGAACACCCAAACTCCCTGTTTTCATAACAAGGAAAAGGCAAACAAGGAAACCAAACAACCTCCCCACTCCCAAACTTGATATATTATTGTAACATAATGGCAAGCGAAGAAAAAATTGTACAGAAGCCAATCAGTTCCAATGTATTTCTCCTGGCAGTTGGAACTGGCTTGACTACCAGATGTGTAACACTAACTCTGTGTGTATAAGGTTTTAAATGGGCATGACAGAGAAGAGAGGAACCCCAATTAGTGTCACATACAGTTCTGGTGATTGAAGCTGGAGGAAGGAAAGGGTGTGGATTATTCTGTAAAGGAGAGGCCATATAAATTTTATGGAAGAGTAAAGATGCTCTGGCTGATGGTGAGACAGGCAAGCCTGGAAATTGAGAAGTTCTATATTGTCCAGATAAAAGAGATACATTGGCACATAGGATGTGGAGCTAGAAAGAACCTTAGGAATCATCTAGCCCAACTTTCATTTTTTCATGAGGAAACTGAGGTCCCTAGAGCTTTGCACAAGCCTCTGACTCCAAATCTGGTTGAGTGAGATGGTGAAGCCCTCTCATGGAAACTGGATCTCAACCCTTCTGTGAATTGAGTGGGATAAATGGAGATGGGGACTCAGGGCTTCTGATTGACAGCTAGGTCCAAGTCTCAAGTCACTACAAAAAAATCACCTGAACCGTGTCCTCGCCAAATAAGGGAAAAAGTGTCTTTAGGAGTTTGGCATTGGCAAAAATTGTACCTAGGGTAGTAGATTTCTGCGAAATTGTGAGCCTGGACTCCACCAATGAGAGTAAAAGGTCAGTGGTGGTGGGGTGCGGAATTGTTTATGTTAGAGTATAAGGCTGGGTTTTGGCCTTTGGGCCCCGCCTCTCCCTACCGATCCTCTATCAGTTGGGAGACCTCCCTTCCCCCACCCCCCCCCAACCAGGGATCGTAATAAAGACGTTTTTCTGTTCCTAAATTTGAGAGCCCTATGATTTTTTAATTAATTGCTGGCGGGTGATCTCACCCCACGTATGGTGTTCTCCCCACTCTAGCACACCATTGAGGATTCTCTGGAGGACAGAACAGTAGAAAGGGTGCTTAGTGAAAGGGTTGATTGGTGGAGTTGGAAAGCATGCTTTTAGACTGTGATGCCCTTTGACCCAATATGTCTCTGTCCACTCCCCCAAACCCTCTGGGAAATTTTATAAACGGGAACTCCAAGTACTATGTGCAAATTTTCTTCTCTGTCCTATCAGTTCTATAATAATGCAGATCTGCATATTGGATCATACACTATATAACAAGAGATAATTATATTACAGTTAAGTAAATGAGGATAAATTGAGTTCCTCAGAAGAAAACTGCTATATACACTGAAAGTATGGTGATTTGTTCTCAGGAATGGGATCTGCAAAGAAAAAGAGATAATGCTGCAGGAAAAATATGCTGGACTTGTTTGTAAAACACCTTACACAGGGCCTCCCATTGGAGCAGTGAGTCAGAAGACCTGGCTTCAAATCTTGGCTCTGACACCGACTAGCTGCTTCACTGTGGGCAGGTCCCAGTCTCTATGATCCTCAAGCAGACTGGATTCTATAATTATTGAAGAGATATTTAAAGCACAATTTTGTGACTCAAATCTTTCTCCTCTACTGATTTTTTACTTTATACATTGATGAATTGGAAACTCTATAAGGACAGGGCTCAGGATTTAATTATATTTATACTCCCACCTCCCAGAGTTAGAAACATTCTTTGCACATAATACGTACTTTATGTTTGCTGAATCCACCAGAGATTAACATCTGAAAACCATAAATGGGGTCCAAAGACTGGAGAATGAAGATTATTTCTTCTTAACTCTGCTGTCTTTCTCTCATTAATCTTTTTAAAAATTCTATGGCTGACAGTTTAACTGGTTGCTTCTTCTTACTCATTGACCTAGGTATCACTTTCCTCACTCCCCTTCCCTGGATTTCCCCAGTCTTCTACCCATCAAACTCCACGTCCCATAAAGCTGACTCTAAGACAGACCTTTGCCTAACTTTTTACCTCAACTTTGCCCTCTCCTTATCACCGCTAAAGTAGTTGCTGCCCCCCAGAGGGACTTCCTGCCTTCTCCCAGGTGACTGCTAACTCAAACACAGCCCCTACGTTTTCCCTCACACCTCACCACTGCTCCTTTCAATGTAAGAATTCTTTTTCTTGTTTTTGAATTTATATATTTTTTTAAACTAACATGCATTTATTTTTTTCCCCTCATGCTTTCCCCCAATTGAAGAAAAAAGCTCAACAACAAACACAAAATCCTCATAATAAGTATAGATACAAGCAAAACAAATTCCTTCATTGGCCATGTTTGAAAACATATGTCTCACTGCAAACTTTGAGTCTATCACCTCTCAGTCAGAAGGTGGGTGGCATGCTTCATCATTGGTCCTCTGGTTAGGCATGCATCGATCAGTGCTCTTACGTCTGTCAAAGGTGTTTGTCTTTTTAATGTTGTTGTCATTGTATAACTGTTCTTTCAGGTTTTGCTCATTTTGCTTTACATGAGTTTATATAAATCTTCCCAGGTTGCTCTGAAACTGTCTCCTTTGTCATTTCTTACAGCATAATAATATACCATTATATTCCTCTACCATAATTTGTTTAGCCAGTTTCCAATTGATTGCCACCCTTTTAGAGTCAAGGTCTTTGCTACCACAAAAAAGAGCTGTTGTAAATATTTCTATACATATGGGTCCCTTGGTCCTTTTGGATATAGGCTTAATAGTGGTACAGATGGGTTAAAGATTATACACGGTTTACTGAGGTTGGGGGCATAGTTCTGAACTGGTTGGAGCCAATTCATAGAGCAACAACGGTGGATTAGTGTGCTTATTGTCCTGCAGTCCATTTAATATTTGTCATTTTCTACTTTTTGTTAACTTTACCAATTTAATGGATGAAAAGTAGATCAGAGTTTCTTTAATTTGCATTTTTCTAATTATTAGCGATTTGGAGCATTTTTTTTTCCTGTGGCCATTGATAGCTTGGAATTCTCCCTTCGAAAAATGCCCCAAATGCAAGAATTCTTAATCTACAATAGATTTATTTTATCTAGGCCTGCTCCTGCCAGATTTAAGGATTAAAGATCAACTGACTTCTGGAAAGACTTAAGGCATGAGGGGAAGAAGGAATAAGTTGTCTTTTGAGTAAGCTGTTAATTCTGGAACTTAGATTGCAAAGCACATTCTGAAATACTAATAGTTTATATTTATATAGTGCTTTAAGTTATGCAAAGTGCTTTTCTCACCCTAGAACTGTGAAAAAGATTTTTATCCTTATTTTATAGATGCAGAAACTAAAGATCAGAGAAGTAAAATGACTTATGCTTGTTCATAACAGAATTAACACAGCCAAGACCTTCTTAAGTCTTGTGATTCCAAGCCCAGGTTCTACACTGGGCTGCCACTAAATCTTCTCAGACCTGCTCAAAATTCCACGAATGGGAATTTCAGGTCATGTGTAACAAATTTATTCCCGGTCATCTGAATTCCATGATGTTGAGATTTTACATTTAGGTCATAGATTGCAAAACCAATCACTCAATGAACTCAATTCATTAAGCATGTCTAGTACCTAGTAAAAAAAAATAGATCACAGGTCACTGTGCCAAACACTGGGGGTATTGAATATAACCAGGAGAGTAAGGCAAAGACACTTGCATAAAATTCTTGTTTGGTGGTCAATGATTGTCCAATACTCTTGGCCTATGCAAAAGTCAATAACTGCCTTGGGAGAGCTAGGGAGGGGAGAGATCATTCTGGTTTTTGGGCTCCCAGCTTCCAGAAAGACAACAAAGATTTAAGATTTATTTCAAAGGGAAATTCCCTAAAGTCTCTAATATGGTGAGCTGTGGATAAGAACATGACTGAGGTGCAATTCCTCTACATGTTGACTTTATACCAGAGTCCTTGTCTCTCTTCAAGGGACTTCCTTCCTAAGAGAACCTGGAACTGTATATTTTCTTTCTCTAAGTTGGAAGCCAGAAAACCAAGATATCTCCTCTCAAATGTTCAAAAACTCCACAACTGCTTCAGGCCTGGAGTATTAAGTAATTTATTTCCACCATTGAGCATCCAAGCATTTAAATGGCTTTGTACAAGAAAAAACCCTTAATAAACTTATACTCTACCTGTATTATGGCAAATAAAAATGATAGAAACTGAGGGCCTCTGAAGAAAGCTGCTATGTAAATTCACAATATAGTGATTGGTAGTAGGATTTGAACATGGACAAAAGAAGGGAAAAGGAACATTGGGGAACTACAAGGGAAAAGTCAGGGAAGTGAGAATGAATGCTGGGTGTTCTAGAGCCATAGTGAAAATTTGTATAGATGAATGAGTACATATTGGGAACAGTGGGAGCTAAGATGAATTAGAAATCTTTTGATCACAGATGCAGAGCAGGAAGGGACCTTAAATGCTATCTAGTCTAACTCTATCTTTTTACAGATAAGGAAACTGAGGTCCAAAGTAGGAAAAGGAGTTGCCCAAGATCACATAGGTAATAAGTGGATTAGCTAGGATTCAGATCCAGCTAATCTGACTCCAAATCCTTCATCCTTCTCATTGCATCAGGTTGGATAGCACCAACCTGAATTTAAATGAAAACAGTCAATACAACAAAATTAAGGTCTTTAATCAGGGCAAGTGAACTTCGACTTGGAGTACCACACAAGTGCTGGGGTACCCAAGGAGGGGGCTGGGAACAGGGTTTGTGTAGTGTACTAAGGCAGAGAGAATGAGTAGACCGCAGGTGGGATGGATTGGGCATCTCACAGTGTCACAAGATAAGCCAAAGACCGTAAAGAAAGTTTGGGAATCTCTGGAGGGGAGAGTTTGGCAGATGTACAAAATAATCTGAGACTGGAAGTAACGAAATCTGGTCAGTCCCAGGCAATTCATTGGCCTGGGAAGGAACTAGGTCTGCTTCTGTCAGTTCTTAGTCAACTCTATTTATCAATAGGTTGACTGGGGGGTGGGTGGCAGAGGGGCATGTGAATGTCTAAATACTTCCCCTCTTTGGGTCTTAGTCTTCTCATCTATAAAATGAGGAAGATGGACTAAATGGTCCTGTTCACCTCTAATCTTCTAATAGTCTGTGGATCTATGAGTGACTTTAGCCAAGGATTTACCTGGGCAATATGTACCACTCAAGTCAATTCATAGTTCCTGTAACATGACCTTACTATTCCCACAAGCCTGAAAAAATGCTAACCTACAACAGGTAGGGAGAACTTTGTTCTCCCTCAGATGTACTTCCCCAACAGCATGATTCAAACCTGCTAACAGATGAGCTGTTTGTACTTCAGAAATTTACAGTTCCAGTTAGGATATTTTTGATGGTATTCGGGATGCTCTTTGCAATGCAGCCAGCTGATTCATGCTCTCTCCTGAAGGTTATGAGTCTCCATGTGACATTAGGAAGTATAGGTCTGAGCCATTAAAAGAGAAGTGTGTAAAATGCAATCCGACTCCATAGGAGTTATAAGAGCTCAAAGTATTTCATTTTATGCCATGTCTTTAGTTATATTTGAAGCTTTTTAGTACTAGTAGTTCTCTTTTTACTCCCCTTCACTTTTGATGCAATGGCTGTCTCCTGTGTTCAAACAAACAAAAAACCCCCAAACACACACACACACACACACACACACACACACACACACACACACACACACACACACACAATTACAGCACAAAGTGATACCAGGTAACTGTTAGTACTTAGAAGCTATTTGTTTTTTTGTCTAGACCCAGGGTGGGGAACCTGCAGTCTTGAGGCAACATGTGGCCTTTACAGAATCTGTAAAATTTGGATTCAGTTAAAAGGCCACACCTAAGGATCTAGAAGGCCACATGTGGCCTCAAGGCCATAGGTTCCCACCCATGGTCTAGACCTGTGATTTCATTAGTCTTTTGAATTCATAGTAGGGAAACACTTGTCCACAACTGAAGATCAGTGATTGGTTTGTACCTGAATCTTAGAAAGTTACCCTGGAGCATGGAGAGGTTCTGTCTCTATCATTATCCCATAGGAAGGACATATCAAAGCTGGGCTTGAATCCAGGCCCTCCTGACTTCAGGGCTGGCCCTCTATATATTAATCAATAAGCATTTATCAAGTGCCTACCCTGGGGGTAAGAGGACAAAAATGGAACAGTTTATGCTCTTAAGGAGTTTATAACAGAGAGATAATGTGTTCGTATATAGGTATCTAAACATCACCTACAAAACTAATACAAGGTTACTTTGGGAGGAAGGGCTCTAGTAGATGGGAGGATCAGGAAAGGCTTCATGTAGAAAGTGGTGCTTGAGCTAAATTTTGAAGGGAACCATATATATGTATGCACATACATATATTTGAATCGTAGACCTTAACAAATAACATTTTTCTTTACAGTTTTAGAGTTTAAAGAAGTTGTTTAGTGTATATATTCTAATTTAAGGATCACAAATGAAACACATTTCGACGTAGTTAATGACTGTCCTCAGTCCCTGAGAAGTGAGGTAGTATAAAAGCATCATTTCCTCAGTGATTACAAAGGAAATGTGGCTCCACCAAGATGAGGGTGAGTTACTTGAGATTAGCTGAGGTGGGTTGCACAACAGGGAAAGTCCATTTAGAAGTCTGGCTCATCAGAATAGGTTCTCATCAATTTTGTAAGTTCCAAATGAAATACAGAACATGAATGCAATGCACTGTTGCTGCATCATGATGAGATAAAGAATTTGAAGAATTCAGAGAAACATAAGAAGACTTATATGAATTGAAGAAAAGTAAAGTCAACAAAATGAGGAAAATATTATGCATGATGAGTAGAACACACAAGTGGCAAGAAGGAAAAAAAAACTCACCAAACTGAACAGGTTTTACCAAGCTTGATTCCTAAGAACAGTTGCTAAAATGCATTTCCCTCTTCTCTTTGCAGAGGTGGGAGGTTATATGTGAGGAATATAAAATAAACGATCATATCGTGAGGACCCCTAGCCATGCTGCTTACTTTAAGTTACTCACTCCCTAATCTGCTCCACCTTCATACCAGGTGCCTTGCCTCTGGCTGGTAACCTCCTCTCCTCTCCTCACTCTTCCTGCCCTTTCTGTCTCCCTTTTATATTTAGTCTTCCTCTAATAGAATGTAACATTTTTTTTAACATGATTTTTTTAATTTAAAGCAAGAAGGTAGGGTTTATAACTTCAAGCAGATGAAATCTACTTGTTACTAAAAGAAAGAAAACCATTTACTAGAGGAATAATTCTTGTTTGCAGGGCCCACCTGGGGAGGGATGGTCATTCTGTACTCCTAGCTGGGCAGGAAGGAGGGTCCAGAAAACCAGGAGTTACTCCAACAAGCCGAGATCTGACGGGGATATTCAGTGGCTGACCCAGCTCTCAGAAGCAGAGGCCAGGGTAGACCAATGCAATGCAAAAGAATGGTATATTCTTTGTCAGGACAAGTCGGCAGAGCTGGAAGCATCAGGAGATCATCATCCAGACACTGGGCAGCAGCTAGCCAGAACTTCAAAATGGGGCTTGGAAGGGGTAATCTTTGTGAGACACAGTATTGGTCAAGATGCAGGCTCTCCAGTTGTGATTGAAGCTGAGTATAGTTGACATATCCTCATCAGTAAAATTGAAATCAAACACCTGAAAGTTCTCAGCAATCTGGGATGGGGTGACCGACTTGGGGATAACAACAACTTTTCTCTGGATGTGGAACCTAATCAGAACCTGTGCTGTCGTTTATTTGTGCTTTGCGGCAATGGCCTGGATCCTGGGGTCATCCAAGACAGAAGGGTCCTCTGGCTTGGCCCATGGCTGGTCCGGAGAACCAAGGGGACTGTAGGCTGTCACCACAATACCCTTGGACTGGCAATATTCGATCAACTTCTCCTGGGTGAGATATGGATGGCACTTGATCTGGTTAACTGCTGGCTTGTACTTCAGCCCTGGCTTGGTCAAGAGCTTCTCCATCTGCTCATGGTTGAAGTTGGAGATTCCAATGGCTTTCACCAGTCCTGCATCCACCAACTCTTCCATGGCCATCCATGTATCCAAAAAGCTTGTGTTACTGGGAATCATATTGCCCTCATCATCCAATGGGAAAAAATCCTCTCCAGCCTTAAATCTTGTAGGCCAATGAATAAGGCAGAGATCCAAGTAATCCAGCTTCAGGTCACTCAGAGTTTTTTGGCAGGCTGGCTTGACCAAGCTTTTCTCATGGTATGTGTACCAAAGCTTGCTGACGATGAAGAGATCTTCCTGTTTGATAACATTTGCCTTGATCTTCTCCTGGATGGCCTCACCTACTTCGTTCTCATTCTGGTAGATGTGGGCACAATCAATGTGGCCGTATCCGACATCAATTGCAGTCTTCACTGCATCAGCCACTTTGCCTGGAGGGGACTTCCAGGTGCCCAGGCCCAGGATGGGCATCTTCGCCTTGTTACTCAGCACGAGGAAGGTAGCCATGATGGTCCAGCCTTGCAGAAGACGGACACGACAACCTAGAATGTAACATTTTTAAAAATAAGGACTGTCTTGTTTTTATGTTTTTGTATCCCTCGCACTTAGCACAATGCCTGGCACATAGCAAGTGTTTAATAAATGCTTTAGCTATCTATCCATCTATCTGCCTCTCTTCATCCAAACATTAATAATTATAATAATATTTAGCATTTATGTAGTGCTTTAAGGTTTGCAAAATACTTTATGATATCTCATTTTATCCTTACAAACAATCTTGTGAGGTAGGTGCTATTATTATTCCAATTTTATAGATGAAGAAGCTGAAGGAGACAAAGTTTAGGTGCCTTGCCCAGGGTCACATAGCTAAAAGTATCTGAGGAAGGACTAAACCCAGGTCTTCTTGACTCCATTTCTAACTCTCTCTCTCTCTCTCACCTATCATACTAGACTACTACAACTATATGTTGGTTGGTTTTACCGAAATTTTTCTCCTTCTTTCTTTTGAAATATTTCCTAAAGGGATAACTTGCTGGATTAAGGAGGAAGAGATTTATCTGAAAATGAGGTAATATTAAGGCTAAAGGTATCAATAAAAATTAAAAAATTTAAAAGTTGCATTTGTATGTTTGTGTATTTGAATTAATTGCCATCAGTACATCACTCACTGCCAAAAACTAACCAAGTGTAATTGAAGAATGTCCTTTAAGATACTTAGATGAAAAGGGCTTTATAGTTTGCAGAAATTTCTGGATTAGCAATGGTTATTACATTTTCATTGTTGTACATAACTGTGAATTCACTAGTATAGGGAATTCAGAGTGAAGGAACTCCTTGTACCAATGTAAATTGGCAACTATTCTTCAACTTATTGACTTGGAAAGTTGCCTACGGCAGTGAGAAATCCCTTGCTTGCCCAGGGTCACACAGTCAGTGTGTCAGAGGTGAGACTTCCACCCAGGTTTTCCTGACTTTGATTCCAGTTTTTTATTCATTATACTTCATTGCCTTTCCATAAAATCATAGAACCAGAGAATTCCAGAGTTGGAAGGGACCTCGAGTGTTATGTTGTCCAACCATTAACCAAAGTATGAAACCTGTTTACAATATTCCTGACTATACAGCCTCCACTTGAAGATTTCTAATAATGGAAAACTCACTATCCCTGGTGGCATCTCATTCCATTTTTGGACAACTCTAATTGTTTTCTTATGTTGAGTCATCTTTTTCTTCTATCAGTTCCACCATCAAGGACTAGGCAGAATAGATCTAATTTTTCCTTTAAATGAAAAAATAATTTAAATATTTGAAGAATAATTACCACTTCTCCTAAATCTTGTAATTAAATATTCCAGGTCTTTCAACTCATAATTGTAAGGCATTGTAAGGCACTGTTCTGGATTGCTTTCCTCTCATTCATTCATCAATGACCCTTGTAAAACTTGGTGCCTTGAACAGACACCTCCATGGTATGATTACAGAGTGATCTGCTCTCCTCCTTTCTTCCCATACTCCAATCACACCTGTGGACACCACAGGCTTTGGAGACACTTGCAAGTCTTCAGTACCTTAACAACTTTCTGGTGAACAATAGCTATAGAGAAGCTGTCACTGCATCACAGGCTGACATTGCAATATTTGAATCAGTCTCAGGACCACTACCTACCATCTTGTACCATGCTCTCTGTTAATATAACCTTGTTAAGTCTTACAAGAAGCAAAAGGCAAGTACGGGCCTGCTGCTGTATGAGATACTGCAGAAGTGGAGCTACAAATAGCAAAGATGATATTGATCTTGGGATCTGAGAAAGAAGAGGAAGAAAGAGAAGAAGCAAAGAAACTAAGAGAAATATGCCTTGCTTAGTATAAATCAAGGAAATTAAAAAAACCAAAACCGTGCAATTGTTGCAAAATCTTTGTTCTTACTGGACATAAAATCAGAGGATAATGAGACAGATATCTATGGCAAAATTGGAGGAATGTATCAGAAGCATTCAGGCGTAGAGCTTGGTCTGGGGATTTTCTAAACTAGTTTCAGTAGGAAATAGCATGAAGAAAACTTCAAACACAGTGTGTAGTCAAAGATGACAAAGTTGGGACAGATGAGCTAGAGGAATCCATGGCTGTCGCTACCTTCAGTAATATCTAAACCTTGCCATCTTTGAAAAATTGCATTTAAATAAAAGTATTTGCAAGCAATACTACCTTTTGATTCTCTGGTTTTCTTAATAGCTTAGTTAGATAGCCTCATTCTATTTTCATACTCTATTAGGCCTATTCATGAGCTTCAGAAAGAACTGGGTTTCAGGTTTTGTGGAAAGAAGGAAGGGAGGAAGGAAGGAAGGAAGAAAGGAAGGAAGGAAGGAGAAAGAAAGAAAGACATTTAGCCAGTAAACCCCAAGTTAAGTGGCAGCTTCTGGCCATCAAAATTCACCTTCCTTTGGAGAGGAGAAGGAGAAGGAGAGGGAGAGGGAGAGGATGAGCTGAGTTACCCAACTAGCTGGGTCCCCTTTAAGGTAGCTCGGTCTACTCACAGAAAACACCTGAGCCTAAAAGGGCCAGGGTCTCCCATTGCATCCTAGGTCATCTCCAGTCCACCTGTTGAATATCAGGTCACTGGATCCAAATGGCTCTGGAGGAAAAAGTGAGGCTGGTGACCTTGCACAGCCCTCTCTCCCTCAAACTAAAGTCAACTGCAAGTCACATCATCATTTCTCTGATGTCATGGTCCTCTTCAAAAACAAAGGACAAACACAAATCTATTAGGCAATTTTAAAATTTATTACCTTAATTTCCTTCAATTGAAACCACTTTTCCAACCTACATGATCCCCTATTGTCCACAGAATCCATGTCCAGACTTATTTTATCATTCAAACACCTTAATAAATTTCCTTATTATTCTCTTAAAAAGAGAGAGAGAGTACAACAGAACTTAGTAAGTCATTCTGGACATTATTCTTCTCTTAATACAACCTAAATTCCCATTAGCATTCCCCCTTTTTTGTTTGTTATGACATTATGCTTCTGACATATTAAACTTATGGTATTAAAACCCCTACTTTCCCCACATAAATTGCTGTCTCATGTCATCTCCCCTAACTTGGATTGATTTGTGCAGCTAATTTTTTTGAACCCAATTGGAAAACATAACATTTTGACATTATTTTTGATTGTAGTCACTTCGATGTCCATGACAGTATTTAAAGTCTTTCCTGGTACTGGTTATGTCACAAATCACATTTGTTATTTTTGTCAACTTTGTCATATTAAAATTTGATAAATATACACTAGATGACTTCATTCAAGTCGTGATGAGAATAATGCTTGGAGGACACCTGGACAAATTATGGTCATCTGGGTATAACGGAAGATTATTGTGCTGCAAGCAATGACAAATAGGAAGAATTCAGGGAAGCTAGGGAAGATGTCTATGAACTGATGCAGCACAAAGTAAGCAAAGTCAGGAGAATAATTTATCAGAATTGTAATAGTGTAAAGGAAAACAACCCTCAGAGATGTCAAAACTCTGAACATTGCTGTAACTAGTCATGACTTCAGAGGACTTCTGTTGAAGCATGTTCCTTATTCTCATCAGAGAAGTGAAGAAACAGGTATCAGATCAATCAACAGTCAATAAACCTTCTTAAAGCATCTTCTTGTTCCAGGCATTGTGCTAGACTCAGAGCACACAAAGACAAAGATGAAATCATTCCTGTCCTCGAGGAGGTTACATCATATTGGGGGAAACAGCACGAACATATAAAAGAATATATGAACTATGTGAGGTTTATGATGTCATGACCAATGTGTTTAATTGTTAATTGTTATGAAGAATGGTTTTATTGTGTGGGTGGGGTCATTGGGAGATAACAGTGATATAAAAAACATATCAATAAAACATTTACCAAAAAATAAAAAATAATGCCCAGGATGATAATATTATCTTCTGAAGACTGGTAAAATTAGATTTTTTTGATTTCTTTTAGAAAGGAAATCCTGTGTCAGATCATAGTGTGAGGACATTTGAGAGACGATAGTTACTCACAAATCATAGACAGCCTACATAAAGTCTGTTTATTTGTTTTAGCATTATAACAACAAGGAAAGAGAGCATTTATACATGTACATATAAATACACACCCAGAATATATCACACAATGCATGCATGCATGTGATATGTATACATATATAATATGCACAATATATATTCATGTTAACACACATTTGTATATAAACGATAGGCATATAAATTTATGTGTATATACATTAGTACATATAAAGATATATAGGCATACATATGTACATATATGTACATATTATGAGTTCGTTTATTTACATATATGTATGTATATTCTGGGTTTGTATTTCCCTGTTATTGTAATGCTAAAATATACATAGATATATCTGCATCTGCATGTATATTTAGTAATAACTGTATATTATATATGTAAATGTTTCCTATTCATTTATGAGCACAAATACTTTAAAACAAACCCTAGTTTTAAAATTTAAACATAAATGATGACAAATCTGTTGGGATTATGTAAACAAGTAATAAATTTAAAAGGCAACAAAACTAATCAGTTTAAGAATTTAATTTGTGCCTGTTCACTAAAAATCATATTGTGTGTTGACTAAAAATGTAAGTCTCCTTTCTCAAATCTCTCATACTACATTTTTTTTACCTCTGCAATGCAATTAATCAAATTTTAACTTGCATTGTTGTTATTTGTGTTCATGTTTCACCCTTCCTACTAAATCATGAGGTCTTTGAGGGCAGGGACTACATAATTTTTTTTTCATATTTGTATGTCTGGGGCCAGCACAGTGCATTGCAATAATATACACTCATTAATCGTTTGTTGAGTTGAATTAAACATTAGGTTTTGATTAACTTGCTCTGATAACTTTGCTTTTTACCACTAAAGCTAGGTTATAGCTATTTTCTTTTTTTATTGCTCTGACCTCAGAAACTTCCACAAAGGTCCTATTCCAATTCCTTGTTGTCGTATGGACATGATTGTGTGTTCTCATAGACTGCTCCAGTGGGGCATAAACTCTGGCAGATTTCATTATGTTTGAAAGTCTCTGCTGATGACTGACTATATCTGTTGCCTGAGAACAATCCTAGTCAAACACAGAAAACATCATCACCAGACATTAGTCATGAAGGGGGGAACTCTTAAACCAATGGAACCCATGAAATCACTTTAAAAAAAGATTCTTAGTCCTAAGCAGACTCTCTCTGTTTGGAGTTCAAATCCTTTCAAAACCTTCCTGCCCCTCTCCACTCCCCTCTCCCCTCTCCTCTCTCATGTCCCCTTTCAGTTTTCTTATGCCTTAACCAGTAAAGCAGAAAATCCACTGACACTGGCCTCCTTCCCTTTCCTCAAATAAGACGTTCTATTTCTTGACTCTAGGCATTTTCATTGGCTGGTTTCCAGGTGTCAAGTACGCCCCTTCCTCATCTCTGCCTCCTGGCTTTCTTGGCTTCCTTTAAGTGTAAACTAAAATCTCTTCTTCTATAGGAAGATTAATTCTGGTTGTTCTTTATATAGCTTGTTTGTTGTCTTCCAGAATAGATGGTAAGCTCCTGGAGGTTAGGGACTGCCTTTTGCCTTTCTTAATATCCTTAGTGCTTAGCATAGTGCCTGGCATATATACTAGATGCTTAGTAAACGGTTGTTGATTGAGTGCTAATAAATCACAGTGTTTATACTACTTAAACCTCAAATACTCAAATGCATCAAGTGATCTCAGTGGAGTGGATATTCCATATGCATATCATAGTCAGTGAATGGCTACCCATCCTATGGGATTCTTGTCCATATCTTCTCATAAGTTACAGATTTCTCCTGAAAGAGATTAATTATTAACTAATTAATTTAACCACTTAAAAAAGTTTGGCTTGATGATCCACATAGGATTTGTTTATTTTCCAGATTATGTCATCAAGTTATTTATGAATAAACTATAGGGCACACAAATTACTCTCTCTCTTTTCCTCCTTCTCCCTCTCCCTCTCCCTTGCCCTCTCCCTCTCCCTCTCTTTCTTCCTCTCCCTCTCCCTTTCTCTCTCCCTCTCCCTCCCTTCCTCCCTTCCCCCTCTCTCCCCCCTCCCCCCTCTCCCTGTCCATTTCTACACACACACATACACACAGACCCACACACAATTACATAAATCTTAGTCATTGTAGATGGACAATAAATTGTGCTCAAATAGGAAGAAAAGAGTGGGCTGGATTATTTTAAGAAGTTGTAAAGCTCATTTAGACCAGTGATGTCAAATTCAAAAGGAAACAGGAACTACTAAACCATATATAAAGATCCCTGCAGACTGTATATTGACTTAGAAAACCATATATAGTAACATTACTTATGTTTTATTGTATTTTTTTATTTTGTCAAATATTTCCAAATTACATTTTAATCTGGTTTGACCACACTCAGGAATATAGTGGGCCACTGCATGCTTGATGCCTTTGATTTAGACTATTTGCAAACATTAATTTAATTGTTGGTATTATAAATGTGAAGTCTTAGTTCAATGGCCATTGAGTTTATGCACTACTGGAGAAACCAAATCATATCCATATTGGTGTTTTTGCTATGAATGAAACCAGAAGACATAAAGAAGTTTCGTTTAAAAGGAAGCATGACTTATGGATTCTCCTCAAAAAAGCAATTGCATTTATATAAAGGCAACAGGAAACATCACTTTACAAGATAATTGGCCATTTTCCCCACAATTTCCAACAGATTACCCTGAAGATAATTCATATGTTAACATTTGTTGCTAAGGATAAATTATAGAAATTCCATGTGAAAACTGACAAAATCCTTCAAATCTAGTCAACATATACTTGATATCCATTAACTTCAACATGACAATGCACAAAGGGAAGAATGCGGAAAACTGTGTTGGAAAATACAGTCTGGGTATAAAGAATGAGAGATCACCAGAGCTGCCCAGAAGCCTCATGCCTGTATATCATGAACATTTTCTTGAAGAAGAGAGTGAGAAGGTACTGATATAACATTATAACAAAAAAAATGGAATCAACTGTCTTAAAACATAGGAAACAACTAGTTAACGGTAGTTGGCGTCTTTTAACTTATGGCTCAGAATTGAAGTCTTGAGTTTCCAAGTACTGTATTAAGTGCCAGAGATTTATTTCGTGTGCTTGATTTTCCTACCTACAATGTACGGCTTAGAATCACAAGGCACAGGATAGACATCTCAAAATTTTACAACCCAACTTACAATGTCTGTGTTTTTTAATCTTTTTTTTTTTTCTTTCTACAGTATTGGCTGATACAGGCACAAGACAGGACAGGTCCCTCAAGGTTATGCCATACAGCTTAAGTTGGAGGGCCTTGTCTGGGACTGTTGTTTGAGGCCTCATCTAACCGCACTAGTATCATCTGAGTTAGAGAGACTCTTGTAATCACCAGGATAGGTAGGAGCTCAGAAGAACATTATAAAATTGGGAGCTGGGGCTAAGCGATCTCAAGAACCATTGTATTGTTAATGTATTTTTGCTTAATGGGAAGCTCTTTCATGTCCATTAATAGGCCCAGGTGACCTGCTTAAGTCACATGGAAGTCTAAGGCACATGAGTTTCAGTCATATGAGTCTGGGTAACAAGGGCTGTGATGCCCTCTGACCCTGAAGAAATGTATATATACTCTAATGTTAGCGTTTTGCTTCGGGGCTCACTCATGGGAAGAGTGTTCATGTGATGAAACCAGATGAGACTCGGGGTAGCCATTAAGGAGCCCACTGGTCTTGAAAAACTCAGATGTTGGTGCTTCTCTCTCTAGTAACTATGTATGTATTGCTTTTTGTCAGACAGTTGGAAGCCCTGTCTGTTAGTCTTTGCTGTTTGCATTTGCTCTGTTTATATAATTTCTGTTTGTATTTTCTCTGAAGTTCAGGGTGTTGACTTTTCCCTTGAACTAAGTGAATGATATGTATATGTATATGTATATGTACACACATTATATATGTATGTATGTATCTATATGTATGTATGCATGTATGTATATGTGTGTGTTTGATTAAAGTAAGATTGTTGACCCCTTTTAAGTTGCTTTCCTTTAGAAAAGTAGATCAAAGACCCTGTGCTAGCAGCCCTCCTGTGCGCTGGTGTTATTGGTCTTACACCCCCTACAGCAGCTGCAAGTAACATTGTTGTTACAAACATCCAGTTAAGAGGTCTGGATCCTAACAAAGCACTATTAGTTTTTTAGTGGGAGGAGGCTGCTATGGTCTGCAAGGAGAGTACTAGCAAAAGGACTTTATATGCTGCTGTGAACTATCTGGGGGAGGAGCAGTCGTATAAATTATCAGGGAAGATATCTATTTAAGAAAAAAAAGATAATGCTTCTGTTATATTATAAGAGCTGCTTGATAGTCTCAGCCCTCCTTAGTTCCCTAGAGTGAAATCCAAAATTTAGGGCTATAGACCCAAAGGCACTTTAGTGTAATTTTTAGGAAATGCAAATTTTTATTTGAGGGGAGGGAGAAGGAAAGAATATTCATTCATTGTTCTGGGTCCTCATTTGTTCCAACTAATTAAGGCTTTGTTTTGGCATTGATGTTGTCTCCATATAAAGGTGTGAAATTCTCTTGACAAGTTTAATTCCTTTGTAAAGTATGAATTCCTTGTCTCATCCCGGCTTATCCCATTAATTAAAATAAAGATGATTTCATTTAGTGATTCTTGTGTGCCAGGGTGTTATTCAAGGAATCATGCTACACTAACCCAATTTCTTGTTTTCCTTTGACAGGGTTACTTGACTGATATATGGGGAGAATACAACAGCTTCATTTGGATTTCAGCAAGGCATCTGCTAGAGTTTCTTATTATATCCTTAATGAACAGATGGAGAGAGGTGGCTCAATGATACTAGAATTAGGTGGGTTTGGAATGAATTGCACAGCTATACCTAAAGAGTAGTGACTGTTAGAGAAATTAATGTCAACTTAGAAGAACATATATAGTAGAATGACCCAGGCATCTGTCTTTGGCCTAGTTCTAGTCACCATTTTTACAAATGACTTTTATGAAGATGTAGATAATAAGATTGCGGTATCATAGATTTAGAACTTGAAGGAACCTTAGAAGTCACCTAGTCCAGATCCCTCAGTTTACAGATGAAGAAGCTGAAACTCGTAGAAGTTGATATGTCCAAGGTCACATAGGTATTGAGTGGCCAAGCTGGGATTTGAAGTGTGGTCCTTTGACTCCAAATCCAGCATTTTCATCACTGTATCATGATATCTTTTTGATGATGTGCTTATAAAATTTGTGTAAAACATGAATCTGGGAGTGATGATATTTTGGCTGACAATCAAAATCCAAAAAGACTTTTACAGGCTGGACCGATGGGCCTCATTTTAGGAGATACAATTTAATAGAAATTAAATATAAAGTCCTTCATTTGGGTTGAAATATCAACTACGAAGTTTTAGGACATGAGACAAAGCTGGAAAACTATTTGAAAGGGTATGGAAATTTTTGTGGGCTCTAAATCAACAATATAGTGTGGCCACCAAAACGCAAAAATATCTAATGTAATTGTAGGCCACAGTAATAGAAATATATTGGCCAGAAAAAGAGAAGTTAATTACAATAGACTCTGGCTTGGCCAAACCACATCCAGAATACTGTGTTCAGTCCTGGGCACTACATCTTAGGAAGGACGTTCACAGGCCCATAGATCATAGAGAAGAGGGTGATCAAGATGATAAATAGATTTGAACGGGATAGCATTTAAAGATTAGTTAAAGGAACTGGGGATATTTAGTTTGGAAGAGAGAAAACTTAGTTATGATGAGACATGATAGTCATGCATTAATAATTTCACAGTTTCATAAATTTATCATTGGGCAAGGGCCTCAGAGGTCATCAAGTCCACCTTTCTTATTTTTTTTTCAGATGAGGGAACTGAGGCTCCGAGAGGTTAAGTGACAACCAGGATTCCACAGCTGGTATCTGAAAGAGGATTTAGACCTGGTTTTTCTTGATTCCAAGTCCAGCACCCCATCCAGATAATTGAATGCCTGTCTTGCTTTTCAATGGGATGAGTCAAATTTTGATGGATCCAGAGTTCTAGCAGTCGTGGCTAAAAGTTGCAATGAAGAAGATTTAAACACGCTATAGGGAAAAATGTCTCAACAGTTAGAATTGTCCAGAAGTGGAATAGTTTCCCGCAGGATGTAGTGTTCTTGTTCACTGGAAGTCTTCAGGCAGATGATGGCCACTTGGTGGGAATGTTGATACGGTTTGTGTTTATGTGGTTTTAGAGTTGGAAATTATTTAGAAATTATCTAGAAATTGCCCTCATTTTGCAACAAAGGAACAAAAGTCCAGAGATGTTAAATGACTTAAGGTCACACTGCCAATAAATAACAGAGCCAGGATTTGAATCCAGCTTTTCTGATTCCTAATTCAGCGCTCTTTCCACTAAACTATGCTGTTCCCTACAGCATTCAGATAGAGGCTGAACCAAGTGACTTCTAAGGAATGCTGATACTCTGTATTTTGGATTGGATGCTAGCCTGAGATCATAGGCTTCTACCCTGAGGAGCTGTGCAGTTCATGAAGCAGCAAGTATTCTGAGCTTCTTGGTCTCATTTCTTTTAGTAGGGCTCCTGACTATCTGGCCCCCAAAGATTCCTCCTCTGGGTTTGATAATACCCTGACCAACTTTGCAGTTATTTCCTATGTCCTTCCTCAAGTCAACATGTATTAAGCATCCACTATGTGTCAGGCACCTTGCTAAACTTTGGTGATACAAAGAAAGGCAAAAAACAATCTCTGCTCTTAAGGAGCTCGCAGTCAAATGAAAGTCCTTGAAAGCCCTTTCCTTGGTTCCTCAGACGAGAAAAGCAAAAAATAAGAAAGTCAATTTCACAGTGGCTTGCTTTGTGCCTGCTGTAGGTCTCAGTGATTCTTGCCCTTAGAAGCCCTCTCATGCTCTTAAATGCATTTCTTTTTGGTCTGGTTGGTTTGACTGAAGCAAATCCATTAGCTAGTAATTGAGGCTGGTTCAACCCTCATAGTGAGGGTCAGTTACTTCCACTGGTATTTAATTCAGTCGAACAATTCAATGAGCAGCTATCAAGTGTTTGCTACCTTCAGAGCAGGAGAAGGAGATGGGGTAGTAGGTAGAGATGTAATCTCAGAATTCAGACTACCTTGAGGTTCCATCTCTGACGCATACTGTCTGGGTGACACCGGTCAGGTTATATGCTCCAGGCATCTGTTGTTGTTCAGTCACTTTTTAGTCCTTTTCAACTCTTTGTGACCTCATTTGGGATTTTCTTGGCAAAGATACTGGAGTGGTTTGCCATTTCCTTCTCCAGCTCATTTTACAGATGAGGAAACTGAGGCAAACATGATTAAGTGACTTGCCCAGGGTCACAGAGTAAGCCAGTAAATGTCTGAGGCCAGATTTGAATTTGGGAAGATGAGTCTTCCTGACTCCAGGTCCTACATTCTGTCCGCTGTGAGTTATCTAGCTGCCCAGGCAACTATGATTCTAACTCTAAATTTGTACTAGTTGGTGCTGATCTTCTGTATAGATTGTGAGAGTTTCACCTCTGTGAATTTACTATGCCAATGAAATCACTCACTAACTAGGCAGTGGTGGGAAATAGAAGATTTAAATAAAAGAGGACCTTGCCTTCAGGTAATTTACAATCTAGGAGAGATATAAGGCACACACAAACACATAAATAACTAATAAAAATGGAACACAATTAATCCCTAAGAGAAAGGCAAAAAAAGTGCTTCTGTTGAAGGCTAGATTTGGGTCTAGTTCTTGTAAGTTGTCATAGGCTTTGAAAGCTATCCACCTCTGCGGCTAGTGATGGTAACTCCTTGGAGCTTGCCTTCATTTCAACAACTTCCTTTGAAAACTAGAAACTGACTAGCTTTTCTTTCTCTTTAAAAGCTTTCATGCCTATTAGACCTCAACTTAATTTCCAGCTTCTGTTCTGAAGGCTATCTTTGGTTTTTAGCTCATTTGCAGAACTGAGGTGACAGGTTCTCTGGGCTCAGATTACCAGCCCGCCTCATTATTTTCACTTCCGTGGATGAGTCATTTCTCAGATACCCTCCCAGGGAAGTGACTTTCCCAGAATCTTATCATTACTTAAAAAAAATTTTCAAAACCCACTTTCCACATACAGCAATAAAAACAGGAAATTTTCCATCAACAGTAAGAGAAAAATCACTGTCATACCCTTCTGTCAAATTTAACCAAAGATTCTAAAAGTTTTTGAGTTTCAGGAATTGGTTCCCTTAAAGGAAAAGAACAGTATAGCTGAAGATCAAGGGTTGGAAGGAGCAGGTGACAGTCACACAGACAGGGTAACTGGTCACCATTAGGTAGTTAAAAAAGGCCTAGACAGTTATAATATCACGGTTCAAAGTATGGCTCTGAGACTTGTTAGTTGGGTGACTAAGGGCAAATCACTTAATCTTTTTTGAATTTCAATTTCTTCCTCTATAAAATGAGGATAATATTTATATTGCCTACATTCTGTTAACTGTTGTTATTATTATATGTAAATGACAGAGAGCAAACCACAGAGTGGGAGTTCTTTCTTTGGTATTGAGACTAACTCCTTTCTGACCTTCTAGAGTCATGGTTCCATCTTTACCTCAAACTGTGGCAACAGTATGATGTTGTAGAAGGCCATTATATCCCTTGAGATCATGCTTCATTCTCACTAGACAACACCCACCTCCCTCCCACCCTATGTTGAGGCTAGGGATTTAGGAGGGCTCAGGACCCCAAAATACTGACTTGCTGGGTCCTGCTTGAATGAATTTGACTCAAGAGCTTTCTCAGCCAAAGAAAAACAAAGTTTACTGAAGATTCACCATAATAGGCAGACTCTTAGGGAGCCTGAGCATTTGTGATGCTAATGCCAGTGGGCCAGATTGAATCTAAGCTGAGCTAGATTGAATGTGAGCCCCTTCATGGAGGCAAGAAGGATCTTATATACAGAAATATCGTGGGAGGGATTGAGAGGTGGTCAAGTAGTCTGGGGTGACTAGAGAAGGGAGCATCTTGAGGAGGAGTCTAAGGAGGATCTTGACGGGACTGGGGTGACTAGAGATCAGACTCCAGGAACCCAGAGAATGTGATTTTGATGGGATCAAAGGTGGGAAGCAGTGGCAATCTGGAGGTAACAGACCATGCAGGGCTAGGCTAGGTTAAGGGTAACAGAGATTTGGTCCTAGCGATAATGGAAGGTTTATGGCCATAGGCAAAGGCCAGATCAAGTGAGAAGATTCGAGGAGACCTCAACAGGGCTCCCAAAGCCTGTACCCCATCAAACCCACACCTGTGCTTAGACAGTGTGTACCTTGCCACCTGACCATCTGTAACAAAACCCCACCTATATGTACCTCCAGAAACTCTGACCTGCCCTCTCCTCCCCAAAGGGGTGGGAATAGAGTTGGGGTAAGGACTTAATCCACTCAATTTGGTGACTTGCCCTGTGGTAGAGGGCAGATCTCACCTTAGCTCTCTGTTAACTGGTCAGCCCCTGACCAATACTGTCTTTAACATATCCAGCCATGCCCTAGGATACTAGGGCCTTTCAGTCTTACCATCTGCCCTTGCTTCCTGCTGCCCCAGGGCTCTACTCAACCTTCTTTTGTCCATTTCTTTCTTAGAGAACAACATTCAAATCAACATGCTACTGGAAAGAGCTTGACATTCCAAGGCCCTATGGCTCCAATTATACCTTATTGCCCCATGTATAAGATGCCCCTTACTTTTGGGGCCTGAAATTTGAAAAGAAAAATATTACATAAAGTTATTGAACTCAAGTTTTATTCATCATAAAATTCATATAACTCCTCATCACTGTCAAAACTCTCATCCATTAGCTTGTCCTCATCTGTGTTTGATGATGAATCACTGTCTTCCTATATTGCCTTGTCCTCAGTTCCATCTATGGCAAGTCTGGTGCATATACACATGCTTAGTCCATTCCATTTCATGAACCTGAAGCACCAATTGTGGCTTCCTTTGAAATCAATAACTTATTTTCATCAACAATTCTTCTCACCTCATGCTGAACCATCTTTATGGACACAGGAATTCCGATTGCCCTTTGCTCTCCAATCCATATCTTCAATTCCCTCTCTAAATCAGGCTATTTTGCTGACTTGACTCTCATGGCCTTCTTCTGCCATGGCGTTTTCAGTAGGGTTTCTTCTTCTCCTACTCAGTCTTGGATTGTTTTCTCAGTTTGGAGGAGGACCAAACTTGCGTTCAGCAGCACGATTTCCATTCACTTTTGCAAACTGGATTACTTTTAACTTGAATTCAGCACTGTACGAAAATCTTTTCTGAGCCATTTTCTGGGCAGAATGTGGCAAAACATAACCTAATATATGGGTAACAAATGCAAAACAATGATCACAAAGACAACAAGCGTGAAAAAGCAGGAAATGCAAGTAAAAAAATCTGCAACAATGAGAGTAAAAACAAGCGGGGAAAAAATGGGAAATGCAAATAAAAAAAATCTACAACCACTGTATAAGACGCACCCAGTTTTTAGACCCCAAATTTTTCAGAAAAGGGAAATACGGTAATCTCTGTGCCTATAGTAGAAAGAAGCTCCTTCCCTGGCTACCACTCTCAGATCTATGTGTTGTATTCCTCAGTAGAATGTAAGCTGGTGGAAGCCAGGACCATCTTACTTTTCTATTTATATCTCCAGTATCTAGCACAGTGCTTTGAAAACTCTAAGTACTTAAGAGATGCTTGTTAATTGATTGATAATCTCCCTTCTCTACCTTTCAGGAGGAAGACTTTCTGGGCAAATGCTTATTAGTTTAAAATACCTGATCCTGTGTTTTAGTGAGGGACCAGGTTCAGGTAGCTTATATTTTCAGAAAGCTGGGATCGGGGTGGGCAGTTGTAGGGAGTTGCCCTAGATTGGGCAGTTCCTTTAGTTGAGAGGTCAATTAGTAAAGTTAACACAGCTGTTAGTACCTTCCTACTCTTCCCCCCCCCCCCCCCCCCCCCCCCCCCCCCCCCCCCCCCCCCCGTCTTTGTACTTAATTCTCTGTGTTCTTTTTCTAATAGATTATAATGTAACAAGAACATCAAGCAATTAAGTGCTTACCGCGTACTGAGCTAAGGGCTGAGATACAAAGAGAGGCAAAAACAATTCCTGCTCTCAAGAAGTTCAAGGTCTAGTTATGGAGACAACATGCAAGCAACTTTGTACAAATCAGATATATAGAGGATAAACTGGAGATAATCTTGCAGGGAAGGAGCGCATTAAGGGGGATTGGGAAAGACTTCTAGAAGGAGGGACTTCAGCTGAGATGTCAAGTAAGACAGTGAAGCCAGGAGGCAAAGATGAGGAGGGAGAGAGACCCAGGGCAGACTCTCTTTTGTTTTGTCTTTGTACTCTCAGTGTCTGAAACATGTTAAACACTTAATAAATATTAACTGAATGTAATTGATGTGAAAAATTATCAATTTATGGCTAAACTTCTACTCATCTTCAGACACCCCACCACAAACTAGTTTCCTGCAACTTCCAGACTAGGGATTGACATCCTCTCCTGGCACACATTAATGTTCCATTGGCTCATAAATGTGTTAGGCAGGGAGAAGACTATCAATAAAAATATTTTAAAAAGGATTAAATGAGGAATGAAGGGAACCCCCATTACATGATGGAGTACCCATTTCCTTATCACTTAGCAATTCTGATAGACATGTTGGTGCAATGGATTGATATGAAAGGGCAGAAAAAAGGGATAGTCTTAAAGTCAGAGAGAACAGAGGGATCCTCTGGGGGTGGCCAAAAATCCCTGAACTCTGCAGCTAATTGGAAGCCTGTCTTCTAGGTTGTGCCACTGCTCTTTATTACTTTCTAAGCTGTTGCCTGATAGATTTTAAAGCCTGAAGGGGCTTTAGAGATTATCACTTTCAACTCTCTCACTTTACAGATGAGGACACCAAGGTGTGATTTTCCCAAAATTACACAGATAGAAAAGTGATAAAGCCAGGATTTAGACCTAGCTCCTCTGGCTCTCTATTCAACACAGTTTCCTCAGCAAAGTCTCCTGAATAATTCTTCTTTTGTTTTTTTTTACTTGTTTTTATTTATTTCATTAAATATTTCCCAATTACATGTAGAATTTTTTAAAACAATCCTTTCTAAAAAATTTGAGTTCCAAATCTACTCTCTCCCTTGATTTCTTCCTCCCTCCTTGAGAAGGCAAATAATTTGATATCTATTATATATATGAAGTCATGCAAAATATATTTTCATAGTAGCAGTGTTGCAAAAGAAAACATAAACAAAATAAAACAATAAAAATAAAAAAGCAAAAATAGTATGCTTCAATCTGTATTTAGAGTTCATCAGTTCTCTCTCTAGAGGTCGATAGCATTTTTTATTATGGGTCCTTCGGAATTGTCTTGGATTATTGCCTTGATCAGAGTAGAACCACTTCACTTTGCATCAGTTCATATAAGTCTTCCCAGGTTTTTCTGAAACAATCTTGGTCATCATTTCTTAGAGCAAAATTGTATTCCATCACAATCAAATGCCGCAATTTGTTCAGCCATTCCCCAATTGATGGCTGGCCCTGTTTTCTTGAAGTATATTCTCCATTCCAATTCATCTTGCATCTTGATATCAAATTAATTTTCATAAAGCCTAGTCTTAATCATGGTCATTTCTACCATCTTCAATAACCTTCAATGGTTTTACATCTTATAATAAAATGTGCCTATTCAGCCTGACATTTAAAACCCTCCATAATTTGGCCTTAATGTATTCTTCTAGTCCTCTCTCCTAGAAAGCATGGTATACTAGAAAGAGCCTGTATAGGGAGACAGAAAATCTTAATTTGAATCCTGACTCTGCTACTTAACAACATGTGTGACTTTGATCAAGTTACTCAATCTCTCTGGGCCCCATTTTTGTTATCTTTAAAATGAGGGATTTGAATTAGGTAACCTATTTAAAGGTCCTTTCCAGCTCTAAATATATGATTTTAGTACCTTTCTTTACATACACTGTGTCATGGGTTCTTTACCTGGGGCCCATGGACCTACAATGGATCTGTGGATCAGTGAACTTGGATGGGGAAAAAAATCTCTATTTTTGTTATCCTCTAATTGAAAGTTAGCATTACCTTCAAGTATTTAAAAACATTATTCTGAGAAGGGGTCTATGGGCTTCATCAGATTGTCAAAAAGTGTCCAAGATAAAAAAAAATTAAGAACTCCTGCTACTGACTTTAGCCAATCTGGATTTTTTGCCATGCCTCAAAGATTCCTCTTGTTTTCCTGCTTCCATAACTTTGTTTACATTCTTTCTTCTTCCTGGAATGGTCCTGTTCCAAACAACAACTACAATAATAACTCACATTTAAGCTCTACTTTAGCTAATTCCTATTCATTCTTCAAGACCTAGGTCAAATGCCACCTCTTTAATTAAACCAGTCTGATTTCTCCTTTGGTTAGAAGTATTCTGCCCTGCTACTGAACTCTCGGGATACTTTATTTTGTGCCTCTGTTATTGCACTGTTCTTTTTTTGTGAATGTCTTATTGCTGCTAATAAATTTACTTCCATGAAGGATGTAACCAAGTCTTATTGTGTCCCCTGTGGTGCCCAGCACAGTGCATTGTATGTACATATTGGGCAAAGAATAGTTGTTGAATGAATGACTTTAATCGAAAGAATGAGAGCTGGAATAGATCTCAGAGAGCATTTGTTCCTACCCTCTCATTTTAAACATAAGGAAACTGAAGCTCAGAGAGGTTCACTGACTTGTTCACAGTCACTTCTGTGGTTTTCAGCTTTTATATTTACAAAATGAAAACATATGCTACTTATTCACCTAGTTCAGTACAGTTTGAATAGATATCATTTGCTACTTTTAATTCCTTGCAAAATAGAACTGAGATCTATGAATATAAAGTATTATTTTAAGTGCTCTGCCTCTGACCTCTAAAATAACCTTTACTATTTAACATAACCTTAATATTTCCTTATTGAAATGTTAAAATTATGCTAAATATGACATAAAAGCATGAGCAAGGGGAAGAAGGGAAGGGAACAAATATTTATTGAATGCCTACTATGTGCCAGACACTGTGCTAAATGCTTTAGAAATATTATTTTCATGTGATCCTCACATCCACCCTGACAGGTAGGTGCTATTATTAATTTACAGATGAGGATACTGAAGCAGATAGAAGTTAAGGGACTTGCTCAGGGCAATGCAAAAATAGTAAGGGTCTGAAGCTTAGTTTGAGCTTAGATCTTTCTGACTCTAAGGCCAGTGCGCTAACCACTGGACCACCTAGCTGCCTCTATGATATAGCAGCATGATGTAGGAGCTGGAGTGCTAGACTTGAAGTAAGGAAAATTGAGATTCAAATCTTGCCTCTGATATTGCTTATATGTCATATTACTTAACTTTTCTGAGCCTCAGGCAACTAAGACTCTATATATGTATACACACACACATATATATATATAGATACACATATACATATGCATGCATACATGTAAACATATGTGTATGTATGTATATATATGTATATTTGTATATGTGTGTGTATCTATCTGTCTGTCTATCTACTTATCTTTACTATTACCCATATAGGTTGGGACAGCTTCCATGATGCTAAAATTACAAGTCCTAGTTGTACTGATAAAAAAGCTTGGAAACTTTAATTCCGTAATAAAACTTCAAGGAAGCAAGTTGAGAAAATGAAAATGAGATTTCTTAGCAAAAAGCTTTTATGACTTCAATATTAGAATTCTTTCAGATAAATGTTGTACGTTTATGAAGTTAAGTAGGTAGATATGTATAGAGAAGGCAATATACACCACTGAGTTTCATATTATTTGAAAATATTCTTTCATTATGACTCATTCTTTCATGTATTTCCTTTTATACAAACACCCAAATGGGCTGTACATATGTCGTGGGTGTATGAGACAAGAACAGAACTAGAGGAATGTACAATTAGAGGCCCCAAAGGACCTCCCGTTATATGTACTGAATGCAAGGGATGAAGGCAATGGGATGACATGGGCTAGTTTGATAAAACCACCACAAGGACAGACCCCTCATATAGAGGTCTTTCCACATTTTTGGCTAGTTACCAAAAATAATTATTAAGGGAGTTCTCCTTTTAGGACCCACATTATAGTTCTGTATTCCTCTAGAAACGGTAATACAATTTACAACTCTCTCAACTGGTTGTTCGGAATGCCTGTCTACTTCATTATTGTGCGATGATTCCAAGGGTACAAACTTCATATAGGAAACGTAGTATGGTTTAATGAAAAGATCCCTGAATTCTGAGTCTAAGAAACTAGGTTCAAATCCTGGCTCTCCTGCCTGTTCAGTCTTGAGTAAATCATTCAACCTTTCTGTTCTTTAGAGAGCTCATCTGTGGAAAGAGACTAGACTACAAGGATTGGACTAGATCAGGAGATCTTAACCTTCTTTGTATCATGGTCTCCTTTGGCAGCCTAGTGAAGCCTATAGACCCCTTCCCAGGGTGTCTTTAAATAATTTAAAGAAATGCTAAAGTTCGGTTGAAGGTTAGTGCAAATAAAGATGTAATTTTTCCCCATCCAAGTCCATGGGTGCATTGTAATTTATCCACAGACTCTAGGTTAAGAACCCCTAAACCAGATGATCTCTAAGCTTCCTTCTAGCTTTAAATGCTTTATAATCTATTTACAATATATAATTGATTTATAATTTATAATCTATTTTAATCTATTTATATAGATTATATGTGTTTATAATCTATTTACAAATGCATGGTTTAGTAATAGAGTCCAGTTTGTCTCAACTTAAAATATGTCTAGTTTCTCAGTTCAAACCTGCTTAACCCCTAAACAACTTGGTAACTCAAGAACATGAGGAAACAAAGCCTTTTCTGACCGAGTTCCAAGCTAACTCACAAATTCAGATCATAATCGTCTTTTCCACAGCCCTCTGACACTAGACGTGGTAGCTTCTCCCCCTGAACCCTGTGCTTATTAGCTCTTTGAATTCCTCAATTCTCTAAGCCCCAGAGTCTGGGTAAAATTAAACTAAGTCTTTTGATCTTTGATCCCAGCCTTTGTCAGAGGCATAGGTCACTTTGTGCCTCTGGGGCTACTCCTCCTTACTTTGCAGATCCTATATAGGGAGTTCAGAAAATTTCACATTCAGATAAATGGTATAAACCAAATCTGAATAACAACTTTTCATCCTTGCTTCCCAGTTTTGGCATCACTGTGTGGGGGTACTAGGACCCAGAATGCAGTGACCATCTGGCCAAAGGAACTCTTCTCACACCAAATACTAGTAACCTTGATGTAAATTTATTTTCTTGACCTTAACAAAACCAGATACACAAAACTATTGTGGTTTCCAAGTTTCTGAAATTCCCTTCTATCTATCACTAGTGACTTCAGGCAAATCACTTTACTCTTCTGAGTCTCAGTTTCCTTATCTGTAAAATGAGAGGGCTGGGTAGAGGGGTACAATGGAAAGAGTGGATTTGGAGTCAGAAGACATGAGTTTGGAGTTTGGACACTCCCTCTGCCACTTACTACGTCTCTGACCTTGGGCCAGACATTTAACCATCCTGATTCTCAAGTTTTGTGAGAGTAAAATAAAAGGATTGCACAAAATTTTCCCTTTTAAGGTCCCTTCCAGCTCTAAATCTCTCTCTGTCTCTCTCTGTGGGTCTCTCTCTCTGTCTCTGTCTCTGTCTCTCTGTCTCTCTTCCCGCCTCCTCCCCTTTCCCACATATACACTTGTGCACTCAGTCACTCACATGTACACATCTACCTCTCATTCCAGTAGCCTGGAGCTGCTTTCTACCACTTATCTTGATTGATGAGATCACCAGCACTGAATATAACAAACTGGTGAACTAATTGAAAGATGTCATACATATCCAATAACATGCAGGTGCTGGGAGAGTTGTGGGTTGTTTGAGCCAGTATACTTGAGGGGACGGTCCAATAGGAATATTCCTTCAGGGTGTGCCCAGAAACTTGCCTCACTATTCGTGTTCAGCTATGGCAGATATCATTCTTAGGCTATGATAGCTTTCACTGATACTCTCCTTTCTGATTTCCTGTTCCCATGTAGCATCTTTTCTTCCCTCTTCCTGTTCTGAGAATCATCATTGTCTAGGCTGATACTGTCTGTCCTTTACACCTTTCTTTTGTCTCTGTCTTCTAATCCCTTTCTTCCTCTACTTGTCAGTCAACTGCCAGTCCATTAGCAATGAGCATTCGGAAGCATCTTCATCCACACAAAACATCTCCATATACATGTAATTGAGGAAGGCTTATTCATTACAGCCAGCAATATCAAAAGTTCAGATTAGTTAGTGCATAACAAAGGAGGGAATGGAATGCAGGATGAGAGAAATCACCAATTACAAGCACTACGAGAGGTGAAGTTTAGTGCTCAGAGAAGCCCAGGTGGTAAGCCTCTTTGGAGGGCACTTTGACATTACTTTATTATTGGAGCTTTTAAAAACTCCTGTAAATTACAAGTTATTGCGATAATGGATAATGGTCATTGAAAAGGAGAAATCAATATAAAATTTTTGTCTATTGTAGCAGATATTCTTTAACACCTCAGCATTGATAGGGAAGTGGAGTCCTTCATCACCACTTAAAATACAAAATATAATGGCTGACTAAAATGCATACCCATAATTTTACCTTTAAAAAATCCATACCTGATTTCACTAATATCTTCTAGTTACAAGTAAAATTATAGGGTGTCTCAAAAGTACCTTAAATTTGTCATAGGAATAATTGTTTTTTTTAAAAGCTTCAAAAATTTAATTAACCCATTTTTACATCTTGGTTGTTGTAGCAACAGATGTTTCCTGAAACAGAGACAGTAAGGTACTTTATGTGTTAGGGTTCATTCAAGTGACAGTCAGTTCTACCAAAATGGTAGATATTATATTTCAATCTACATATGTGACACTTGGTGGTTGAATCAAGTGAAGTCACTGGCATTAGTGAACCTAAAATATTTAGGACAAAATGCATTTTGATAATTTTTGTAATAGTATTAAGCTATATATATATATATATATATATATATCACACCTATTACTTTCAAGACCATGAGCATTTTATAAATATACATATAACATTATATATATAATACATCAACATTATATATACATATAACATTATATATATAATACATCATTATGTATTATTTTATACTAACACTATATATATATGTATATATCTATCTCATATGTGCATGTTCATGGTCTTAATAGTCAAATGCTATAATGTCTTTCTTACCTTTGGTAAGAATGAAGAATTATATACACAGAATTGCAGATTGTTAGAACTGGAAAGGATCTTAAAAGATCATTTAGTTCAGCTCCTTCATTTTACAAATGAAGAAACTGAGTCCCAGAGTGGTTATATAACTTGCCCAAATTAACACAGACCTAGATAACAGCACAGAGCTCAGCTTTGAACCCAGACCTCTGGTTTCCCTTGTGCAGTGTTCTTTCCATCATTTCATGTAACTTAACCTTAATTTGAAGAAATTGCTTTCTTCCCTGAAGGCCACAGTCAGCTGTAAACCGAGGTCTCCTGAGAAGGGCATTTCTCACAAAGGCCTCAAATACTACAATGGACCCTGAACTAATCAATGTAGGCATTTTCTCCAGTGATGCAGTTTGTGATGCTATGATCTGATCCTCTGTTCCTACATGCCTACCTGCCCCATGTTGATAGATTTTTGTCCACATTCTCTCCCACAAATTCATTGTAAGTGGTTTACCCAACATGCTGGAGGCCTTCCTTGCTTCCTCTTGACATTTTAAGGAGACCACTGCAGTGTGTATATTAGTCCATGGCTATTTCCAGCTCTTGCCAAGGTTTCCTTTTTGCTCATACCTTTCTTTGATGATATCTTTAATCAGTTTCTTCATTATTCCTGTTTTTATTTTTTTTAGCATTTTATTTTTCACCAGTTATATGTAAAAACAATTTTTAACATTTGTTTTTAAAACCTTGAGTTCCAAATTCTCTCCCTTCCCCCATTGAAAAGACAAGCAATTTGATATAGGTTATACATGTGTAGTCATGCAGAACATCTCCATATTAGTCATGTTGTAAAAGTAAACATAGATTTTAAAAAGCCCTTAGGAAAAATAGTTTTTAAAAAGTATGCTTCATTCTGTATTCAGACACCATCAGTTTTTTCTCTAGGGATGGATAGTGTTTTTCATCATAAGTCCTTCAGAGTTGTCTTAGATTATTATATTTCTGAGAATAGCTAAGTCATTTACAGCTGATCATTTTACAATATTGCTGTTACTTTGTACAGAGTACATTTCACTTTGCATCAGTTCATGAAAGTCTTTCCAGGTTTTTCTGAGAGCATCCTGCTCATCATTTCTTATAGCACAATAATAGTATTCTAGCACAATCATCTAGCACAATGGCCATTCCTCAATTGATGGGCATCCCCTCAATTTCAATTCTTTCCTGCCAGAAAAGAGCTGTTATAAAGATTTTTGTACATATAGGTCCTTTTCCTTTTTTAAAAATATTTTTGGGGATACAGACCTAGTAGTGATATTGTTAGATCAAAGAGTATGCATTGTTTTTATAGCCCTTTGTGCACATTATCCCTTGTTTGTAATGCATTGGAAGCTACTCATACCCACATTGTGCCTCTCCATTGCTCTTTGGATGACTTTTCATTTCAGGTTTTTAGGGACTGTAATGTTCTATGATTTGTAGCTATATAACTCCCTATTAACTACCACAGTAATTTCTAGGTTTTAGGAAAATTGATGAAATTTCCCCAAATGAGAATTGTCTTATCCTGGTATCTGCACCTATGACATGTTAGCATTTAACATGGCAGCTAGGTGGCACAATGGATAGAGCACCTGCCCTGGAATCAGGAGTACCTGAGTTCCAATATGGACACAGACACTAACTTTGGTGTGTGATCTTGGGCAAGTCACTTAACCCCATTTGCCTCAGTTCCTCATCTGTAAAACAAGCTGGAGAAGGAAATGGCAAACAACTCTAGTATCTCTGCCAAGAAAACCCCAAATGGGGTCACTGAGAGTCAGCCATGACTGAAACAACTCAACAATGTCTGGAAACCTCTCACTCCCTGCATGACACACATATATGTAACCCAGCATTTGCCCTTTAGCATTTTACATTACAGTGAGTCATGACACATTTCATGATTTGTCAATTAATCGACCAAAATTTCCTGAACATTATTTACTATGATCAAAGCAACACGTCAAATATAGTGGAAGATACGAAGAAGTCCCTGGCCCCAAGGGTAAATAAAGCATCTCCTGGTCTTTTGACTGAGTAAATGAAACATCTCCTATTCTTTTTAAAAAATCCAGTTTGGTTATTAACAAATCTATTTAATTCAATTCAACAAGCATATGTTAATTGCCTACTATGTGGAGATTGAATCACAAGGTATTTGAAGGAGGGGCAAATGCCAAAGCTATGGAAAAAATCTGGTCCTTAATAATTTGGGTTGTGTCTCCCATTAGAATGTCAGTTCCTTGAGAATAAGGATTATCTTACTTTTCTGTTTGAATCCCTAGTTCCCAGGACAGTGCTTTGAACATAGTAAGTGCTTAATAAATGCTTCATTTATCCATTCATCCAAAATACTAGAAAAAGACAATCACTAGAACACCAGCCAACCTACTTTTCCATCTATACAATTTTTTTTCATGAGAATAATGTAAAAGCACATTGAAGACATTCTTGGTAAAGATCTTAATAGAAAAGAGGGAGTATTTCACAAGCAATGCTCTTCAGCAGACCATATCTGTACCATTACACAATTGACTGAAAGATAAAGGAAAAATATAAGATCCTGCAATGTCTGTTATTTTTTGACTATGTCAAGCTTTTGATACAATAGAGAAAAAGGCTGCCTTAAAGGCTCTCATAATGTGATAACTCCCATGTACACACATATCAAAGCTATGACAATTCTTATTTATGACAGGTGAGGCACAAATCCGGGAGACATGTAATCACCAAAGACATTCACTATTGTCGTGGCGATCTAATGCAAAGCCTAAAGCAGAGGACAGATCTAATTCAGTTAATTCCCTCAGATGTAGTTTGAAGGTGACATCGTGGTGGTTGAACCAATTCTCATAGCACTGCAAAGCTTCATGGGTAAGATCCATAACCATTCAAAATATTTGGATCTAAACATCTACATAGGAAAAAAATACTATATGGATAAAGAATGCCTGCTATCCAGACTATGACAAATAGCTAAATGGACAGTCTCTAGAATAGGGGTGGGAAACCTGTGGCCTCAAGGTCATATATGGCCCTCTAGGTCCTCAAGTACAGCCCTTTGACTGAATCCAAACTTCACAGAACAACCTAGTTTCATTGGGGATTTGGGATTTGTTCTGTGAACAAATGTGGTCTTAAGGCCGCAGGTTCCCTACCCCTGTTCTATAGCATGTCCAGATGTATACATATTTTGGACATACAGGAGTTGAGCCCAAAATTAAAGAGGGAGCAAATAGGCCTATAGGAAATTGCAGAGCTCCTTCAAACACCCAAACTTCTCTGTGAACAAAGCCTCCCTGCTCCCAATATCCCCCAAGTACTCTCCCAGGCCACCTCTCTTGATCTAGTCTTATTTTCCTTCCCTCTCAATTGTGACCCTATAAATAAACATAAACTATACTTAACCTTAGTTATGTTCTCCTAACTTGAATCCCTTGCACCTTTGTCCTGTCACCATTCATTAACTGCCAAATCCCAATCCTCAAATATGCCCACCATTCACTTTAAAAAATTTTTTTTTCTGCTTCTGGCTTATGCTGGAGGAAGACACACAACTATGTTGGTTGGGTCCACTACAACTTTATCTAATGTCAAATGGACCTGCACTTTTATTATGTTCCCCACAGAAGCTCTTCTATACTTTTTCTTCTTTCCCCTGCCCTCTCAGCAGAGGACTTTTTTTTTTACATTGATAGTAGAGATTGACCTAGTTTCCTGCCTTTCCTTATTTTCAATTAAAAACCCCTTGACATCATCCTCTTTACTCTACTATATTGCTCTAGTCTCTGACAAAAAGATAGTTTTTCCCTTTGGTAAGGCCAACAGTTTGGTTTATTACCTAAATTTCATTTTCTCCTGTCCCTTCCAGATTCTTGTCCCTTTCACAAATTCTCCCTCCTATAATTTTCAGTCTTCCTATTTTCTGACTCCTTCCCTGCTGACTAGAAACTTGCCCAAGTCTCCATCATTAACAAATCTTGACTTGATTCTACTTTCCTCTCAACTTATCTCTTATCTCCCTTTCATAACCACACTTCTAAAAAAATCTCTCTATACCTGCTGCCTTTATTTTCTTTCATTCACTTCTCAGTCTCTTGTAGTCTGGCTTCTGACCTTGACCGATCTTGCTTTCTCCAAGGTTATCAAAGATCTCCCAATTTCCAAAACCCAAAGATCTCAAAATTTCCAAATACAGTAGCCTTTTCTCAGTACTCATCCTTCTGGACCTCTCTGTAGCATCTGACACTGTTGACCTGTTGGGTAATCGTTTCTTTGCTGATACTATTCTTTCCTGCTATACTATGACTTATCTAAAACTCCTCCTCAGTCTTCTTTGTTGGGTCACAGGATCATAGATCTAGATTTGGAAGACCATAGAGGTCTCCCCTCATTGTACGTATGAAGAAACTAACTCCCATAAAGATAAAATGACTTGTCAAGGTCACACAGGTAGTTAGTGGCAGAGCCAGCATTTAAGTTAAGGCTCTTTGACTCACATCATTCATGCCTTATCTGCTATGTGTGAGTCTATCTCAGGGCTTTGTTCTGAATTATTTTCACTTCTCTCTTTTTATAATCTCATGACCTCCTATTAATTCTACTAGCAGTTGTATGAAGATGACTCCCAGTTTCACATACCTAGCACTCATTTCTCCCCAGAGTGTTGCTGCTGCACCAGCTGCATTTCTTGCTAGATGTCCCATAAGCACAACAAAATTAATATGTCCAAAAAAGATGGTATTTCTTCCTACCACCTCCCTCCCTGCAAAAAACCCAAACTGTCTCCTTTTTGTAACGTCCCTGTTTTTGTTGAGAACCTCTTTTGTTGAGTTGTATAGATCTGTTACTTTGGAGTCATTTTAAAAAAAGTTTTCTATCTTTTATCCCTCATTGCCAGTCAGATACCAAGTCTTGTCCATTATATTCCCATAGCATCTCTCACATTCATCTTCTTTCCATTCAAACCACAATTGTCCCAGTTCAGATTCTCATCACTTCTTGCCTGAACTATTACAGTATCTTCCTTAATTAGTCTCCCTGCTTCCAGTGTCTCACATTTCCAATCTAGCCTCCATGCAGTTGCCAAATTGGTATTCCTAGAGCACATATCCGATCATGTCACTTTCTCTCCTTAAGAATCTTCAGTGACTTTCTTTTGCCTCTAGGATCAAATAAAAACTACTCCATTTAAACCCCTTCACAATATGGTTCCTGCCTTCCTTTCAGTACTTCCCTTTATTTACCATAAATTTCAGTCAGACCGGTCTACTTACTCTTCCCAGCACACAACATTATAATTCCCAAATCTATGCTTTTGCACAGGCTATCCTCTATGTTTGAAGGGTCCTTACTAAACTGCCTCACACTTTCCTTTAAGACTCAGCCCCTGTCACCTCATACACAATATCTGTCCTGATTTCCTAGTTACCAGTGCCCTTATGCTGAAATTACTTTGGATTTACTTGGCATGCAACTAGTATTTGCTTATCTGTGTATAAATTGTTTCTTCCAATATAGTGTAAAGTCAACGAGCAAAAAATATTTTCATTTGCGTTTTTTATATTCCTAATACCTAGCAAAGTGTATGGCATGAAGTAGATGGTTAATAAGTGTTTGTTAAATGAATGTTTCTGTAACTGGAGCTGTACATATTTTTGCATCACAGAATTAGAAGGAACTTTGGAAGCCATCTGGTTCAACTCATACCCATGAAGAAATCCCCATTTACAGCATCACCCAAAGGGAGTCAGTCCCTCCTTGTTTGAAAATCTATTATAGTTTAATAGACTTAAAAGCCTCAGCTTCTATAATAACAAAAATTGTCGGGAAATCTGAAAATGGTCTGGCATAAATTAAATTTAGATTAACATCTCACACCAAATACAGAAAGTTCTAAATGGATACATGACTTAGATATTTAAAAAGTCATATTATAGACAAATTAGAAAAGGAAAGAAATTTCCATTTGTATCTATAGATAAGGGAAGAATTCATGACTCAGCAATGAATAAAGATCACAGAAGATAAAATGGACAATTATATTTACACATAATTAAAAGTTTTGCACAAATTAAATTAGCATAGCTGAGATGAGAAGAGAAATAGTTACTTTGGGAAAAAAATCTTTGCAATAAATTTCTCTCATAAAAGTCTTATTTCCAAGATATATAGGAATTGATTCAAGTTTGTAACAAGAGCCAAAGAGCCATTTCCCAATAGAGAAATGGGCAAAGGATATGAACAGGTCATTTCAAAGGAAGAAATGCAACCTATCGATAGTCATATAAAAATTCCTCTAATTACTAATAATTAGAGAAATGCAAATTAAAACAACCCTGAAGTTCTACTTTATACCAATCAGGGAAAGATGACAAAGAAAGGAAAATAGCAAATGCTGGAAGGGTTGCAGGAAGACAGATACACTAATACACAATTGGTGGGACTGAGAATGAGACCAGTCAGTCCGAAAAGAAATTTGGAACCATACCCCCAAATAGCTAAACTGTGCATACTCTTTGGCCCAATTACATTTCCAAAGAGAGAAGAAAAGGAAGAGGACTCATATTATAAAAATATTTGTAGCATCTCCTTTTGTAGTGGCAAAGAATTACAAACTAAAGGGAGGACAGTTTGTCCATCAATTGGGAAATGACTGAATAAATTATGGTATATAAATGTCAAGCCAGGTCAAATCAATAAGCATTTACTAAGCACTTACTATGTGCTTAACATATTCACACTGTGCTAAGCTCTGAGGATACAAATATAAGTGAAAATAATGACAGTTCCTCACCTCAAGGAGCTTATATTCAAATGAGGGAAGACAACACACAAAAGGGAGATGAAAAGGTGTGGTGTGGAGGGTGGAGATGAAGGTACCCAGCCTGGTGGCATGCTTTTAAAGTCCAGAGGAAGTCAGGAACAAGTCTGAGAGGAGAATGAAGCCAGGCCTGTCTTGGACCCTCTACAAAATGGAGGCATCAGGAAGAATTTATGAACAGGAGAAGGGGGGCAACTTGGTCATTTTTGTAGGTAATAGGGAAGAACCTCATGATAAAGAGATTGAGAATGAGAAGGAAGTTGAGATTATGGTGGAAAATCAGCTGGAGAAGATGGAAGTGGATGAGACCAGGGATACGAGTATGGGGATTGTGCTTAGAAAGTAGAAGGGCCACCTCAATGTTAGAGACTAGAGTGGAGGAAGAAAGAAGTGGAAGATAATAACAGAGAGATGTGAGAAGAGGAGGAGGGGAAATGATGTTATCTCTAGAATAGTTTCAATATTTTTGATGAATTGTGAGGTAAAGTCTTCAGGTGGGAGGGTATAGGTTTGATGTGGTAGGGCATGGGAAGCTTGAGGAGAGAAAAGAATAGAGAATCAATTAGGGAAGAGTTGTCAGTTTGCCTTGCTGTAGTGAGATCCCAGTTATGAGAGGCTAGCAATGGACCTAGAAAACAGTTTTATGATTTCCTACAGTTCTGTCAAGGAAAAAGATGGTGGGAATAATCTAAGGTTGTAATTTGGCAAGGTGATTGGTGACAGAACAAGGGAAAAAGGAATTCAAAGGTAAAGGATAATGTAGCATTGAATTGGTTCACCTAGGGGCCAAGTTTGGGAAGGAAAGATAATGTAGCCAGAGCAGGGGTTTTTAGCCTGAAATAGTACAGAGGGATGGATAGATTAGAAATCATAGTGAGGATGAAGAGTAGGTTTAGGAAAAGGAAACAATAGGAAGAACTGGAAAGATAAAATACTATGATAGGATAAAAGAACTGAACAATTCTTGAACATGGAAGTGGAAAACTTGTTGCTGACTACAACATCATGGGTATGACCATTCCTGTGGCTAGCTGAGGTAAAGAGGAGGAACAGATTATGAAACATGAATAGATTGAGGAACTGGGAAGTTAGGGTGTTTGAGAGAACATCAACACATATGTTGAAATCCCCAAGAATTAGAGCAAGAGATGAGATGGAGAGGAAAACCACCAGTTCTGCTTTTGGCCCTGCTGTCACCTGTGGAGGCAACTCCTATGGAGAAAAGGTCAGCCATTCCCACCAACTTTTACCAGTTGACATTCCTTGGGCAGTCAAACCAAACTAGTTGAAAAAGCAAGGAATCCTGAGGGAAAGAATGGATGCAACGTATGACAGCAAGTCAAATCACTACCACTACCACCATGATCAATATCTATCACATCTCAGACCATGATGGCGACAGTTCAGGACCCTGGACCTATGAGTCTTAGAAACAGCAATGCTTCAAACCCAATGTCCATAGCCATCATACTGAGAAGCAACCCTTGTAGAGATGCATCCTGAAAATACTATAGATGTGTCTGTTAAAGACCTAGAAAAGAAAGTTCTGATTATCACAGGCTTTGACACTGTCAAATGGTTTAATATCTGAAAGTGATATGATTTTATCAGTGGAAATGACATTCAAGAAGTATTTTCATCTGCTTTGCCACTGCACCCTAAGGATCATGACATCTTTGTTTGGCTTGAAGCTGAAACTTCCCCAATGTGTTGTCTTACTCCATTAGAATGTGAGCTCCTTGAGAGCAAGGTCTGTCTTACTTTTCTCTTTGTATCCCCAGTGCCTTGCACAGGGCTTTGCATAGTAAGCACTTAATAAATTTTAAAAATTTTAATTAATTAATTCATTCAAGTCAGTCCCTGAACTCTTTGAGAAGGAAGCAAAATGTACTGGGGTTTTGTAGATAACAACTACTATCTATTTAGATTGGATCATATATTTGGATTGCTTAAACTCCAAAAGAAGGGAGGTTGTTAAGTAATGTCTGTAGAGGGTCTGGAAGTGGCAATGGGGAAAAAAGTAGTATTCCAACTTTGTCACTAGGACCAGTGGAGTATGAGTGAAGTTGTAGCCTGGAAAGGCAATTGATAGCTGTAGTGTCATCTGGGAAGTCACATCAGTGAAAACAAGAAGATTGAAGGAACAATAGAGGAAGAGATATGAAATAAGAGGAAATTTGTTAATTATTGGGCACCTATTGCAGGGGGCACCGTGGAAGGAATGTGCAGATAAAGAATGGCATACGGCAGTGAGGGTTGGGAAAGGGAGAGAGAAAGTTAGGATTGAGGTAGATAAGGCAGTAGGCAGCTGGAGTTGGGGAATGAAATTGTTTTTTAGCAGTTGGAAGTTCAGCATCATGAGGACTGGGAGAGGAAGAGGAGGTGATTGTATGTCAACCATTGGAGAAGAAATTCAAGCAAAGTATAAGTGATGTCTGCTGATGAAATCAGGTGATTAAAAGGCTCAAGCTTGATCCTTCAGATTTTGGCACAGCCTTCAACCACCCAACTTGTATTGCTGTGTCCTACACCAGGATATGTCTGAAAGCACACCTTCAAGCCAGCATGAATGGAAAGTGTGAGCCCATCCAGGTGGTTGCTTGGAGGAAGCTTGGTGCTGTGGCACTTGGAGTGTCTAGTGAGGAGGTGGGAGATTTTGTGTCTTATACAGCTAGTAAATGTGTGGGGCAGAATTCAAACTCAGATCAAGTCTTACAGGACTCTATCCACTACCCCATGAAGCCTTGGGTAGGGAACATTTAGAGGATGATCAGTGAAGGGAGAAACAAAAGCAGTTTTGTCAAAGGGGTACTCGCAAACCACCTTGATGGAAGGAAGAAATAAATGAGGAGTTTAGGAAGCACAATGGACTTAGCATCTGCTAGAGTTATCTCTCTGCTAAGAGCAGAGCAGTTGATAATCAATGCATGACTTTCATGATAACTATTTTGTGCAAAAGGTGATAGAAACAACAAGGGAAACTACTATTCTGGTTATGATTCTGACCAACAAGCAGGAATTGCTTTATGAAATAGAAATGATGGAAATTCAGAGGAAGTTAGAGAGGAAAGCTAATAGATTGATGCACACCTTTGATTTAGGAACTTCAAAGAGTTCAGAGAAATGATAGGTATAACCTAAAATTATGCTGGAGAAAGTCAGCCCTAGAAAGATGGGAAGATCCTAAGAACGAAACCCTGAAGACAAAAATAGAAATAATTCTAGTGAAGAACAAAAGCAGGGGGTTGGAAAGGAGAGACTGCATAATTGATTGATGTTGATACACAGAAAGCTGGTTGACCAAATTAGATTTTTAAATGATATAGGTAGAAGTTGGAACCAAGGGCAGAGTTGTGTGGTCTTATAAGAACAGCATCTGGAGGGCTTAGGTTTGGCAGGAGATGGGGCTGGTGATGAATACTGAGAACTGCAAAAGGGTTTTTTTAAAAGCTATTCTCATGGATAAGGTAGAGAGATGTGGGCTAGAAAATAGCAGATGGATTTGAAAGTGTTTGATTGAACACAAAGAGTTTTAAGTTTTGATGTTAACTTAGGATCATAGGATCATAGATTTAGAAATGGAAGGGACCTCATAGTTTTTCTTGTAATTCTATAGATGAGAGACTGAGGTTCAGAGAGATTATCTATCCCAAGTAGGAGCTGAGCTTTGAGCCAGATGCTCCAAATCTAGCCCTCTTTCCAATATTCTATGATTTCTGCAAGGGTGCTTTAGAGATTTGGGTGTCATTGTAACCTTTTAAAAAAATCAGTAACTTGGATAAAAGTATATATGATGTGCTTATCAAATATATAGATGACATAAAATTATCATGGACAGCTGAGCACTGAGTGACAAAGTCAAGATTCAAAAGAGCTTTGACAGGCTAGAACACTACATTAAAGTTTAGCAGGAGTAACTAGTAAACCTTATGCTTGAGTTCAGATACACAGCTTCATAAGTACAAGACGCAAAAGGTGTGGTAGACTGAAATTTGAGTATCTATGACATTTAGTGGATTGCCGTGTTAATGTAACATCTCTTCTGCAGGGAGAAGGAAAGGCTTGGATCCACATGGACTGTTCCCTGTCTATCTCCCTTGCCCCTGGGGAAGAAGCCCTCTCCTCCTTCCTCCCTCCTACACTCTCTCCCCTTTCTCTCCCTTACTTTCTCTCTGTTTCCTTCTCTCTTCCTTCCTCACCCTTTTTGTTATTTTCTTTTCATTTGCAAGTATTCTCCAAACTATGCAATGTTTATTAGCATTGAGAGATGCATGCAAACTTGGAATCAGGAAGTCTGCAGGCCCAGGCCATTCCTTCCACTTGTATTAGAGGCCTTTCATTGAGAGGAGTAAAAAAATGGATATGGAAGCCAAAGAAAACTAGGGTGATGTTAAGCTACATTGGGAGAGGCATAGTGATCAAGATTTAAAGAGGTGTTGAGAGGTTTCATATCTAGAATGAGGGAAGTAAGAGTCCTATTGTACTCTTTCCTGTCTAGATCACATCTGGAATATTATTTTCAGTTCCGGGTGTTACATTTTTAGAACATTTACAGATTGAAGCTTATCCTGAGGAAATTAATAAGGATGATGAAGATTCTGGAGACTATTGCACAGGAGTAATTGAAGGAACTGGTAATGCTTATCCCACAAAAGAGAAGACTATGGAAGACAGGAGAGCTATTTTTAAATAGGGGAAAGATTGTCATGTTTAAGTGTTATTTGGTACCAGATGGCACAACTAGGAGCAATGCATAGAAGTTGTAAAGAGCCAGATTTTGGCTCAGTGTAAGAAACTTTCATAGTTAGAGCTTTTCATAAGTGGAATAGGGTGTTTTAAATGTCAACCCCCAGAGTTTGGTCTAAGAAAGACAAACAGAATTAGGTTGTATGTGTGCTTTATTTCTCTTAATCTGGTAGCATGCATGTGGAGCTGCAGGTGGAACTGAGCTCACTTTGGGGTCAGGCTTCACAGAGTATACAGATAAAACCAGAAAGCTGGGTGGGAATGTCTGTATCATGGCCCAATCAGGTACTGCTACCATTCTTCAGGTTTGGTTTCCAATTCCCTGAGAAGGGGTCATTTCTCAGAAATCATGAGATGCCCCAGGGTACATGGAACAAGGAAGAGGTCCAGGATGGAAAGCCCCTAGAGCTCTATTATGGTGGGTAATGTCTTAAAGCCCTGTCAGGGAAAACAAGCTTTAAAGGGGCAGAGCCTTACTCTTCCTTAAAGAGTGGGAAGGGGAATTCTAGTAGTCCTTGCTTGTTTGACTAGGGGTCTGCCCTGTTTTCACATGTAAAATAATGGTTTCCCTATCAGGGGAGGTCTTCAAGTTGAGTCTGGATAAGGTTGGGGTCATAATACCTGAGATCCCATCTGTGACTGATGAACTAGGTATATTTAGTTAGTTGTCTTTAACTATCTGAAAGTCTGTCAGGTGGAAAAGGATCAATTGGTTTTGCTTGGTCCCAAAAGGCAGTATGATGAGCAATGGTTGAAAGCTACCAACAAGCAGATTATGACTAGATGTAAGGAATAACTTCTTAACATTTGGAGCAAGCCAAGTACAGAGGGAACTGTGTGGGTTGCCACTGATGTCTCCATTACATTAGAGGTCTTCAGATGACCAGACGACCAATACTGGCATATTGTGGAATATATTCTTCTTCAGATAATGGGCTAAAACTCGAAGACTTCTGAGGTTTCTTTCAATTTTGAGATTACTATGTTTTAGGGAGATTGGGACTATATCTTGGCCCATAAAACTCCTCCAGGGAACACATATGCTAAGTAAGTATCCCCACCTCCCACCCCCAGGAATCTGGGAAAATGTATCTAGGAACATTCAAATCCCATAGTCATACCATTCTTCTGTAACAAGGTCCTTTCTGTCTCCCTCCTCCTTCTTACCACGTTATACAAGTCTGCATAGGCACAGTCATGAGGGCTCATCTCAAAACCTAGGAGTAAATGTCTTGTGACTTCCTTGTTTTTAAAGGCGGTTGGCTACAGCTTACAGAGTGATTAGAGTTCTGCTCAGGGGTAGTTGCTCACAGCCTCTGACTTGCAGCTCCATAGCTCAACTATGCTGTGATAACACCACCCAGCAGGGCTGGGCCAGCTAATGTAAGAAAGGGCATCCCTGCCAAAGTGACAGCCTTTTCTCAAGAACTATCCAGTAAATCTTGGGCTTTATATCATTGTAAAAGTCTTGGATCTCTTTTATTGCTTCATTTTGGTGACTGGTGATTAGATAGTTGAAAACCAAAGTATAATAAAGTATAATACAAAGGACTCATGGAGATGAAGTGCTTTTAATTGTTTTTTTTTTTAAGATGGGGGGTGGGTGGGTGGGAGGAAGGTTGCCCTGGGCTCCTCTTTTAGATTGCAAAGTTCTCTCTCGTGATTTTCCATGTTCCTTTTTGTGTTTTTATAAGTGGTCTCACGGCTCAGAGAAGAACTGATCTTGAGGATTAGATTCATCCATCTGCAAAGGGGGCATTTAAGAATTAACCAAGGATAGTATTCCCCATTAGAGTCTTCATTTTTTTAAGAAAACAAAAAGCCCTCCAGCTAACTCCCAGATGCATCACAGAGCTTGAGAGTTTTTCATTTTGGAAAAAAAGATCTTGTGAGATGTGGTACTTAAGATTCCACCTCAATAAAAACAACCAAAAAAACTGCAGAGAGGAGATAAGGTATCCTCCTCCAAAAAAGAACCTGAGGCTGTGGACTATCTGTTATTCAGCCCAGGCTCTTCTAAGTCAATCAGGCAGAAAAATTCAGAAGCTATAGACAGGGAAATTCCATTTAGTTAGATCAGTTGTGTTAAAGACCCGCAGTCATCCAGACTGAATGAAAAACTCACCTGATTTCCTTACTCTCTTTTATATAGGTTGGCACTAATTCTACTTCATCTTTTATTTTCAACCAGACATATCATTGTATAGTCAATAGCACATTTAACTTCTTCAAGTGTTTCCCCCTGCCCCAAATCATCATATAAAAGAGCCGTATAATCAAAGAAGGCAAAAGGAACTTGAGGAGCATATCACTCAACACTTTCATTTTACAGGTAATCCTCCACAGAGATGATTTAACATAATAACACAGCATAACATGCATAACATAAAAGGACATGACATGCGTGGTATGCTTGTGGCATAGACTTCCCACTGAGTAACTCCTCATATGGGATGTGTTCACTTAGCCTCTTCCTAAGCCTGCTTATTTACCCTGCTCTCACAGCAGCAGGTTAAAGTTTCCAGAGAAGGACCATTACCATGTAGTTACAATTTAAACTCTTTAAGGTCCTAGGGTCAATCCTATTATGGATGGGATACATTCTCCCTATCTGCCACTCTATCTCCCATTGTCCTCCCTGGCATGTTTCTCCTCTTTACAAAATCAGTCATTCACAGTGATGACATCATTATCTCTTAGACATAAAACATTTAATCACTAAGGTAAAATCAGTGATGGAACTGATGAAACACATTACAATTACTCAATATAAGACAATGTAGGCATAATCAATACTTAAAGTTAACCAATAAACCTAGATCAAACTCTTCTACCAGTATGCATAGTATCCATGGGTGAGAGTGGGAATACAGAAACCTAGCAGGAAGAGACATAAATGATTCTTAGAGAAACCACAAGTTTGAATTGGATGCTTTGATGTCCTTGCCTCCCTCAGGAATGAGCTTGGACCACAGGAAGCCACTTCTCTGTTAACTGCTCTGTCTGGTCCATTCTTTTCTCCTGCACAAATCCATTCCTCTTCTACTCTCAAACTGATAAAACAACAAAAAGCTCTTTTAACTCACAGTAAGTTTTAAAAGGGTGCTGAGGCAGTGTTATGCTATTATAGAGACAGGCAGTTCCCTTAAGCCAGAGAACTGCCAAACTCCACAGTTTGGTTCTCAGAGTAATACAGACAAGCCTAGTCAGTTCCTTACCTAACTAGATGGTGCATTGTTCAATAAGCTTCTAACATGAAAACAGACCTTATAGCAATATTACTTAGGATGGTTCTTTAGGCAATATAAGCAACCACAGCCAGCTCTCCACTCAACAAGAAGCTGTATTTTTCAGTTAGCTTCAACCTCTGTTTACAGTACAATAGCTAGCAAGCCTGTTTTCCCCTTTGCTTTCCCCATTCAAACCACAGGGGTAGGAGCAGCAGAGAATAACAAAGCACATCTGAAAGCTTTCATTTCTCTCAAATTGTATATGGTGCTAAAGAATTCTGCTGTCTTCCCATGATTTTCAGCCTTTTTTTTTTACCCCATCACCCAAGGATAGCAGTTGAAACCTTCTTGTGAACTCCTGCTAACCTCTTCCCACTCAGTCTCTGTTGCCTTCTTAGCTGCCCCTGCTCTTGCTTCTGCTTTGTTCTTCAATACCCTCTGTAGCTCAAATCAGAGTCTCCTGGTGCTCAGTGACTCAACTTCCCATCATGAAATAAAATTCACAAAATCCACTTCTCTATTATGAAACCAGTAGTCGTCGTTCGTTTATTCTCATTAATTATCCTATTATCTCTAAACATAGCTACTTGATTTCCCACTTTGTTAGTTTTAACCCTTCAAGCTGTAAAAAATGGTTAAATGCAAATGAGCTAAGGGACCTTGTAGCCTCTGTCATTTTTTTTCTGACCTCAAATTCTCTATTTGGTCTTCCTTGCAATTTGTGACTATCATATTTTCCAGCAGTTCTTCATGTATGTATGCATTTTTGGGGGGGAGGCAATTGGGGTTAAATGATTTTCCTAGGGTTACACAACTAGTAAGTGTCTGAGGCTGGATTTGAACTGAGGTTCTCCTAGTGACAGGACTGGTGCTCTATCTGCTGCACCAGCTAGCTGTGGCCACCGTCGTTCTTCCCCCCTCACCCCTCTTTTGGGAGATGTATGTAATTTAATTAGAGGTCACGAGCATCATGACTTTCCTAGATAGATTTTTCAAGACTGCGAGGATTTCATTTCTTCTACTATTAGTAATATAGTCAGTTTTTTGAGTACTGGGATGTAGACTTTGTTCCTGTCAACTCTAAAATATTGATGAATTTTCAATTATCAGAGGATAACTCTTGAAAGACTGATACATTTCTATAAAAGTGCAATTTACATGAAGTGACTATAAAATAATAAGATATATTATCTTATATGGCTTTAATAAATCAATATATTACTTTGTAATTATTACTTTATACATCATATGTAAAATAAACTTTTACAAAGTAGTCTGTAGTCAAGATTCCTTCATTCAGCATTATCGTCTACTTGTGTAACTCATATCAGAGACTGCCCATGTCACAGCATGCCCAGACATACTTATAAGGTCATAGATTTATACACAGATTTAGAGTGAGAGGGGACCATAAGGATTATCAGAGGATTTTATTATGCTGTCTTGGCTCAAACAAGATTATAGGTAAAGTGCTTTGCAAATATTGCAAAGCTATATAGATGCTATTATTATTGTTACTGGTTTTGTTATTATTATACCTCCATTCAGGAAATCTGGGAAAATGTACACAGGGTAACCCCTGGTATATAAGACCAACTCCTTACTTGTAAATTCACAATGTTGCACAAGAAATTTTTTTAACAAAAGGAAGAAAACAAAACAAATTTTTGAAAGGGCAACTATTAGTTTAAAAAATATGCAGACATCTCCAGTCATTTGCGTAGAAAATATGAGAGTTCTTTTTGGTGGAGGCCTCCTCTTTCTTATAAGTCTTGGCCTGTTGTTCCTGACAGTCTTAATGGGTGTGTGTGTGTGTGTGTGTGTGTGTGTGTGTGTTGGATCTATAGTCTCATAGCTTGTTATTCTCCAGGAGACCTTCTTTCTCTCAGCTTAAGGCCCTATCCAGAAAATGTAGAATAACAGATGTATAGCAGCTTCTGGTATACTGCCACTGGATCTACACTTGCAAACATGAAATTCATAAGGCTTAGTACCTGCCTCATATATGAATATGACCCATTCATGTGCAGCCAACACTACAAAGCTGTCAGCACAATTTGAAGGTCATGTGCCTCACATGAGTGACATGGGTTTAAAGCTGATGGCTTCTAGCAGTCCTTGAGCTGCTTGTATTAATCAATGAGCATTTATTAAGCACAATCCTAGGTACTGGAGGTACAAAGACCAAAATGAGAAGCTGCCCTCAAGGAGATTACATTCTACCAAGGGAGAACACATGGATGAGTAGACACAGAATCCATATAAAATAAACACAAGGTAATTTTGTGGGAGAAGGCATGAGTAGATGGGTCTCTTTTGCATTTCCTTTGTTTTGCAGACACCACATGGCCACTGTTCATACTTTGGTCTATTTATTCTTATGCAAACTGATTCCCAGTGAAAGACTAAAGCTTTAACTTTATAAACATTCTTGTTCTCCTCTTTCCTTAATACTTCTCTCCTCTACTTCCTTGATACCTTTCCCTAGCATTTTAGATGAATTATCAGGACTGGCATTGACTCAGACTCTATGCCTTATCCTCCATACTGGAGCAGGAGGTCTGGCAGGTCCATATAGTGACATGGCCTATTGCTGCTTTCTCTTTTAGAAGGAACAAAATAAAACCAAAATGGATTGGAAGCTAATCGTGTGGTCCAGGTTAATAAAAAGGAGACAGATTATCTTTTCTTATTCTTTAAAAATATATAAAACTAAAGTTCACCTTAATGTTACAGGTTGTAGTTATTGACTTAGAGATGGGGTTTCTACTGTCTTGCACATAAAAGCTCTCTAAATCAACACTACCTACTGCATAACAGCTTGGCACAATGTGAAGCATTTTCTTTGTTACATCATTAGTGAATGACATCTTTTTCCTGGTGTTTTGTAATTTTTAGGCAAAGAACCATGAATTTTAAGAATGAAAGTCTTCTTTTCTCTATTGAATGGTGAGTAGCAAGGCAACCATATCTAGATACCGCTTTTAGATTGCTTTGCTAATCTCCAGTTTTAGTATATGCCAAACACACATTATTCACAAAACTTTCCTAAACCACCCTCATGAATAAATATCATAATTCTTCTCTGATAGCCTGAATGCTAACAGAAGATGTATGGTCAATAAAAAGAGAAGGCTGGCCAATTGTTTACTTCTGCCTCCATTCTCCCCACCCCTAACTCTACCCTGCTTACCTCGCATTGAATTTAGGCTTTATTCTCTGCTAGAATAAACAGAAAAGAGAAACTGGTATGATTTAGGAGCCCCTGTTACCTATTGTTAGCAACACTATTCCTATTCTTCCAGGTCTCTGTAGGAGTGTAGGAATTCCCCAAATTCTCCAGCAGAACTAATCTTTTAAACCCTGGGATCTCCTGACAATGGCAGTAGATTGTACCTTAATAAAACCACATACACACAGATTTTTCTTTAAAAATTGAGGTATATGCTTCCCAAACACAAAGAACTAAAACACACATTAATTGCTTTGGGGGAATTTGAGGTCAAAAACAAATATGCCAATCTACCAACTCAGTTCTTTGTGTGAAGGATTTTAGCTATAATGCTTCTAAAACCTAACCTTCCATTCATACATGAAGCATACAAAAGAAGCAGAAATAGGCTGTCTTTTATGATTTGTGATGGACCTTTCATGTGCCAGGTTCAAAGACTAACAACCTACAGAGCTGAAGTAGCCTCCAAGCAAGGGCTAGAAAGGAGCATTGCCAGCTCTTCCTCCCTTATCTTATATGTTTTGTATTTACTTACTTGTATATGTGTTACCCCGAAATAATGGAAACTTCTTGAGGGAGGTTGAGGGCAGGGACTACTTTGTTTTTCTTTTTGTGTTTCCAGTGCCCAGCACATTGACTTGGGATATATTAGGTGCTTAATATAGAGTTATTGAACTGAACTAAGTTGTGTTTAGGCATTTGAAGTGTACCCATGAATTCTATTGCTTTATTATTATTTATAAACTTGTAGCTCAAGAGTGGCCAGAACCTCCTTTGTGTACCAATTGTTATGTTTCCTTTCGCCACATTCTAACCGAACACTTAGGGTCCATGAACTCTTCCTCACTTGCCATCTTGAGATACCAAGAGAAAGGAGGTCACAACATGTTCCTGCCCTTACTACTGTTATTTCTCCTCTCTTTTCTAAGATTTCCTGCTCTCCACTTTCTTTTTCTATTGGAGGCTAGGATTATATTTACATGCATTCTGTCCAAAGTACATAACATACCAGTACATGCCCCTCCTGCAAAGGACAAGATCAGCAGAGACAGAGAAATTCTCTTCTGCTTTGGAGGGAACCATTTCTTCATTCCAACCATACTTCTTAAGTACCTTCATCCTGAGACTTTTACTCAGGCTGAGTTGGCTGTTTAGTGCCTCCACTTAGACTTGCAACAATTATCTGTGAATTAAGATCTTAATTTTACTTCCTCCACCAAAAAACTAACTCACAACCTTAATATGTTACTCTTTGTTCAAGTTAATATCTAATTGGATCAATAGTGTTAAAGAAACAAAGATTCAGATGATAGAAATACAAATAGATGACTGCTCTAAATTTAAAATCTGAGCTCAAGATCACTAGACACCAATTTCACTCACGGTTGTGTTACATAGCTAACACATTTTGGAGCTTCATGAAACCTGGATTAATGTAGTGGGCAGAGGGGAAGAACACTTTGTCAAGCACAGTTTGCAGTCCATGACGCTCGGAAAAAAACTTTTTTAAATTAATGGAATTGAATAATGGATAAGGAGCATGGAATATATCCTTTGAAAAAATTATGATGATTATTTGAATTCATTTAATATGTTAAATTTTTGACTTTGGAAATCAAAATAATATACTATCATTGTGAGTACCTAACTAGATTTTACAGTCTTTAAGATGGTCTTAGATTGAGAGCCAGTTTAGTAGATGATATAGGAAATCAGTCTTTTTTTATTTAAAAAAATTTTTTGTTACATTTTGAGTTCTGAACTGTCTCCCTCCTTCCCTACCCCACACTAGAGAAAGTCACAATTTTCCACAGATACACAGACACACGCATATGTCTATATGTACACACACATACACCACCCTATATATACTTCTGTTCATCCATTTTTTCTCTGGAGGTGGAAAGTATCTTCCTTTATAGGTCTGTTGTAGTCAATTTGAGTATTTATAATACTCAGAATAACTTAGTCATTCACAGTTATTCTTTGAACAATATTGCTGTTACTATGTACAATGTTCTCTTAGTTCTGCTTATTTCACTCTTCATTATTGCATACAATCTTCCTGTGTTTTCCTAAAGTTGTAGAAAGTTAGCCTTTAAGCCAAAAAGCCCTGTGTTCAAGTCCTACCTCTGATACCTGCTGGTTGTGTGGCCTGGGACAAGTCACTTAAACTCTCAGTGGTCTAGGCAACAATGCTCTAGGAATAGAAGTTGCAGTCTTCTCACTTCTGTGGTTAAGCTTAAGAAGCTGTTTACAATCAATACTTCTACTTTCACTCCTCTGACCCTTCTTAACTCTCTGTAGTCTGGATTCTGATCCCATCATTCAACAGAAATTGCTCTCTCCAAAGTTACTAATTATCTCTTAGTCACCAAATCTAATGGCCTTTTCTTATTCTTCATCCTTGATCTCTCTGCAGCCTTTGAGGGGGATAATAATCTACATCTCCTGGATAATCTCTTCTCTTTAGGTTTTCATGACACTGCTCTCTTCTAGGTCTCCTCCTACCTGTCTGACTGCTCCTTCTCATCGCTTTTGCTGGATCTTCAATCAGGTCATGCCTTCTAACCATGGATGTCCCATGAGGCTCTATTTTGGGTCCTCGTCTCTCTTTCCCCTCTATGCTACCATCACCTTCACCAATATCTCTCTTTAGACTCTGGTGGAAACAATCTAGAACCCAAGAGCCTTTGGAACAGTAATGCTTCATGTCTAGTGCCTAAAGTCCTTATTCTGGTAAATGAGCCCTGTGAAGATGCAACCTGGCAACTGCTCCTGCAGGTGCTATAGACAAATATATTGAAGACCCAGAAAAGAAACTTCTTGTCACCAAAGTCAATGGTGCTGTCAAGTGATTCAAAAGGAGAAATGGATTTTTTTAAAATAGAAATGACATGAATAAAGAATCGTTACCATATGCTTTGCTACTGTACCCTAAGGACCTTTCTGACTTAAAGCTGAAAACTTTCATCTGTTATTTCCTCCATTAGAATGTGAGCTTTTTAGAAGCAGGACTGTCTTACTTTTCTCTTTGTATCCCCAGTGCTTGGTACAGTGCTTTGTACATAGTACTTAATAAATGCTTGATTCATTCATTCACTTGTCAAGGGAATTTTCTTCCCTTGGAGTACCATATATCAATGAAATCAAAGTCCAATTCCTATTCTTAGGTTTCATACATAAATTTCAACAATTCTCTATTATAGTGATATATGTAGCAATAGACACTCAATTAGTCCTTATTAACTAGTTTGAGGAGCAAGATAACCTTTAAGGTCCCTTTAGATACTAAGGTTCTAGTTCCTATAATTCTATGATTCTGTGATTCCCCCAAGTCTCAAATAAGAGTAGAATATTCTACCACCCAAAAGTTTGGCTAATGAGCTTCAACTTTGACTCTAGTTATAGAGGGATCTATGGATCAGGGGCCATTAGGGTTGGAAGAACATGTAATTGCTTGACAGAAATGTGCTAAGTAATGTAAAGAGCACAAGAGACTTATTCCTTATCTTTTCTGATCAGACTTCCAAATGAGAGACAGTTGTAGCAAAATGGTGGCTCATTAACTTTCTAATGAGTATAGTTTTCAATGCTATTTTTGGTACTATTGCTCTAGAAACAATAGACAGGGGATTCTCTAGATTTTTTTGTTTTTAATCATGGAAAGTTTTTTTAAAACTAGATTTAGTATAACCATTGGAAAGCAAGAGCATTTGGCGGTGTTATCTCTATTGCTATTTTAAGTCTAATGCTTTTAACTTGGGACAATGTTAAGAAAACTGATCATCAGTCATGTTTTATGGGTATGAAACATCAATAGAAGTTTTATGAAATTGAGAAGTTTATGTGAGGATTAAGCAGGCAATTCTTTTACTGTCCTAATGTGTTCAAATATGGGAAATGAATTTGCATCAAATGGTAGATATAATTTCCCTTTGTAATTGAAATTTAAATCCTAGTATAAATACAGTGCTTAGAAGACTATTTTATGGACCTTTATTTTATGAGGCTTGTTCTGGGAAAGAAGGTGACACAGCTGGAGATTGTTTGGCAACAATTAAGACTGATTGGCTTTTTAGCTAAGTGATAAAAGCAGGAAGTCCTAATCTCTTGGCTTCCTACAATCCTTTACCAGGTGATTTCCCTCTTACCAATTGGGAATTTTAATATTCCTTTTCTTCTTCCTAAACACTAGGGAATTATGGGGCTGTTTTCCTGGGGTTTGAACTCATGAGGAAGTGAATTATGTATTTGTCTGTTTTCTGAGAATATATATGTGTATCTACATATGTGTGCATATGTATGTGTACCTATGTATGTGTGTATGTGACTTTATCTCTATTAATTCTATGTCATCATCTCTGTCATTTCTAACATCATGTCTATCTCTATGCTTTAATAATGGAAAAAATCCTGGGCCTTAAGAGGGACTAACACAATTCCAAAAGGGGCAGGTACTCTTCCTATTTTGAGAAAAAAATTAAACCCAGGGCTCTGTTATTGTCTTGATTCTTTTCAACGTTTTTATCAATGACTGGAATGATGGCATGGTTATCCTTAACAAATGTTCAGTTAACACCAAACTGGGAAGGGTAACTTAATGTATTGGATGACAGAACCAGGATCCTAAAATATGTTCTATAGACTCAACGGTAAGCTGAAAATAACAAGATGACTTTTCATGGAGATAAATGTCCATCTTATATTTTGGTTTAAGAAATCAACAATGTAAGTAAGAGGTGGGCAGGATGTGACCAAGAAATAGTTTGTATGAGGAAGACATTGAGGGTATTAGTGGACAGCAACTCAATATTAGTAAGCACTGAGATGTGCCAGCCACAGTAGTTAATGCTTTTTCAGGTTTTATTAATAAAAGTATACTGATTAGATTGATGTGTTAGTTCCCATATAATCTGCCTTGGTCAGACCATATCTAGAATATCGTATTTATGTTAATTTAGTTTTATTGATAACTTTTAAAAGCCTCGGTCATTTCTGGGCATATACCTTTCTGATCTTCATCTCTTTGGTTAGACTTCCTTTGGTTTATTGGTCATGCCCACAAAGGAAGGGCAGCAAGATTTAGAGGAAGATTTGATTCACAGGACAGGGAGTGATCAGTTTCTTAAGTTTAATTTCCCTGCCCTCTTCCAAGTTTAGTAAAGGACTTGCTTGTGGATAGAAGAAACGGGTAGATAAGCAGGAAGCAAAGCCAGTGGAGATGATGGTGCATAGTGCAGGAGAGGCCATGCCAGGCTGGAGGAGAGATCAGGGCAGACAGTACTCAGGCACCAATCACAGAGAAAGCTATATGTTATGGACCTCAGAATGAATAGGAGAAGGACAGTGAATCCTTTTCCCTTCCTTCTCTTCTCTTCACTCATTTTTGTAGCCAAGGGTCAGGGACTGTCCTCGGTGGGCGATTTCTTACTTTCCCTTTGAGTGTTTGCTTTCGGTTTCATTGCTGTTTTTGCTTTTACATTATAAACATTTTACAAACTGCTCCCACTTCATAGGAAGTCTCTTGTATCAAAGTAAAACAGGGAAGTAAAACTAACAGTTCACAGTGACCTCATCTGAGAGTGGAAAACAACTTTCACATCTATACCACCCCTGCCTCTTCTTCCCACACTTCAGTAGAAATCTAATTTTTTTCTCCCTTCTACATCCCACTTAATTGGGTAATAAATGGGTATAGTACAGTAAAACAGACTCCCTTAAAGGCTGCACGCAAAAATGTCTCATTCTGTAGCCTAAATCTATCACCATTCTTTAATGGAGCATGTTTCATCACTGGTCATCTGAAATCATGGCTGATCATTTTATTGATCATAGTTCTCACAGCTTTCAAAGTTGTTTGTTTTTAGTGTTGTTATGGTATAAACCGTTCTTATTCTGCTCACTTTTGCTTCATCAGTATATAAAAGTTCTCAGATTTGTTCATTTTTATAATATTGATGTTATGGCATAATTATTCTTCTGCCTCTCCTTATTTCCCTCTCTATCAGTTTATATAAATCTTCCTATATCTTCTTTTTGACATCATCTACTTCCTTGTTTCTAATATATCTACACCGTGATATTATTGTTGGCCAACATAAGCTGAAATGTTGTAATTTACTTAGCACTCAAATACCAGGATGAAAGAAAAGGGGATTGGCAGATTCTACTTTCTGGAGACAAGAAACACCTTACCTAACTGAGTTAGGCTGTGATCTTAGAGCTGTTAGGGCAAAGTGGAGAGGACTGGCAATGAGCTATAGCAAGCCTGGCAAAACATCAGGAAAAAAAAACATAGTTAAAATGAATAATCTTGTATATCCCAAGCTGTGAGCAAACAAAGGCATTTTCTTTTCCCCCTTTTCCTGGGGGCAGTCATTTGGCACATGGAGTTTGAGAAGAAAATAAAGGAAAAGGGAATGCCAGTCAGCATTTATTAAGGGCTTGTTATATGCTTGTCACTGTGCTAAATGTTGGGGAAAACACGAAGGACAAAAAGAATCCCTGTCTATGTTCTAAGATGTCTATGTTCTATATGTTCTAAGAGGGAGACAGCATGTAAATAACTAAGTTGGGACAAAGGAGAAAAAGGTAATCTGAAAGGGGAAGGCATTAGCAAAGGTGGGGGAAGACTCCAGAAGAAGGTAGGATATGAGCTGGGTTTTGAAGGAAGCCAAGAAAGCCAAGAAGAGGAAGGAGAGCTTTCCAGGCATGGAGTAACAGCCATTACAAAGGCACTGAGATGGGATTTGGAGTGTCATGTTAGAGTAACTGTAAATAGGAAAGTACAGCTGGAACACAGAGGAAGCCTTTCCTTTGGGAGAGAAATGAGTTGAAAGAAAGCTCCACTCATAGGAAGGGAGAAAAAAGAAATTGTCCAAGGATAGGTACGCTGGCTCAAGGGATGATGACAGCTCAGCCTGACTTGTCAGTACCATCTGGTGGCTTATATCACAAAGAAAAACAGCTAAGCAAAATCAACAGACTGACTACATCTGATGGCACACACAGCATTCTATGCCCATAGTTCTTAATATCTCTAAGGTTTAAAAAAGACATTCTTCTGGTATGTCCAGAGGATGGTAACTAGAATAGGAAGGGCTTTAGGTTCATTGGAAACCATGTTGTATGAAAACAGGTTAAAGGTACTGTGGTGATTAGCCCATAGAAGAGAGTACATAATAGTTCTCTTCAAATATTTCCAGGGCAGTCATGTAGAAGAGAGATTAGACTTGGTCTGCTTATTCCCTGAGAGCAGAAATAGGATGAGGAGGTTGGGCTAAACAAGGGAAAACAATTAACAATTAGAGTTGTCAAAAATAGAATAGGTTATTCTGGTAGCAAATTCCCATGTCATGGAAGGTCTTTAATAGATAATGGATGACCATTTATTAGGAATATTATAGAGAGGAGATTCATGCTTTTGGCAGGGGTTAGGCTAGATAATATGTTAGGCTATTTCCAACTCTAGAATTCTCCGAGGAAATGCATTGATCTCCACTCCTACTCTACCGACCTCCCAGCTCCATTTGGAATGTGTCTTTGTGTATTTGTTGGAGGTGGATATTTTTTTATTTTATTCCTAATTTATGGAATAAAACAAGTATTTCCATAACGTAGTACAATAAAAAAGATTTTTGCACATGAAACTGCAAATCCACTATACACAACTTGTTATTCCTTTCGAATATACAACAAAATTATCATGTAAATTTCTTTTTTCCCCTTCTTCCCCACCCTAGTGATGACTACCATTAGACACAAATATGTATATATATATATATATATGTATATGTATGTGTATATGTATATGTATGTATGTATAACTATTCTATACATATTTCTATTTATTAGTTCTTTCTCTGGATGCAGACAGTGTCTTTATATGCCCTTTATAATTAATTTGGGTATTTATAATAGTCAAAATAACTTACTTGTCCAAAGTAATTCTTAAAACAATATTGCTGTTACTGTATACAATCTTTCTTTGGTTCTGCTTATTTCACTCATTATTTTGCGCAAGTCTTTCCATGTTTTTCTAAAATCACTGAGCTCATTGTAATATTCTATCACAATCATATACCACAACTTGTACAATAGATTTGTCTAGTTAGAGAGGGGAAAATTAAAGTCCCCTACTATTATAGTACCTCTATCTCCACTTGTAATTCATT